>NC_044388.1:300000-600000 GCF_006542625.1 Nomascus leucogenys | reverse complement strand
GAGAAGAAGCAAGACCAAGTCTGGCCCTGTCCTTGGTCATCTCAAAGCCATGCCGAAGCATTCAGTTATTCTTGGTGTGCATTGGAGGGCATCCAGCTATCCCCATAGCAGCAGCCAGTCACCAGATGTGAATGTGGAAGCAGAAGACCACCTCCTGTTGGTTCTTCTCTTCCTTCTTTTTCTGTTTAGAACGGCCACCATTGAAGACCTAGCTTCCCATTTTCCAGACGTTTTCTGTGAAATTCTCTGCTGGCCTGCCAAGCCATATGGATTCATTCTGCCACTGAGGAGTCCTTCAGTGAGGTCCCTCTTCCTAAAGGATGGAGTGGGGAGTAGGAGGGGATCAGAGAGGACATCCTCTCTGGCTCTCCAGTGCTCTTAGTGTCTGCAGGCTCCTAGGCAGCCCTGGGCCTTGGTTTGATTACCTCCCCTGGGGGATGCTGGTCAGACCCAGAGGTTGTCAGGAGTCGGCTACCAGGAAGATCCATGATCTGGGCATTGGCAGTGCCTGCCACCACAGCCAGGAAGATGCCTCTGACCTGGGTGCATCTCCATCACTCCCTAGCAGCAGCCTGCATAACTGGCAAGAACCTTGGATGATACAAGGGCCAAGAAGGGACATTTGAGTTGTGTCGCTTAGATAGGAAAGGGATCCAGGGAAAATCAACAGTAAGTGAGGATGAGCAGCGTCTCTTGGTTTTCATTGAGGATAGAGTAAGAGATTGAGTTTAGATTGCAACAGACGGAATTAGTTTAGATACCAGGAAGGACTTCCTAGCCTGAAGATTTGTCATAGTGTCTGCTTTCTAGATATCTGGGAAAGATTTGATAATAGTTGTTTGTGAATAGAAAGGAGGATATGATGTTTTTATTGGCCATTTTGCGGGACTCTTCGATTTCTTGCTGCTGTCTCTTGAGGATACATTCCAATTCCATCCTGGCGAGATCCAAGTGCTTACGTACTGTCTCCTTAGCTGCCTTAGTAGTGAACGATCATCAGTTCAATGGACCAAAATCACCTTCAGCCATGTGGTTTCTTCATCATCATGGATTTCTTTTGGTTAACAAACATTCTGGCTCTCAGATGCAAAAAGTCACACTGGGAAATGAACTGTAAGTGGTGAAATTAGTTTTGGTATTTAATTTAAAACTACATTTATAGTTTTTCTCTTCTCTTCTATGTTGCAATGAATGTAAAGTATTTGGGATCCAGTGCTTATAAACCTTTCCCTCCTTTGTGCACAGAATGTAACTAGCAAGCCCATTAGCACCCAGATAACTCTATCATGTTAGTTTTCCATCCTGGAAAATCTTTGTACAGTGGGAAGTTCCCCGATGTGTTTTTCTTTCTTAGGTGAAGGGTTGGTTATATCACTTTATTGAATTTTGCATTCCTTAGACTTTTAAAATATACTAATGTATTCTAGTCTTACTCTAAAGACCTTTGATGTTAAAGGAATCCTTCATTTATTTCATATTCCCTATCTCATGGGGCCACAATTATTTTAATACAGAGATGATTTTCAAAATATTTTAACAACTGGTACAGGACAGATGCCAGCCACTCAGAAGGGATGCCTGCTGTAAACAAGCAGTATGTATGGTTGCACCAATGCCTATTGGCTGAACATTATGCTACTTTCAGATATTAAAATGATGTTCCTTTGAATCGTGGGTATTGTTCCTGGTTTGTCTCATTTCTATCACAAGGCTGTTTTGGGCACAGCCTTAGCTTCCTTTCATATATATATGGTGCAGACAGGATAGGTCATGCTTCTTAGAACCTATATGGGCATTAAAATCTTCATGAGCCAAAGCTTCACATTTTAGCACTTTAGGATAACTATAGTAATTGTACTCATTTACCTGCCTAATTGGGACGAATTAACAGGCAGCCTGTCAGGAGGATAAGCTTTCTTGCAGACTTCTCCCTTGTCCCTCTCTGGCTGCCTCCTTGAGCTTGCCCCTTTTTCATCTTCATTGTTCCCGGAGAACATCTCCCCTTTCTTGCTCTATCTTGACCCTCCTATCTTTTCCTGCCACCTCTGTGTGGTGGGGTTGATGACCATTTCACCTCTTTCCCTAGCCTCAGAACAGCTGTAAGGAGTGTATCAAAACTGGGTGAGAGTATCACTCAGAAAAATGCCTCTCCTAACACACTGATGTCTTGTGCTGCCTTGACTGCTTGAGGGGAGGAGCCTTCATTAACTCTGTGTAGTGCAGGTATAGGACCACCTGTGCACTTTAGGGTACTTCTCGAGCTAGACCCTCCCAGATCACTGCGCCTTAGGAATGTTAGCTACTTTAAAAAATATATAATTTGGTGTGTTGTTGGGGCGAACTCGATGGGGGAGATTGTGAGTGAAGATGGGAAGGGATTTGGGTGGTTTTGCCACGAGGTGATGGTTGGGATTGGGCGAATGGGTTGGATGAGCCTGGCTCTGTGGGTGTGGTGCTCGGTTGCCTCCGTACAGTTGCAGTTCACCTTTGTGCATGGTGGTCACCAGTCACTCTAGGGATTGTAGGTCCCAATAGTGGTTCCAGCAGCCTGCACAGCTGGTACGAGGACAGCTAGAGGAGGGTCTGATATCCCTGCAAGTGATGCAGGATAAAACTTCCCAGCCAGGCGCAGTGGCTCACGCCTGTAATCCCAGCACTTTGGGAGGCCGAGGTCGGCGGATCACGAGGTCAGGAGATCGAGACCATCCTGGCTAACATGGTGAAACCCTGTCTCTACTAAAAATACAAAAAAATCAGCTGGGCGTGGTGGCAGGCGCCTGTAGTCCCAGCTACTCAGGAGGCTGAGGGAGGAGAATGGCGTGAACCCGGGAGGTGGAGCTTGCCATGAGCCGAGATTGCACCACTGCACTCCAGCCTGGGTGACAGAGCAAGACTCCATTTCAAAAAAAAAAACAAACCAAAACAAAAACAGAAACTTCCCAATAGGAGATATTCCTTGATGGCTCTCGAATGCATGAATGATATATCAGTTTGAAGTTTCTCGACCTTTCCATCAAGGATCTTGAATTTTTTCTCAATTATGCTTGCTAATATGTCAAAGGCCAAGTACACTGTATCAAACTTGCCGTCTATAAGATGCCAGATCAATCTAGTGTTTCAGCCAGTTCACTACTGACATCAGACTCAACTTTGTCCCCTCTCTTTCTTTTCATGCAAGAGACTTTAAGGGTAACCTCTTCAGTTGAAACTGTCTTGGAAGTGCAGCCCTCCTCCTGTGTGGC
The DNA here is from genome assembly GCF_006542625.1 of Nomascus leucogenys. Classification (NCBI taxonomy): domain Eukaryota; kingdom Metazoa; phylum Chordata; class Mammalia; order Primates; family Hylobatidae; genus Nomascus; species Nomascus leucogenys. Next base: position 596,758 of record NC_044388.1, on the reverse strand, counting down.
TAGAGAAAGAGATGGCACCAGGATCTCTTATGGCAAGTGCTCACGGGGCATGGGTGGTTTTGTCTAGTCCGGTCCTTTTGGGCGTGGTGATTTCCTGTCATCCTCGTGGTCTGACATTGCTTCTCACTGGATACTGATTGTGGCCTTTGACTCATTAGCTGATTGTTGGATCTCTTTAAAAAAAAAGATTTTTTAAAAATCTTTGTGTCCCTATGGACTGTCGCCTGTTGCAGATGATGGTGATTCTCTTCTTCTTTTTTTTGTCTCCAGGAGTTGCCTGGATGATTTCATGGGTCAGTCCACATGATTGCAGGATTTCCCATTGCTTATCTGTGAATGTTGATTGGCCAACCTGTCTGAGCTTTCAGCAGATGCATCCTTGAGCTTAGTTTCAGGAATTCTTCCTGGAACTGGTTTTCCTTGGTGGTAATTTCTCATGGTGGAGCTTGTTTCTGAGGCATGGTACGGTGCTGCGGAGGCAAGGCAAGGCTGTCATGGTGATTTTCACAGCATCTGGATGGCAAATTGCCTTCACACAGGGAAACCACATGGGACTGATGGCTTTCTCAAGGGATCTCCAAGCATCTCTGAATTTGGGGATTTCCTCAGTTACTCCTGGAATCAAAATGAGTGTGGAGTCATAATTTTTTTTTTTTTTTGAGACAAAGTCTCACTCTGTCGCCCAGGCTGGAGTGCAGTGGTGCGATCTCATCTCACTGCAACTTCTGTCTCCTGGGTTCAAGTGATTCTCCTGCCTCAGCCTCCCGAGTAGCTAGGATTACAGGTGCGCACCACCACGCCCAGCTAATTTTTGTATTTTAGTAGAGATGAGGTTTCACTATGTTGGCCAGGCTGGTCTGAAACTCCTGGCCTCAGGTGATCCACCCACCTCGGCCTCCCAAAGTGCTGGGATTACAGGCGTGAGCCACTGCGCCTGGCCTCGAAATCTTTAAGGAAGTTATTTATCATCACAAGTGTTGTCATCTGTGACTCTTGGGCCACTTGATGAACCTGAACCACTAGTGGTTGTCCAGATCCTCCAACTTTTTCAGACAGTATTGCAATCAGGCTTTTATGACACCAGGGTATCCCCCCTTTTTTGCAACATAGGCAGAAACACCAAGCTGTGGGCAATTGATGTGTGTGTCACTGGTTCCTGCAGCAGCTTTGAATGTATTAAATCTGTTTTCAACAGCCCTTGCATAGGTGTTATCTCTCGAATCTCTGTAAAGAGCACTAAGAGTACGTAGTGTTGCATGATATAATCCAAGCCTATGAGCTGTGTCATCCAGGACTGTTGGAATTTTGCATGTGTCTGTTCCATATCCCGCTGGTAACCAGCTTACAGACCTTCTGTCAGCTTGGCTTACATTATCATCAACAGGTTGCCGTAGTGATGATATGATGCTGGACACAATCATTGTGCACGTTGTTAATTTGGTATGGTGGTGCCACACATTACAGTATTAACAAGGCTGGAATATGGCCCTCTGCTGTAGGGGGCGTGGCACCTGTGACTTGCACTGGAATAAGTAGGAGGCTTTCCCCAAAGGATATGGAGACTGATGTGTGCTCCATATCTTGAGGGGACCTCTTTTGGTTTCCTTTGGCTGGGTCTGTTAGTTACTTTTGAAGGCCATGCCAACCCTTTTAGGCCATTAAATTTTTCTCAAACAATAGCCAGCCTCATTGCTTCATCTCTGTGGTAGGAACCATTCCCTACTCTTACTCCCTCCTCTTGTCCAGCTTCCACCAAACACTCAACCCGAGTCCTGGCTGCTTTCTTGCTTAGGTCTGTGGCTGGTGACTGTGGCGAAACAGTCAAGGTGGGCAGTGTTTGGGGTAGGAAATGAGTAGAGGTGAAGCAGCAGCAGTGGGTGTGTGGGTGTGTGTGCACACATGTGCATTTTCATGTGTGTATGTTGACAAATAAGAGTGTAGCCATAAGATTTCATTGTTATTACCAGTCTTTGTGTACCTATCTGGAGGGACATTAAAAAAATATGGCCATTCTCCCATCTCGGGGGTTCCCATCTCGGATTTCTCTGATAAGAGTAGTTTGAGAACAAATACAGATTCGTCTATGGGAAAAGATGTTTAAACTCAGCATGAAGGAGAAACAAATTTAGGAGTGGAAAGCAAGGCAGGTAGTTAGGTGATTTCCATGTCCACATTTGCTTGGGCCAGGGAAGTGGTGCACCTCTTTTATGACAATGGGAGATTTCAGAAACAGTTTGAGTGTTGGCAGACCAATGCCCTGATAAGCTTGTGGTATAGAGGTAGGAAGGGAGGTAGGCCAGAGATTTGAGAAAATGATGGTGGGTGGGATCTTAGCTCTAAATGAAAACAACTGGACTTACTAAATGGGTGGATTACTTGCTAGCCATAACTTTTAGGGAAGGGTAGGTCTGGAGAGAAGGTGAAGACCAGCAGAAATATACTGTGAAATTGCCAAATATATTTGGTTGCAGAAAACACAGCCTGGCTCTTTGTGGCTAGATGTGACTTCCAACTTCTGAAGACAGGATTGCCAAGAGATGTGATCTTTCCACATACAGCTCCTGTCCCCATCTCTTTATGTGTAGAGACCTGGATTTGGGGTAGTGGGGTAGTAAACCATATATTTCTAAAAGACAGTGTGAAGAGTCACTGTTTCTCTTAGTCTGGGATGTGATTGGCTTTTGTTTTTTGTTTTTCGTTTTTGAGATGGAGTCTCGCTCTGTCGCTTTGTCGCCAGGCTGGAGTGCAATGGCACGATCTCAGCTCACTGCAACCTCCGCCTCCTGGCTTCAAGTGATTCTCCTGCCTCAGCCTCCCGAGTAGCTGGGACTATAGGCGCGCACCACCATGCCCAGCTAATTTTTGTATTTTTAGTAGAGACGGGGTTTCACCATGTTGGCCAGGATGGTCTCGATCTCTTGACCTCATGATCCACCCGCCTTGGCCTCCCAAAGTGCTGGGATTACAGGCTTGAGCCACCGCGCCCAGCCAGTGATTGGCTTTTAAATTAATCATAAATGTTTGATAAAATTCTGGTGTCTGCTAAGTCCCAGGCCTGGTTGAGATCTCAGACTATGACAGCTGTGACCTTCAAGAAGTTTCTGGCTTGGGGAATCTGTAGTTTCTGGTTGTTCAAAAGAGATAGTTCTTAGTCCTACTTTATTTTCTACCCACTCAACTCTCCAGACTTCCCTCTTAGTAAAGGAATTAGTAATTCTCCCTGCATCTTCTCTGTTGATTTCAATGTCCATGTTCTGAGTCTCGAGTTTTCCTGACGCATAGGAGTAGGCTTGGCCCCAGAGCCCCTGGCTTTTTCAACGAGCATCAGAAATGCTATCAATGTATTCTCTCTGTCGCTTTATCAGCTTCTCTAAATTTATTTTGTAAGGAAGTCAGCACCTCCTTCCAGGACTTTACAGTTGTCTTTGCCAATTTCTTCCTGGATTTTCCTTGAACTTCTCAGGTTTCCAAGCCACATCCTAGCAGGGCATCCAGGAACCTTGCACTGAACCTCTCAGCTCTTTTGACTTTCTTCTGGTCATAGGTGTTGGGCCTGCCATTAGGTAGAAGTCCTTTCAGCAGACCCGAGGTGGCCAAATGAGACATCGTCCAAGTTCCTCCCTCCTTTACTGTCTCGGCTTTTTCAAGCACCCCTTTCACCTCTCTTTTCTGCCTTTTCCTCAGTCTGTCAAGTTCTTTGGAGGAAAGAAGTTCTAGGTCAGAGGTCCTAAAACCACCACCAGCTGGGGTTGGTGAGAATGGTGAGGAGTTGGACAGTCCCGGGGCTTTTTTGAAAGGAGACTTTATGGTTATTTCCCCTATTTAGGGTGAGGGACTAAGAATTCTCAAGGCTTCAGTTTCATCCATATTTCAGTGTAAGCAGAAAAGCACATTTCAAAGCCAAATAGAAATGATTTTCTACTAAGCCTATCCTTTATGATTCTTGGTTCTCTCGGTCTCTTAATATTAATTATAGAGAATGGCAGTTGAGTCAGTTAACATCTTTTCATCAGAAAGGAGGGTAATATTCATAACCAAAAGAGATGTAAAGGAACTACATTACTGCTTGAAGTGTGAAAAGAGGAAAGGAGTGTTATATGAACCTTTTCAACAGGGAAATTCAGAAAGTGGAATGATTCATCCATAGGCATAATTCTTTTAGGAGATTCTGTGCTCAAAGGGAAGGGAATGGTTTCTGATCCTTCTGAAGAGAAAAGGAATAGCATTTTTCTTAAACCTAACCCAGTTTCAGCATTGCAGAATACAGAACTTTTTCTTCTAGCTGATGGCATTAATATTTCTTGAGAGAGAGAACCCACTCACGGCACTTTTCTGAGCCCAGCAGAAATCAGCGGAGCTTGGGCTTCACTTAGCAGGTTTGCAATTGACTTCAACATGCAGGCTTTTCACATGTGCAATAATGCTGGAAACAGAAGCACCAAACTGATTGTGCAATTACTCCTTTTGTAGAAGAGGCCAAAATCCTCCTCCTCCTTCCTTTCTCCTATATTCACTCCTCTAGGATCATAAAGCCTCCCTCTTGTTTATCTGTGTCTGTCTGTCTGATTGGTTAGATTTGGCTGCCCTTCCAAGCTAATGGTGTCAGGTGGAGAACAGAGCAACCTTCCCTCGGAAGGGGACAACTCGAGGTGCTGGTACATTTCCCTTGTTTTCTATGTTCTTCTTTCTAGTGGGTCTCATGTAGAGATAGAGATATTTTTTTGTTTTAGAGATTCCAAAGTATATATTTTTAGTGTAAGAAATGTACCCTCTCCACACTCCGTGATGTAAATAGAACCAGGAATAAATGTGTCATTGTGATAATCCCATAGCAATTTGTGGTAAGAACAAGACCCCTTTCCCTCACCACCGAGTCTCGTGGTCTGTGTCTGTGAACCAGGGCAGGTAATTGTGACACTGCATCTCATAGACCTCTGCCTGCCTAGATTTTTGTGTGCTCACCTCAATGGGTGAAAAATAAAGTCTGTGTAAACTGTTTGCACCTGTGGTGTTCTTTGAGTCCAAATGAAGGGGCTGAGCCAATGCTGACCAATTTCAGAGCGTGTGAATGAGAGTGTGAAGATGGGGGAAGAAAGGCGTGGTGACTGCTGAGAGTGCCTAGGAGGGATGTGTGCATCTCCCTGGTGCAGAGCATGAAGGAGGCTGTCAGGGCGTCTCTCATGGGATGGCTAAGCTTATGTTGGCGGAACAGACAGCCTGAAAAGGAAGCTCATTCTGAAGATACAACAGGCTGATGAGAGTACTTGTTAATATTTAGGGACTCTGCTGCCTAGAAATTCAGATTTTAAAAATCTGCGGTCACGCCAGAGTTGGCTTTTTTGGGTGAGGGAGGCATGTTGTGTTTCTCTTCCTCTGATATCCCATTGTTGGAGACTTAGAGAAGAGGGGGAGAGGGAAGCAATGGAGGGATAGTGGAGTGGCCAGTGAGGGGGTGAAAGGAAAGGGTGAGGGAGCCCAGCAGCAGCTTTATTGAGTGCCAAGAAAGGCACCCACTGAGAACGTCCTGAACGTGTGGCACCGTGTGGACATTTATTACACACCCAGTGCCAGCACAGCCTGTGGCCTACAGACAGAGAGCTCACTAGTTCTGAGGCCTTTTGCTATCTTTTGGCTATTCTTTATCCCAACAGTACACACATCATGCCCTTTGTCTCACAGAGAGACACGCTTAGATTGCATTGAGTAGAGCATGGGAAGGCTGCTCCTGCAGGAAACAGAGCCAGTTCTGATGCCTTGGACTGTGGAGGGGCTGGGGTACAAGTGCAGAGAGATGACGTGTATCGTTTTCACACTCAGGGTTGTTAAGGATTCCATTAATTGATATGAGAAAAGTGCTTACAACAGCACCTGGCTCATGGTAAGCACATAGTAAGCAATAAAAAATTTGGAGGTAGGTGATTCCTGGGTTGGTTAATTCAGCAATAATCCTATCAGGGCTCTGGTCAGCTTCTCTGCAGTTCTCTTGGGTTTTCCCCTCATAGTCACAAGATGGCTCCTGAAGCTCCAGGTGTCACATCTGCAGCATAACTTCCAAATGCAGATAGGCTGAGAGGGTTTTCTAGCTTCCCCCATTCTCTCTCTAAAAAGGGGAAAATCTTTCCCAAAAGGCCACTTCCTCCTATGTCATTGGTTGGAACTGAATCACATACTCATTTCTAAGATGGGAAAAGGGGAATGGGATTATCATGTTTGGTTTGAACCCATTAGACGCATCCTGTGGGGTCGGGCCCATCTTCTGTAACCATTTTGCTGCTCTAATACTTGTACAAAATCAGGGTCCTGTTAGCAAAGGATAGGCAGGAGTTGCGAGTGATTACGTGTCCCAAAGTGACTGCCAGTGGGCCCAGGAGAACCTGCACCACGGGGCCTCTGCAGAGCTGGAGCCGGAGTGCAGAGGGCCACGAACCTCAGCAGCAGGGATGCTGGGAGGCCAAGAAACTCCTCTGAAGGTCAGTGGGGAGATTTCTAACGCATCAGTACCTGAGTCCCACTGTACACCAATTACATAGACTCTCTGGAGGGGAGCCAGGTGCCAATATCTGTGAAACCCTCTCCAGATGATTCTTCTTTGCAGGCAGGGCTGAACGTCAGCTGCCACAATGCTTCTCCTCTGCCTTGACCAGGCTCTTCTGTGTCTGCTTCACTTCCAGCTCTCCACTCTGTAATACTCAGCTCTGCTACAATGTCAGCTTCTCCTGCCTAGATTATCACAGCCTTAACCAACTCCAGATTCTTTCCGCTTCAACCCCCACTCTTCACAGCTTCATTGCCTCTGTATTTCCAAAGTCAGATTCCCAAGACGGAGAATGCAATTGCTCGTCATTTCTCAGCAGGCCACACTGTAGGTCCCTGGCCAGCCTAGGGGTTAGGGGCCTTTGGGTCTGAAGCCACCTTTGGGCCAACCAGGGAAGAGTGAGAGTGAAGTGATAAAGAATATGGCAGGTGAAGGGTGTTCCTTGTCAGGGTTGCGACTTCGTTTCCCCTAGAAGAAAACAAGGGCCAGAGAGACATAGTAAGGATGTGTCTAGTCATCTTAGTGATGTCCAAAGCCTGTTCCCCGTTACAGACCTGGCTACAGAATTACCCCTTTTACCTTTTGCTTGTGTTTAATTATAAAGACACAGAGGCACATACTTAGAAGAACAACCTGCAAGTCACTGCATTGCTGCCTCGACAGAGCACACCTTCCATGGCCGCACTTGCTTGTGACGTCAGTGCTCACAGATAGAGGGAAGCACAGAGCTTCCCTGTCCAGAGGCTGAGGGCATGATTGAGGCCTTTAGCAAGAGACAGTGTATACTATATAACAAGCCAGTCAGGTACAAACCTGCCTGAGTTCAAGTCCCAGCTCTGCCCCCATAGCTGTATGCCCTTGGGCTACTTGCTTCATCTGTGCCTCAGTTTTTTCACCTGCAAAATGGGAGTGATAATGCTACCTACTTTATAGGGTCAATAAAGAAGAGTCAGTGAATTCACAAGCATGCTAAGGCAGGGTCCCCTCCATGTGCCTTCTGAGCCTCCTCTGGTAGCAGCAGGTCCTCCCTCCTCTTGCCCTTTTGATGCTTGGATTTGCAGCTGTGTGGTGGAGTTGACCCCTAGAGTCCAGGGGACAGGAGTCATGGTCACTGTGACCTTTGTCTGTGTGGTTTATAGGTGTTAACTCATAGGAAGAGAGACTTTGCTTGGGCTCGTAGTCTACACCACGTTCTCCAGCACAACTTCTACCTTTCATTTGGAGTTAGGGAATGTTTGCCTAGTTGTAAGATCATCAGTACTTTATTTGGCCATTGATCTTTGGTGTATATGGAGGGACTGGAGGGTGGGAGTGGAAATAGTGCTATGGTCAATACCCCTAAAGGGCAGTGACCATTTGTCTATTAATATTACCATAGTCCCCAAAGCCCCTCCACTCTCTCAGAAATTACACAATGCATCATCATCACCAGATTTCCCTACTAGCCACAGTGGACAAGGAGAAAATGCCTTGGCCTTCACTACCCAGGCTAAACAGTAGTAAAACGGTTTTCTGGTAACTTTGAGCTGTGGGATTCCAGCACTAGTTTTGAGTCATAGGGGCCTCCATGTCTAGTTTTAACAGTTTCATCATCACAGTCATCGTCATCAGAGGCCTGCTTTGGGCATTTCATAACCTACCATGCAAGGTTGAAGCACTTCACTGAGAGAATCACCGGCAGTAGTGGACAGCACCTGGTGTGTGTGTGTGTGTGTGTGTGTGTGTGTGTGATAAGCATGTCACAAATACATTCTCTGATCTAATCCTCACCACACGCACAATGGGTACTATTCCTTCTACAGATGAGGAAACTGAAGCTCAAAAAGGTAAATAAGTTACTGAAGTTCACATAGCTGGTAAGTGGCAGAACCCAGGGTGAAGTCATGTTTGTTTGTCTGGAATCTGTGCTCTCAGCTTCCCCTCTCTACTGAATCCATTAAGGGGTCTGACTATGGGATCGTGACTATGAGGGCTGCTTCTAAAACACATACCTGATATGTAAGTTAAAAGACATACTGAAAAATAAAACAGTAGAGAAATGTGAAATTAGAGAACATACTATTACGTCACTTGTAAACAGCAAGAGAAGTTGAGAAAGTGAATAAGAATTGAAATTCTTCTTCTGGAACAATTCAACAAATTCACATTCTAGAATTTGTTCCAGGAAGTATTCATAGGCTATGGCAGATATGCAACTGTTTTTTAATGAATGAGCAAAGAAAGTTGTCCCTGCTCCTGAGCAATCCTGGAAAAGTTTTCCCAGGAAGAACATAGGACTCAGTAAGATGTGAAGAACTCAAGCACCGATCAAATATTTTGGTAATTTAAATAAATAATTGCCACATCATAATTTATTGCATCCCTTTCCCTACCTTGTGCTCAGGGGAGCCATGGTTTCTGTCTACCTGACAGTGGTCAGACCCCACAGAAGGCACTGTGGTCTGTTCAGAGGCTGCTGGAAAAACAGAGAAACCAAAGCCTGCCCTGAGGAGGACCTGTTGAAGGAAATGGCGAAGAGACTCGGGGAGTACTGGCAGCTGGGTTGATCTCATCGTTGTCCTCAAAATTCATGCCTGAGGACACGAGTTTTGATGGACATGGAGGTGAAATGAGTTCTCTGAGGATCTACAACTGGCCTCACATAAAAAACGAGACTATATATGCAAAGCACAGTGGTGAGGCCTGTGGGTTCGTTCTGCAGCATCAGGGAGGGGACTCTTTCAGAGACAGGGAGGCCTTCAAAGAGAAGACAGGGTTGGAGGAGGAAAAGAAGTTACAGATTGGGTCCCACAGGCAGGATGACCACGAATTGATTGGTTTGCTTGCAGTTAAAGGTTTTGTATCAGGAAGCAATTGTGCTTAAAATAGGAGACCCAGGAAAGAAGACCTTAAATGCCAGGTTATGAGGTGGGGACTATCCTGTAAGCTCTAAGGCACCATCAGATGGGAGATGTGTGCTCACTGGCATTTTAGAAAAATTCATCTTGTAGCAGTGAGGGAGAAGAATTGGAAAAGGGAAAAACTTGATGTAGCCAGGCCACGGCAGGGCAATGGTGATGGAGAGGAAGAGGGAAGATAAGGAGACAAATGAAGAAACAACAGACTCAGAGCCCATGAGTGACTGGCCGTGGAGGAAGTGCAGGTGCAGTAAAACAGCACCCTGATGTCATGCGTCTGAGAGAAAAGCTGTCATGTGAAATAAAGATTAAGCTCATTTGACAGAGCTCTAGAGGATGTAACCAAGACCAACTTATCTTCTGGGAGGCAGATTTGGGCTCAGCGTGAGGAACTCACAGCTAATGCTGTCCAAGAATGGACTTGGCTGCCCTGGTACCAGCAAGTGCCCAGGGTTGAGGATGCCAGGAAGCTGCAGGTGTGGGAGGATGGACTTGAGGGCCCATGACTTCAAGACAGGGACAGAGAGGGCGCTGCAGACAGACACCGCCTGGAAGCAGGATGAGAGATGGGAGGGTGGTGACGAAGGAGTGGGTGGGGAACAGATGTCTGCGTTAGGAGGAGGGAGCAGACGGGTGCGGGGAAGAAAGCATGGGTGGGATGAGGCTGTCTGCGGCTGAGGCCCAGCAGGTGGATGAGGGCCTCAGCACTTGGAGTCCCCACTGCTCGGAGGCTGGATCTTTGAGTGACATGGGACCCAGGTTTCGTGGGTCTAGGTTAAAAACAGAGTTTCATAAGAACACAGGAAAGTATTTTCATGACTGTCCCACCTCCAGCTGCCATTGTAGGACTTCCAGACCCTCTTAAAAGTCCTTAGGGCGGAATGTCTGACCTCAGTGGCAACCTCCCCATTCTAGGCTCCAGTTCCAGCTCTCTGTGTCATCCCCACTGCTTAGCAAGACCTGTGCTGCCACCGGCTCCATCACCCATTGCCCACATGTTGTGCCACTCCACCCTGCACTGGGCCAACACCCCTGTGTGCGGATGGCATTGGCTCATGGGGGGCCTCAGTGCAGCAGTGCCAAGCTGTTTTCCCTGATCTAGGAGTGAAGAGCCTTTCCCCCCCACATTGAGGCACCCTCTGCCAATGGATTCCCACAGCTAAGTTGTCAAGGTTTCCCCCATGGGTCAAAGGGAGAGAGTTCATTGCAAGGTGGCCCAGGTCCCACAAAGAGGACGGAGCAGGTTGACCCTTACTGCTAATTCTCCACCCAGGTCCAAGCAGATGTGGCCAGTGTCAGAGTTAGGCAGATGGCAGAGGCTGTGAGTGAGGGCTGCTCTTAGATGGAAATACGGGTAGGACTGGCAATGAGTGTCATCTCTAATACGCTTTGAGTGCTCAGGATGTGCCAAACGCTGTACTTCAAGTGCGTAATTCATCTACCTCTCGCGACAGTGGGCATTGGGATTCCTTTTTTACAGGTGTGGAAACTGAGGTTAAGAACAGTTAAGTATTTGTATGATGTACAGCCAGGAGATGGCAGAGCTAAGATTCCAACCTAGGTCTTTCTGAGTCCAAAGCACATTTGTGCTCAAATATACATCACTGTTATAACCACGCTGGTTCCGCTGGTCTAGTTTTCTAGGCCCAGAAGACCATTTTGAGAGCTGAGTATTTGGTTTGGCCGTATCTACACTGACTCGTCTATTGAATGAACAAATAATGATGGAGCGCATGCTCTGTGCCAGCCCCCGTCCCTGACGCTCAGGCCACAGAGGTGAACAACTCAGGAGTTTCCAGCCCAGAAAGGAGCAACAGAAATAAGTACATTACAGTGAGGAGGAGGCTGGTCTCACCAATACACAGCGCAGAAAACCTTTGTAAGGGACCCCGAGGCTGATGGTTGTCACAAGGCCCTGGCCGGGGCAAGTCAAGAGATACAGTTCTGGTTCTGGTCCTCACTCTGCTCATTACTAGCTTCAGTTTCCTTCTCTGGACTACAGTTTCCTTATGAGGGGACAGACTGAGATGGTTTCTAAGCTGCCTTCCAATATTCCCTGAGTCTATAATGAGGGCAGGAATTGCTTGGCAGGATCCACCCTGGGCCTTAGGTGCGATGAGTCAGGAGCCACAGAGGTGTGATGAGGATGGAAGATTGGACAGATGTGAGTCCAGGGAACCATGCTCAGGACCAGAGACATCCAGGAGGGTCCAGGCAAGCTGAAGTCCGGAGTCCAGCAGGTGAGAGCTGGAGGCAGCAGCATCGGGAGGAAGAAGCCCCTAATGGGACCTAAACCCTCAGGGACCTGTTAGGGTAGGCTGGTACACATGTCCCTGAGTGGTCGCCTGGCTCTGGCATATTGCCACTGATGAAGGTCCAAAGTAAAGGGTTCACACAGTCTTCAATCCCTTGCCTGGAGAAAGGGACAGCTCCATTATCTTATCACTCGGTCACAGACACAGCTTTGCCTGTCCTTTAATGAGTTATTGGAAAAATATAACCAGAGAGCATCTGCATTATGTTACTACAGAGATAAGTCACACCCTCAGACAACACCGTGACCTTGCAGATCAAATCTCTGGAACCAGAGTCTTCATCCCACGGGCAAAGTCCCAACCAGGAAGGTGGAAATGAAAACCCTTAGAGGAAGGAGAGGAGAGGCCTGTCTAGGCCTCCCTATCAGCCTTTCATTGTCTCCATGACAAATATCTCACTGCTGATATCTCACTATGGTTATCTCACCACCTGCTTTGAAGAGGCAATGGAAGAAATCAAGCACCTGCCTCTGGGTGCCATACTTCCCACTGTCTACTCCAACACAGCCCCTTCCTATATCTTCAACTACTGGTTCCTCCCATCCATCTCTCCCCTTGCACAGGATAAACATACCAAGAGGCATTACATGTCAGGGAATGCTCGGGGGCCTCATTCTCCTTGTCAAGCCCCAGCTCCAGATCTCCCCCAGTTCCTGCTGACATTGACCCCCACAGTGCATGCCCAGCAAGTCTGCGGGTTTCTTTTTCCTCCTGCCCATTGCTCCTGTCCTCCCCAGAGGGTTGGAATTGGATGAGGTACATGGATGCTGTTGGACTAGACATAGTTTCAAATAAAATATACCTTTTGTGGAGCACTATATAGTAGGTATAATTACTTTACAGATGAAGACACTGAGTCTCAGAGAGGCTAAGTAACTTTCTGAGGGTCACACAGTTATTAAGCAGCAGATCTCCTTCAAAGCTCTTTTTTCTTTCCACCACATTTGTTTTTTATTTATTTTTTAGCTGGAGTCTTGCTCTGTTGCCCAGGCTGGAGTGCAGTGGCACGATCTCGGCTCACTGAAACCTCCGCCTCCCGGGTTCAAGTGATTCTCCTGCCTCAGCCTCCCGAGTAGCTGGGATTACAAGCCCTCGCCACCACGCCCGGCTAATTTTTATATTTGTAGGGTTTCACTGTGTTGGCCAGGCTGCTCTCAAACTCCTGACCTCAGATGATCTGCCTGCCTCGGCCTCCCAAAGTGCTGGGATTACAGGCGTGAGCCACCGCGCCTGGCCTCCACCACATTTATTTATCTCCCAGAGCCTCCTGCCCCACCAGCCAAAGAGATTTTATCTAGCTTCAATTTCTGTATCTTGTATTAGGAAAATAAACTTTTTATCATTCAAATGTATAATTATTATTATTACTATTTTATTTTATTTTTTGAGACAGAGCTTCACTCTGTCACCCAGGCTGGAGTGCAGTGCTGCAATCTCGACTCACTGCAACCTCTGCCTCTTGTGTTCAAGCGATCTTCCTGCCTCAGCCTCCTGAGTAGCTGGGATTACAGGTGTGTGCTCCTGCGTCCAGCTAATTTTTGTATTTTTAGTAGAGATGGGGTTTCGCCACGCGTTGGCCAGGCTAATCTTGAACTCCTGACCTCAGGTGATCCACCCTCCTTGGCTTCCCAAAGTGCTGGGATTACAGACGTGAGCCACTGCGCCCAGCCACAATTATTTTATAACTATGCTTTTCCTACTTGATTCTGTTCTTTCACCACCACCCCCTCCCAGAGAGGCTGCTGTGAGCATTCACAGGAAGAGATTCTCGCCACCCCCACCCCAGCTTCTGAGGGCCATGAGCTGCCTCGAAGTGGTGTGATTCCACTTGGGTAGGAGCCAAGATTCCCCTGTACTCAGCCAGAAGAGCACATCCAGAAAGAAAGGTGTCTGCCAGTGCCTTCGATAGGGAGCACACACACGCAGCTTTCAACTGTAACTACAGTCACAGCACAAGAGAGCAGAGCTTCCAGGGGCCCTCGCATGGAACACGGGCTCATCCTTCCTGTCTCCTTAGCCTGAGCTATCTGGGTCAGAAAGCACCCAAATTCCCCAGAAAGCAGCTTCTCTTCCATTCAATTTGGCCAGAACCAGAGGGGAGATAAGGCCTGGCTTCTTTCTTCATGGCAGCCTTTCTGTATGCAGCCTCTTACCTGACCCTTGAAACTGAGGGCAGTTACTGTTATTTCCTTTCTAGAGATAAGAACATTCAGGGCCAAAAGACCAGTGAATGCTGTTCCTGCTGTACCTCAGTGCCTCCTGTTTAGATGTGATCATTTTCTCACCGTTTCCTTTCCAAGTGGACATTTACCTGCAATTTGTTAAATGGGCCAATTTTAAAAAAAATAAGAACGAAGTACAGAACTATTGTCCAATATGCTATCCACTAGCTACATGTGGCTGTTTAAAATAAAATTTTAAAGAATTTCATTTCTGAGTCCCACCAGCCACATATCAGGTGCTTCATAGCCACGTGTGGCTAATGGCTGGTGGATTGGATGGCACAGGTGACAACATTTCTGCCATTGCAGGAAGTTCTAATTGACAGCACTGTAAATACTTAGAAGTTACAGAAAATTATAAAGTTAAACACAACTATAAAGATATTCATTTTCGTATTGCTGTAGTAAGAACACAACCTTAGTGACTTCACACAATACACATTTATTTATTTATGTATTTATTTATTTAATTTTTATTTTTTTTGAGACGGAGTCTTGCTCTGTCACCAGACTGGAGTGCAGTGGCGCAATCTCAGCTCGCTGCAACCTCCGCCTCCCAGGTTCACGCCATTCTCCTGCCTCAGCCTCCCCAGTAGCTGGGATTACAGGCACCCGCCACCAAGCCCAGCTAATTTTTGTATTTTTAGTAGAGAAGGAGTTTCACCATGTTGGCCAGGCTGGTCTCGATCTCTTGACCTCCTGATCCACCCGCCTTGGCCTCCCAAAGTATTGGGATTACAGGCGTGAGCCACCGTGCCCGGCCTACATTTATTATCTCATAGTTTCCTTGGATTGGGAGCCTGGGCGGGGCTCAACAGGGTCCTCTACTCAGGGTCTCTCAGGCGCTGCAGTCAAGGTGTTGGCTGCAGCTTCTGTCTCGTCTGAGGCTGGAGGTCCTTTTCTAAGATCCTGGAAGCTGTTGGGAGAATTCAGATCCTTGTGGCTGCGGGCTGAGTCCCTCCACTCTCAGAGACCACTGGTCTCTATGGCCATGTCATGTCATGGCTGATAGCTTCTGGAGGCCCAGAATCCAGTCACAGGTTTTCTAAATTTCCAAATATTTCTCGAAGTTCTTATTTCTCTTAAAGCGCACCCGTATTATGCTCAAACAGCAGGTAAGGCCGGGCACGGTGGCTCACGCCTATAATCCTAGCAATTTGGGAGGCCAAGGTGGGCAGATCACTTGAGGCCAGGAGTTCAAAACCAACCCGGCCAACATGGGGATACCCTGCCTCCACTGAAAATCCAAAAATTAGCCTGGCATGGTGGTGGGCACCTGTAATCACAAGTACTCCAGAGGCTGAGGCAGGAGAATTGCTTGAAACTGGGAGGCAGAGGTTGCAGTGAGCCAAGATCGCACCACTGCACTCCAGCCTGGGCAACAGAGTGAGACTCTGTCTCAAAACAAACAACAAAACAGCAGGTAAACCCCTTCTGGAGAGTACCTCTTATTCCTGGATGCTTTCTTCAAGAACTCACATGATTGGGTCAGGCCTACTAAGATAATCTCCGTTGTGATTAACTTAGAGTCAACAGACTAAGGGCTGTAATTAGACCAGAAACATCTCCTCACCTTTGCTATATAACGTTCATAATCGCAGAGTGGCATCCCATCGCCTTTGCCGCAGTCTGTTGGCTGCATCTTACAGGTTCCACCCACACTCGAAGGGAGGGAGTGTACAAAGGTGTGGGCACCGAAGGATGGAACCACAGGGGCCTTCTGAGCTGTCCGCCTAACAAGCAGTTTTAACAGTATGAAAAAAAGACAATAGAAATCCATGATTCTACCATTGAAGGAAACCACATTTTGATACATTTCTTTCTAGTCATTTTCTGAGCATATTTCTGTTTACATTATTAAAATCATGCTGTATGTAACATTTGAATTTTTTTCAGCTTTATTAAGCTATAATCATCAAAAATCATATAACATGAACAACTTAATGTTTTGATAGATACATACATTGTGAACTGATCACCACACCAAGCTAATTAATATATCCACCACCTCACATGATTATGTTGAAAATTTTTTCTTGGGCGGAATCTGGATTTTTTTGGCCACTATCATGTCATCAAAAAGTCATTACAAACATCATTATTAATAACTGGATAACATCAAGGGATACACAATGACTGATTGAACCAATTCCCCATTGTTGGACATCTGTGCTATTTCTAATTTATTGCCTGTTACCAAGATTGTGACAAACATCTTTGTAAGTAAAGGTTTTTCTGTCACATTATTTCTTTAGAATAGATTCTGTAATGCTAATTGTTTGTTTAAAGGATATGCCGATTTGTAAAGCTCTTGATACTCCTCTTGAACTAACTGCTTTCCCCAACAGAACCAACGTATTCTCCTCCTGCAGGGAATGGACGTGCCGTTTTGCTGCAGCAGGAGATGGTTTGCACTGCGTGGGTTTTGGTTGAGTAGAGATGATCAGGCATCCCTGAGCAGGCTCTTCAGCTCCCCACCAGGCTGAGGCCCCTCATTGTCCCCCCAAACCCCCAAAACCAGGTAGGAGTAGCCCAGATTCTTTATCAGCCACCAGGACTTGAACAAAACCTTTACAGAGAAGTACAGCCTTTCCCCAGGCCAGAAAAAACAACAGATGCCGAGCTGGGCTAGGGCCTCCTCCAGGCACCTCAACATTGAGAAAAGAAAGAGTGGGTTCCTACTATCAGGGGTTTACCTGCTCTTTGAGATAGTACAAGTGCACTTCAAGACAAATAGGAACTTCAATAAATATTTTGAAATTTAGAAAACCTGGCCAGGCATGGCAGCTCATGCCTGTAGAATCCCAGCACTTTGAGAGATTGAAGTGGGAGGATCGCTTGAGCCCAGGAGTTCAAGACCAGCCTGGGCAACATAGCAAAACCCCGTCTCTACCAAAAAAATTTAAAAGTTAGCTGAGCATGGTGGCACACACCTGTAGTCCCAGCTACTCAGGAGGCTGAGGCAGGAGGATTGCTTGAGCCCAGGAATTTGAGGCTGCAGTGAGCTATGATTGTACCACGGCACTCCAGCCTAGGTGACAGAACATGACCCTGTCTCCAAAACAAAACAAAACAAAAACCAAAGAAAACAAAACAAAAAAACAAAGAAAACCTGCACCTGGATTCTGGGGAATTGCTACATTTTTCAGGCAAAACTTGCCCACACATATCACTAGTTTATTTGAGGGCAACCTCCCCCTTCCCTCTTGAGGTTGGCATCATGGAGAAGAGAGATTTTCTCTCAGTATTGAGCATGCTGAAGACTTCCTTTCAGCTTCAGCTACACAGATGAGGGGCAAATGCAATGCCTGCCCAGCAACAACTGGTGAGCCTTTTGGGGGGCCCAAACTCCACTTCCATCTGACCATGATTTCAGCTCCTCATCCCAGCTCTGCCACTCACTAGCTGCATGGCCCACCCTGGGTAAGACACTTCCGCACTTTTCGTATCAGTTTCCTTCTCTATAAAAAGCAGGAAATGAAAGTCACTTCCTTTTATCCCTGTCATTTTATGACATATTTGAAATCACTTTGCTCCAATGCAATATATGTATTGAGTGTTTAACGTTTATTTTATGATGCATAAATATCATCCCAGTAGCATTCACAGAGACTGGGCCTCTGTGTTTAATCCACAAGCATTTCTTGGGTATGAGCAGAGCTGTTGCTGAGCTGAGATACAGAAATGATGCAGAGGAACATAATCTGAGGTGCTGGCTCTGCTGAGGGAGTCTCAGGGACTCTGAGACCTCTTGATCTGCCCTTGGGTGTTTTCCTCTTGAATTCCTGTTTCTGTCCTTACTACTGCCCTCGCCTGCTTCTCAGACTTCAGACTGATCTGTCACTGGCTCATCGATTACCTGAGCTGAGCGTCAGTATATCCTCGGGAAAGTCAGGCTTCAGTGAAAGCAAAGCTCCAGAAGTGTTAGCAGGAAAGCTCAAGAATATAGGGGAGTGTGCTCACAGAAGACAGGGCATTCCTGAGGAGACAGGGCATTCCTGAGGACACAAGGCAAAGGAGGGCATGAGCCTGGGATGGGATGGGCATATGAGAGTAAGAAAGCACGAGAACCAGAAGAGGTTCTGAGGGCAGGGCTGGTGACATCTGCTGCTCTCCCCAGGACACACAGCCCGCAGAGCATCAGGAATGTGCCGGGAGCTACAGGCAGGGGTTTGGCGTGGCGGTGAGCTAATATCTGCGGAATGCTGGGAATGGCGTCCGGCACTAGTAGGTGCCATGTAAGTATTTGATACATAAATATGGATAGAGCATTAAGGTTTTTCCTGGCTGCCCTTTATCTTGGAAGGCAGCCTTGCTCCAAGCAAATCTCCAGTGCCTCAGACAAGCTACAGGAATCTCCCAGGATCTGCTTGCTGAAGGTTCAAAGGGCAGAGCTACCGACAGGGAAGAGGCTTTCTCTCCCGCACCTTCATCATCTCCGCTCCACAGTCATCTCTTCTCCCTGCTTGCCCTCAGAGTGGGTTGTTATCTCCAAAGAATCCTTCATATGCCAAAGTCCAAGAACTGACCTGTAATTAGATTAGACTAAACTTCCTGAGACAGGGACCATGGCTGCCATGTGCATTTTTGCATTCCCCATAAAGCACCGTATCTAGCACACAGCACATGCTCATCAACCCTGTGAAATGAATAGATGACCCAACCCTGAGGTCAGTTAGCCTGCAAGTATATCCTCATTAGGCACAATAATATCTGGGGAGAAGTCAGAACAATACCAACCACAGAT
Organism: Nomascus leucogenys; assembly: GCF_006542625.1. Taxonomy (NCBI): domain Eukaryota; kingdom Metazoa; phylum Chordata; class Mammalia; order Primates; family Hylobatidae; genus Nomascus; species Nomascus leucogenys. The sequence goes on along the minus strand of NC_044388.1, from coordinate 578,042 downwards.
TAATTACAGAACAGTCTCAGTTGGGGCCACGTTGAGAATCTGCCTACTGGTGTCTGTGCAGGAAAAGGTTAATGCGGCAGGTCTGGGTTGTTGAAATCTTGCACATTCCAAAGAAAGGCCTGTCTCCAGGACTGGGCTGTGGACTGGCTCCTGGGAGGTGACCTTTGAGCCCTTGGAAGATCCTGCCTGGTTGACTTTTTTTCTATGCCCCAGGCCTTAGGCCACACTGCATCAGTCTGACCAGTTTGTGCTAATAAAGTGACTTATGGTGAATGTCTGGTTTTGTACGCCTAAGGCCCTGCCTGGGCTGTGCACCAACAGTTTGACCTCTCAGTAGCGTGGGGAACTAGAGACTGAGTGGCTAAAATAAGTCATATGGGTACTGCCATCACATAAAACCCCGGGACAACAAGGCTCATCCCTGGTTGATAATATTTTGCACGTGTTGTCATGCATAGTTTTTGGGGGAATTAACTGCATTCCCGTCAGGCCCACTGGGAAAGGACACTTAGAAGGTTGAGCCTGATTGCCTGATTTCTCCTGGACGTCGCCACCTTCTTTGTCCCTTTGCTGATGTTCATCTGTATCCTTTCCCTGTAATGAATGATAACTGTGAGTATATCAGCTTTTCTGAGTCCTGTGAGGCCCGCCAGTAAGTCATCGCATCTGAGGGGGGTCTCAGGGCACAGACAATGCAGTGTCTGTTATCAAAGAAGTTTAGAAGTGGATAATTTGTCATGATCTTTGTCTTCAGTTACTCTAATGCCTCTCCACACAATTACTCCATTCATTCATGCAGCACATGTTTCTGAACACCAACCATGTGTGGATACTGCATTCCAGGCAGTGGGACATAGCAGTCAGCCAGACAAAGATCCCTGCCCTCATGGAGCTCATGTTCTAATGGGGGAAGGTGAGAGACTAAGCGATACACATAATGAATAAGGTGATAATGCTATGGCAGGAAGAAGTAGAATAGGTACCGGGGATCAGGAGCACTGGGGCGGGGGTGGGGCTCCTTGAGAAGGTGAGATGTGGCTTGACAAAGGTGAAAGTTGGCCATGGGGGTTCCTGAAATTTCTCTGGAGGACTCATTTTCCCCTTGAGTGCTTGGGCCATGGCTCTCATTCTTTAATGAGCACCAGAATTACTTAGGAAGTTTGTGAAAGAGGCAGATTTCCAGACCCCTTTTGTGTGTGTGTGGTGGGATGGGGGCTGGCAGGGAAGTTAAGACTATAAAACGCACTTGCCGTGAGCCTGATGCTGGAGGTCCAGGAACTGCACTTAGAGACCCACTCCATCAGGCAGGCCTGGACAAGGAATGAGAAACAGCTACATACAGTGTATATAGCTGGGTAAAATACAGTGCAGAGCTTCTCTCTGCCATTAACGCATCCACGGGGAACGTCAATGCCTGAACTGACAATTAGCTGAGGGCGGAGAACTCTGAAGGGATGCATTTTGAGGAGCTGGGGTAGAAGGGATTAGGGGACAGAGGTGAGGACTCCTGCAATAAAAATACAGGTTCCCCAGAGCAAGACTGGAGGTGCAGAGAGGTGCAGAAATTATCTCTTCTGAAAAGAAGAAAAGATTCCAAGAGGGCTTGGAATCTTCCTGGGTTTCCCCAGTGGTGGTTCTGTCTGCAAGACAAAGTCTTTGGTCATGGGGAGACTGGATAAATAGAAGGGGCCTTGGAGAGAGTAGCAAAGGCGGTCGGAGTTGCACCCAGCTGTCCTCAGATCCCCTTTCCAGCTGTGTGTGTTCACCGTCGATGGCTCATATCAACACCTGTCTTCAGATGATAAAGCATGGGCTCCTGGGGCTACGTCACCCAGATGCACCAAGAACTGGACGGGGCTGCCAGTTGATGTCCCCCTGGGGCAGCCGTGGTCAGCCACTGATGGGTGCAGCAGTACAAAGCCCTGTTCCTTTGCCCTGAGGGAGGGCAAACTCTGTGCTGCAAGGCACGCCCCTGGAGCTCCCTCAGGCATTAGGCTGAGGCTGGGACTTCACCCCAAATCGGACACTTGCCTGGCGTTTACTCTTTCCCTATTCTGCTGTCCCCACTCCCTTATAATATTTTCTTGGGAATATTTCCGTAGTAAACCACTTGAGCATGAATTATTGTCTCATCTGACCTTAGACAGAGAAAAACTTTAAGCACCAAAGCAACCCATACCTCGGCTCCCAGTTCCTTAGGGAGAGTGGGGAATAAGCTCCCCATGGCAACCCAGAAAGGCAATCCTCTCCCCTTCCCCAGGCTGGACTGCCCAAAGCTGCCCGGCCTGACTGCTCTAGAAAGGGCATCTTAGTGTCCACGGAGAGGTGGCACCAGGGCAGGTGGCACCAGGTTTCAGCTACCGCCCCTTCTTAGTAAACCCAGAAAGCCGTCTAGATAGTTCTGGGCATGCAAAGCCCCACGCAAGACTGGGCTGAAGAATCGGACCCTCCTTCCCGTCTTTGCTATGCCTGCCCTCTGCTGGAGCAACTCATGAACAGCAGCTGGTTAGAAGGGAAGGAGTGAGCCAGAAGCACCAGGGCTCCAAACCCCACTCGTCCTTTAGGGTCCAACTCAAATGTCGCTTCCTGCAGGTAACCTCCTCTGATTCTCGCAGCTGAAAGCAAGCTCTCTGCTGTAAGCCCCCACAGCCCTTCTTCTACGCGTCCCTAATGGTGCCGTCCGCCTTATGTCCTGATTATGCATTACACGTTACCTCCCCAGCTCATTTGTGAGCTCTCAGAGGAAGAGGATTTTTTTTGTTGCTGGAATTTACTCCCAAAGGATTTTGCACCTCCCTAGAAATATCTCCCACAACTAAGCCCTAAATTCACATCATTAAAGAGAGCCTTTTTAATTCAAGTGTTGTATCTCTAAAAAGGCCCAATTAAAATGTAACTATGAAAAGACATAAACAAGTTGCCTGGACTGTGAGTCATTAACCATTTAGGGCATTAGCACATTAATAGAGCTCAGAGCGCCAAGAGCCGAGGTGTTATCAGAAATGTTTTGGGTGCCAAAGAAAGATGAGAAAAGGAAGAAGGGTAAAGAATAAAAGAGGAAAAAGTTGAGCATGAGGAACTTCTGAAGAGAGTTGACTGGATAAAGCTGGGGAGGGGCTGGGGGGTTGGAGGGAGGCAGGAGGGTAATAAAGTCCCATTTATCCTGGGGTAGAGATTCCAGAAGAACACGTGGGGGACACATGGCAATAGGGCCATTTTATCTTGTGGACCCAAAAAGAAGTTACTGGGTCCAAATGTCAAAAAAAGAAAAAAAAAATTTTGTAAATGCTTAATTAGATATCAGTAAAACGTAACATTGTCAACTTCATTAATTGTTAAATTTAATGTTTATAAATATTTATTCCATTTAAAAAGAATTTTGTGAGTTAGATTTTTTCACTTCTTAAGAATTCCTGGGTAGAGATGGTGACTCCTGAGTAATCGTAGCCAATTGTAAATTAAATATTATTCATCGTCAAATAATTTCCAAAGCAAAATTATAAAATTCATTTCAAACTTACAGGGCAGGGTCAGGCACGGTGGATAATCCCAGCACACTTTTGTGAGGCCAGGGCGTAGTGGGTCACTTGAGCTCAGGAATTCAAGACCAGCCTGGGCAACATGGTGGGACCTTCTCTACTCAGCCTTCTGAGTAGCTGTAGTCCCATCTACTCAGGAGGCTGAGGTGGGAGGATCGCTTGAGCCCAGGAGGTAGAGGCTGCAGTGAGCCGTGATGGTGCCACTGCACTCCAGCCTGGGTGACACAGCAAGACCCTATCTCAAAAAAAAAAAAAAAAAATTACAGGGCAAATTACATTTAACATAGGATATGAGTGTGTTTTAATATATTTGCTATAATAAAACTAGGAGTCTCTGGGGCTTATGAAGTCCTTAAAATGGCCTTTAATATCAAAGATCAATTTCCTCCATCTACTTCACAACTGTTTCACCCTAGATGATATCACAGTCCTCACCTTTCATAAGCGGACAAAGCACCCAGAGATCAACTGCTTTCTTTTCTTCAACACAATTTGAATTTACCTTCTTGTCCACCTGCACGGGCAAATTAGTTGGTGATTAAATGCTTAGAATAGCTAACTATAAAGTTTTTCTGCTCTCAAGGAACTCTCCAGAGGGAAACAATGTTATCATTTCTTCTGTATATTTTCTGTGCATTTTATGTATTTCCAATCAAAAACTGAATACATATTCTCCACCTTCTCCTTTTACACAAACATTAATATTCTGTGTATGTTGCTCACACTGCTATATTCCTCTTTTTTTCTACTTAACCATTGAATCCCCCTGGTAGAGCCCATAATTATTAGGAAATTAACAGTAACTCTCCCTCCACAATGGTCCAAAGGGGGAGAAAAGTACAGCCTTTAAGAGGTAGGAGCAATTTGTATCCAGAAAACACTGAGCTACAGAATGTAGCCAAAGGGAGCCCCTAAGTCATTTTATGCAGAAATAATTTAGACAAAAAGAGCATGTCAAAGTCAGGGATATGGACAGGGTGAGCTTGTAGAAACCTGATGGCCAAGAGTGACAATTCTTCAGTGCAAGAGAAATGGTGCTGGGGAAAGCCAGAGCCTTGTCTTTCTCCTCCCCTTCTTCCTCCTCTTCCTCTTCCTCCTCCTCCTCCCCCACTTTTCTTTCCTCGCTTATTCTTGCTGGAAAAAAAAAAAGATTGCCAAGAAGGCTGCAGGAATAGCCAAACGCAAGCAAAGAGAGGCTGATTATTCCATAAAAGCTGCACGCACACTGGTGGGGGCGGGGGGATGGTGCAGGCAGCAGAGAACAGAGCTGTCATGCAAGCAGCCAGGGAAGCTGGGGCTGTCCATCCTTAGGAGGGAAAAGGAAGGAAGTCCCAGGTTTAGTCAAGTCATGTTTTGACTTGTATCTAGAAACTTGGAGAATTCTACAATGAAGTGATATTTATTTCGTGGCTGCTGTGCACCAGGCAGTAGGACACAGCAGGGAGCCAAACAGGTAACAGTCCTGGTTTCATGCCACTGACTTTCTAGACAGGGAAAGGCCAGTAAGCGAACACATGGCACATGTACGTGACATAAGAGCAGGCTGTGATCAGTGCCACAAAGACACAGAAAGAGGGTAAGGGGACGGAGAATGATGGGGTTATACGTGAGGTGTGTGCCTTTAGCCAGGGGAGGCCTTTCGGAAGGGGTGGTGTCTGGGCGGAGACACGAATAAGGAGTCCATCTCTGGGTAAAGTGGGTCCCAGCACGGAAGCCCTGGGTCTTGACAGTGTGCGGGGCTTGGTGGAGATGAGGCCACGTGGGGCAAAGTCCCAGGGAGAGGCTCATCAGCGGGTGAGACCAACACTAAAACAAATGAAACGGAATAGAGTAGAAAAGAAACATCATAGTGCACCGGGAGTAATACAGTGGGGATTGTCTGGGGGACATTTCTGCTGCAGATAATATACATGTGTATGTAGTAGTGTGTCCGGAATTGGTGGGTTCTTCGTCTCACTGACTGCAAGAATGAAGCCGCGGACCCTCGCGGTGAGTGTTACAGCTCTTAAGGTGGCGCGTCTGGAGTTTGTTCCTTCTGATGTTCGGATGTGTTCGGAGTTTCTTCCTTCTGGTGGGTTCGTGGTCTCGCTGGCTCAGGAGTGAAGCTGCAGACCTTAGTGGTGAGTGTTACAGCTCATAAAAGCAGTGTGGACCCAAAGAGTGAGCAGTAGCAAGATTTATTGCAAAGAGCGAAAGAACAAAGCTTCCACAGTGTAGAAGGGGACCCGAGTGGGTTGCCACTACTGGCTCCGGCAGCCTGCTTTTATTCTCTTATCTGGCCCCAACCACATTCTGCTGATTGGTAGAGCCGAGTGGTCTGTTTTGACAGGGCGCTGATTGGTGCGTTTACAATCCTTGAGCTAGACATAAAGGTTCTCCAAGGCCCCACCAGAGCAGCTAGATACAGTGTCGATTGGTGCATTCACAGACCCTGAGCTAGACACAGGGTGCTGATTGGTGTATTTACAATCCCTGAGCTAGACGTAAAGGTTCTCCACATCTCCACCAGACTCAGGAGCCCAGCTGGCTAAACCCGGGCTGCAGGTGGAGCTGCCTGCCAGTCCCGCGCGTGCGCTCGCACTCCTCAGCCCTTGGGTGGTTGAGGGGACTGGGTGCCGTGGAGCAGGGGGTGGCGCTCGTCGGGGAGGCTCCGGCCGCACAGGAGCCCATGGAGGGGGTGGGAGGCTCAGGCATAGCAGGCTGCAGGTCCGAGGCCTGCCCCGTGGGAAGGCAGCTACGGTCCGGTGAGAAATCGAGTGCAGCGCCGGTGGGTCGGCACTGCTAGGGGACCCAGTACACCCTCCGCAGCCGCTGGCCCGGGTGCTAAGTCCCTCATTGCCTGGGGCCGGCAGGGCCGGCTGCTCTGAGTGCGGGGCCCGCCTAAGGCCACGCCCACCCGGAACTCCAGCCGGCCCGCAAGCGCGTGCGCAGCCCCGGTTCCCGCTCGCGCCTCTCCCTCCACACTCCCTGCAAGCTGAGGGAGCCGGCTCCCGCCTTGGCCAGTCCAGAAAGGGGCTCCCACAGTGCAGCGGTGGCTGAAGGGCTCCCCAAGTGCCGCCAAAGTGGGAGCCCAGGCAGAGGAGGGGCCAAGAGCAAGTGAGGGCCGTGAGGACTGCCGGCAGCTGTCACCTCTCAGTAAGTTATAACCGAAAGAGTCTTTTCCAGTCAGAAAAGTGTCAAAGCCCCTGAAACGAAGGTACAGAATCTGGATGCAGATTATCTTCATACATGTATATTAGTATATATATACATATATGCATATATATAGTAGTAAACTTTTTATTTTGGAATAATTTTAAATTTACAGAAGAGTTGTAAAGATAATATAAGGGTTCCTCCATTTCCTCTCACCCTGTTTTCTCTAAAGCTAACATCTTTCAGTGCCCTGCTACATTTGTTAAAACTGAGAAAACAGCATTGGTACATGACTCAACTGAACTCTAGACCTAACTTTTTTTTCTTGAGGAGTCTCGCTCTGTCACCCAGGCTGGAGTGCAGTGGTGCGATCTCGGCTCACTGCAAGCTCCGCCTCCCGGGTTCACGATTTTTTTTTTTTTTTTTTTTTTTTTTTTTTTTTTTTTTTTTTTCATCTCGGCTCACTGCAAGCTCCGCCTCCCGGGTTCACGCCATTCTCCTGCCTCAGCCTCTCTGAGTAGCTGGGACTACAGGCACCCGCCACCACGTCCGGCTAATTTTTTTTTGTATTTTTAGTAGAGACGGGGTTTCACTGTGGTCTCGATCTCCTGACCTTGTGATCCGCCCGCCTCAGCCTCCCAAAGTGCTGGGATTACAAGCGTGAGCCACCGCGCCCGGCCCCGGCTAAGTTTTGTATTTTTAGCAGAGATGGGGTTTCACCATGTTGGCCATGCTGATCTCGCATTCCTGACCTCAGGTGATCCACCCGCCTCAGCCTCCCAAGGTGCTGGCATTACAGGTGTGAGCCACCACGCCTGGCCTTAATTTGGATTTTGGTAGTTTTTATGGTTTTTAGTACCAGGATCCAATCCAGGGTCCTGCTTTGCATTTAGTCATCATGTCTCCTTAGCCGCCACATCTGGTCTGCGATAATTTCTGTCTTTCCATGTTTTTCATGACCTTGGCAATTTTCAGAAGTATTGGTGAGATATTTTGAAGACTCTCAATTTCGGTTTTTCTGGTGTTTTGCTTGCTGTTAGAATGGGTCTATGGGTTTTTGGGAGGAATACAACAGAGGTGAAGGGCCCTCCTCATCACACCGTGTCGGGGGCTATGATACTAACATCACTTATCACTGACGAAGTTAACCCGAACTGATTGGTTTAGGCAGCGTTTGCCAAGTGTCTCCACCATAAAGTTACTGTTTTTTTCCTTTCATTACTGTATTCTTGGAATGTGAGTGACTAAGTCCAGCCCACACTCAAGGTGGGGGCAAGAATTAACCTCCACTTCCTAAGATGAATTTACCTATTTATATTATTTGGAATTCTTCTGTAAGGATGATCTGCTTCTTGTGCCCGTCTATGTATTGAATCATTAATTTACACCAATATGGACTTATGTATATCCCATACTTTGGGTTGTAATCCAGTTGTAATCCAGTACTACACTACTTATTTTGTTGCTCAACATTATCCCCGTGGTGACCACTAGGAGCTCTTTCAAGTTGGTTCCTGTGTCTCTAGAGATCCTCTCATTTTCTGAGCACTTCCTTGCTCTCTGATACTACAAGTCACTATATATTAAATATATATTATATATAAAATATATAATTATATATATTATATATAATATATAAATATATATTATATATAATATATAAATATATATTATATATAATATATATAAATATATATTATATATAAAATATATTTAAATATATATTTATATATAATATATATTTAAATATATTTTATATATAATATATATTTAAATATATTATATAATATATATAAATATATATTTTATATAATATATTTAAATATATATTTTATATATAATATATATTTAAATATATTATATAATATATAAATATATATTTTATATAAAATATATTTAAATATATATTTTATATATAATATATATTTAAATATATATTATATATAATATATATATAATATATGTTTAAATATATATTATATATAATATATATATAATATATGTTTAAATATATATTATATATAATATATATTTAAATATAAATATTTAAAATATATGTAATAAAATATAATTAATATAATTTAATATAAAAATTTTAATAAAATAATATATATTTTAATATAATGACTGCCCTGCAGTCATCACTTTATTGGGATTTTTCCTGGCAAAACTTTACATGTTTATGCTATTACCTTAGGCATGAGCTGAAGGGGTGAAGTGAGGAGGTGGAGACTACTTGTCCCCCAACCTTCTAAAATTGCAGAGTTTTAGCTGGGTATGAGGTCACCCAGGTAAACTCACATTTGCTGGCCTATTTGCAGCTGGGTGTGTCTGTCGACTGAACTCTGACCAGCAGTGCATAGGTGGACGTGGTGAGCCACTCCCAGGTTCTTGCTCTTGAAAAGACTGAGCATGAAGCCGGGCGCGGTGGCTCACGCCTGTAATCCCAGCACTTTGGGAGGCTGAGGTGGGCGGATCACGAGGTCAGGAGATCGAGACCAGCCTGGCCAACATGGTGAAACCCCATAAAAATATAAAAATTAGCCGGGCGTGTCCCAGCTACTCGGGAGGCTGAGGCAGGAGAATCCCTTGAACCCGGGAGGCGGAGGTTGCAGTGACCTGAGATCACACCACTGCAACTCCAGCCTGGGCGACAGAGTGAGACTCTGTCTCAAAACAAACAAACAAACAAAAAACGACTGAGCATGAGCGAGCTCCCCGGGTGCTGCTCCTCCTCCCTGCCGGCCGACAGATGGTGAAATCCACAGCAGTCCTTTTCTAATCAGCTGCAGCAGCACAGACCTGCACCCCTTGTTGGGTAGTGCTTCCCGGCAGCTGAAGTGAGGGAGTCCCACAATCTGTTCTCTGTCCCTAGGAGTCTTGACAACGCTGCACAGGCAGGACAAACAGGCAGACAAGGCAATCAGAGAGTGGACATCACCATCAAGACAGCCCACACTTGGGTGGCCTGCTAAAAGTAGGTCTAGGGAAACTGTGCTTAGGGACAGATGAGCTGCCTGGGCACCAGTAGGCTCTGAGCCCTCCAGCCACAGCCCACCTTGCCACTCTCTCCAGAGGTGGCTGGGCAGAGGTGGTGAGGCTCAGAGGCTTGGCTCAGGCAGCCAGATCGAGGTCTGAGACCCAGCTCCTCACTGTCAGTGGGTGGTAAGTTGCCTTGGTTAGTTGCCAAAGGGGGACAGGATTCTGATTTCACTTTTCTTCCACCTCTTCGCTACTCCCTTTTAAATATGACCAATGCTAAATGATCAGAAACTGTGAAATGTTTGAGGAATAAAAAGAACTCAATGACTTTCGGAATCCCTGGGTAAGGATCAAGGGAAACTAACATTCATTGAGTTTCTACTATATGCCAACAGTGTGTCACACAGACTATATGATTTTATCTCTATTTTATCTCTCACTGTTAAGTGGGAGAAGGTGGTCAGAGAGATTAGGTAACTTTCCCAAGTTGCACAGCAGAGAATCGGCAGAACTGGGATTAGACTCAAGGCCGCCTGTCCCCAGCTCCTGCTCTTACCTCTTCATTGCTGGATCTCCCTGGATGCCTGGGGGCCTGCTGTACGTTTAGTATTCATTACTTGGCTCTGTTCTTTCTGGAAGAGTTATTTGTTGGAACTCAGCTTAGGAGGCCCATCATTCAGCCGCCTTGGCTCCCTTTTCTTCTGGGCAGTTGTGGCAGACACTGCTCTTCTCTGACACTGAACCTTCGTGGGTGTCATGCGTTCCATCCTGCAGCCCTGGGTTCATCTGGGTCATCCCCTATCATCCCTGATGGAAGAGCTATCAGCAGGGTCCCTGAACAGAAGCCACAGAGTCACTGCCTGGTGGTGTGGAACAAATTCAGGGGCTTCTATGAAAACAGGTGGAATGCTTATGTTTTCTCTCTTGCCCGATGATGGCTGCTCACATCATTTGAATGGCCTGGTGCTTGATGCATGAGCTTCTGAGTCAGACAGCCTGGGTTTATCTCCAAGGCTTGCTACTATTAAGGCTATCTGTTGCTCTGTAACAAACTACCTGGAGACACGGCAGCAAGCGTTTTATTATAGCACATGAATTTGTGGGTTGGGAATTCAGACAGGGCCGGCATGTCCATCTGGCATCACATGAGGTCACTTGATATTCAGCAGTGACACCAAGCAATTGAGCTGGTCTGAAGGGCCCAAGACGGTTTCACTCACATATCTGGTGTGTTGCTGGGTGAGCTGGAGGGCTGCACTCAGTGGGGCCGGTGTCTCCTTCCATGTGGCCTCAGGACCTCCCCACGTGGTCTGTCAGCACGGGAGTCAGACTTCTTACACGACCATTGGTGCTCCAAGAGACTAAGCTGCCAGGCCTTCTAAAGGCTAAGTGGGGAACTCACGGAGCACCCTCTCTGCTGTTCTCTATTAAAGGCCAGAGCAGTGAGAGGCCTGCCCAGATTCAAGAGGAGGGAAGAGAAACCTCCCCTTCTATGGGAGGAGTACCATATCAAATAGCTTCTGGCCATGTTTCATCCATCAGTGCAGCTCACAAGTCTGTGTCCTCGGGTACGTCTCTTTCTTTCTTTTCTTTTTTTTTTTTTTGAGACAGAGTTTCGCTCTTGTTGCCCAGGCCGGAGTGCAGTGGCACCATCTCGGCTCACTGCAACCTCTGCCTTCTCCTGCCTGGTTCAAGCGATTCTCCTGCCTCAGCCTCCTGAGTAGCTGGGATTACAGGCGCGCACGCCACCACGCCTAGCTAATTTTTTGTATTTTTAGTAGAAACGGGGTTTCACCAGTTGTCCAGGCTGGTCTCGAACCCCTGACTTCAGGTGATCCTCCCACTTCGGCCTCCCAACGTGCTGGGATTATAGGCGTAAGCCACTGCGCTGGGCCGGGTACATTTCTTAACTTCTCTAAGCCTCAGTTTCTTCATCTGTAACAATGGTGATAATAACACAAATGGCATAGAATTGTTGCTATGAGAATTACATTAGAGAGCTTGTGTAAAGCACTCAAGACATTGCCATGCATATATTATGTGCTCCGTCAATACTAGCTGTTACAGTGCAAGGCTCCAGTCCACAGGCTCTGGAGTCAGACTGCCTGGGATTCAGTTCTGCCACTTGGCAACCGTGTGACCCTGAGAAAGTTACTGAATTTCTCTTTGCTTCCATTTTCTCTCTGTACCTGCCTCATAGGACTGTGTTGTTAGGATTAAGTGAGATAATATGTGTAAAGCAATGGCACATAGAAAACACCCACACGGGCCGGGCGAGGTGGCTTATGCCTGTAATCCTAGCACTTTGCGGGGCCGAGGTGGGCGGATCACCTCAGGTCTGGAGTTCGAGACCAGCCTGACCAACATGGAGAAACCCTGTCTCTACTAAAAATACAAAAAATTACCTGGGCGTGGTGGCACATGCCTGTAATTCCAGCTACTTGGGAGGCTGAGGCAGGAGAATTGCTTGAATCCGGGAGGCAGAGTTTGCAGTAAGCTGAGATCGCGCCATTGCACTCCAGCCTGGGTGACAGAGCAAAACTCCATCTCAAAAAAAAAAAAGAAAAGAAAAGAAAAAAGAAAACACCCACATGCTGTTTGGGTGGTGGAATGTGTTCCCAAATCAGGGGAAACAGATCTTTCTCACCTCGGACTTCAGCAAGATGTGTTTCTAGGCTAATATTCTAGAAACTTTTTTTTGAGACTGGGTCTCACTCTGTCACCCAGGCTGGAGTGCAGTGGTGCGATCTCACCTCACTGCAACCTCCATCTCCTGCGTTCAAGCGATTCTCCTGTCTCAGCCTCCAGAGTAGCTGAGATTACAGGAGGCTGCCACTGCGCTCGGCCAGTTTTTGTATTTTTAGTAGAGACAGGGTTTCACCATGTTGGCCAGGCTGGTCTCGAACTCCTGACCTCAGATGATCTGCCTGCCTTGGCCTCCCAAAGTGCTGGGGTTACAGGTGTGAGCCACTGTACCCTGCCTACCCTGGGCACTCTTAAGGAAAGCCAGAGAAAAGTGGAGGTGCCACACGACACCGAATCTACCAGTGACCTTTCTGATGATAACTTTGAGTCAGGTACCAGTGGAATAGGATGGATGCTGCCTTGCAGAGAAGCTGATGATTCCACCATAAACCAGTGCAAAGAAACATGCTCCACCTTACAACAGGGCAAGGCGAGTTCCTCCTGGGAAAGCTAAGAAGAAAATCTCAGAACAAAACCAGAATGAAGGAGCAAAACTGTCAGAGGCTGTCAGGAAGGATGGGTACAGGTAGTGCCACCCAGCCTGCACTTGGGAGTTTTGCAGAGTTCAGGGAGCAGCTGCTGGCATGGAGGCTCTGGAAGATGCCCAGTGGATGGACATTTGGGTAATCCCAACATCACAGACTCCCAAGGTTACCACAGAAGGAGATGGCACCATTGAGTCTCAGGGTCGGGAGGAATCTCAGAGGCCCTACCAGATGCAGAATAACTTCTCCTTTCTGGAAAAGGGGTCAATGTCTGCTTGTCACTGTACACCCAAGTGGAAGGTGACTCATCTGGCCTTCATTTAGTTTGTGTTCATCTCTGATGGTTATTCTCTCTTAATTAAGGAAAATGTTTCCTGGAATGTCCACCTAGTGGTCCTAGTTCTGGCAGCACACAAACAAATCCAATAACACACGCTAGTCTTCTAGACATCTTAAATCAGTTCCCCATCCCCGCCGAGCCTTCTCTTCACTAGGACAAACAACTCTAGCTCCTTCTGCTGTGTCTCAGTGACTCGCCTGAACTCCATTTACCATCCTCATGATTTTTCTCTTGACCTTCACTTTCTAGAAAAACAAAGCAAAATAAAATAACGCAGATACCCTAGAGCCAAAAACCAAAATAACATTTAATTCATGTGTGTTCCCTTTCTACTCTTTATCGCTCTGCTGACAACTTCCTATGTGGTTGCTATCATAGTGCTTTAGGATGCTACCTTTTTCACATAATGGGATGGATTTAAAAATGCCACAAATTCTTTGCTGATCTTCCCATCAAGAGATGGCATCTATTTCTCCCCCCTTTGAATCTGGGCTGGCCTTTTGGTGTGCTTTGGCCAATAGAACATGGCAGAATGGTAAGACTTCCAAGCCGGAATCAAGAGGACTAGTGGTTCCCACCTTGGTCCTCTTGGGATTCTGCCCCAAACCATCATGCAAAGAAGAAGTCCAGGATGTGACACCTAGTGGAGCAAGACGCCCGGCCATCCTGAACATTCCAGCCATTGTAGCCAAGGCCCCAGACACATGAGTGAGGCTGTTCTGTACCATCCAGCCCTGAATGCAGCCTTGCGTGGGGCCAGGAGAGCCCAGAACTGCCCTTCCAACCCACATCATGGTATGAAATAATATATGGTTGATGTTTTAAGCTACTGAATTTTGGGCAGTTTATTATGCGGCAATAGATAACTGATATGTTTATAGTAGAAGTCATTTTATCAAGTGCTTTTTGCTCTACATTTACCCACAGGGTTTTGTTCTCTTGCGATAATAAAATATTTATCTATGGACCTTCTCTTAGCAAGGTGTCTCCAGCTTAGGGCCCCCTGCCATGGGGGGAGGGAGTCTGGCTATCTCATTGTGCCAATCAGCTATGCTCTTGCTAGGAATGTGCGCCCAGCTTGGGAACAAGCTGCCTAAGCCAGGAAACTAGACCCTTGTTTTATATTTTTAATTTTTATTTTTTGGAGACAGAGTCTCACTCTGTCACCCAGGTTGGAGTGCAGTGGCATGATCTTGGCTCATTGCAACCTCCACCTCCCGGGTTCAGGCAATTCTCCTGCCTCAGCCTCCCAAGTAGCTGGGAATACAGGCGCACGCCACCACGCCTGGCTAATTTTTTGTATTTTAGTAGAGATGGTTTCACTGTGTTGCCCAGGCTGATCTCGAACTTCTGAGCTCAGGCAAGCCACCCGCCTCGGCCTCCCAAAGTGCTAGGATTACAGGCGTGAGCCACCGTGCCCGGCCTAGACCCCTGCTTTAAATGACAGTTGTCATAGAAAAACAGGATGTCTGAAACTGACAGTAAAGAAGAGTGTTCTTCAGTGGCGGGTATCTCACTAATATTGGAGGGGAGGAGTCAGCAAGCTAAAGGAAACATGGCAGATGGGAGAGGCCATGGCAGCCTCTCTTGTGGAATCAAGAAAGGAATGGAATAGCTTCCATTTCCAACAAGTTGTGCTTTTTGTTTTTTGTTTTGTTTTGTTTTTTGTTTGTTTGTTTGTTTTGTATCTTTCTCAGGTCTTTGGATTCCCAGATAGTGAGGTATTAGCAGAGTTACGGAAATCAATTCATTCCAGCCAACAATTTTGACCACCTATTAAGAACCATACCCCGTACATAGGGACACAGAGTTAAACAACACGGTGTCTGCCTTCAGGTAGGTTCATTTAGAGTTGTTCAAATCCAGATGCATTGGCTGCAAGTAGCAATGAATGTAAAGATTTCAAGACATCTGCAGTAGCCGTGCTGTGACATGACAATATCTGTGGGTTTTATTGACGACAAATTCATAGGTACTGCTAATCCTATTGGAGTTTGTTGCCTACATTCATAATTGAAGCAAATGCTAATTTTCAGTTAGTAGTCAGAAAAAATAAAGATTTTTTTTCCCATTAGAGTTCACAGGCTCTAAATCTTTCCACAGATGCTAGCTTCAGAACCCCCGTGTCCAGAGCAACAGCAGAGGTGAGAAAATAAAACAGTCATTTCCATGTTATCACAGCCCAGGTGCTCACCTCTCACCACACAAGAAGCTGAAACTGTTCAAAGTAGCTGGGGGAGCCCGAGCGCCTTCTGGAGTGACTCCAGGAACTGGACAGTCGGGCGCTCTTGGAGCCATCTGGCTTTCGCACCCTTTGATGAATCCACACCAATCTCCTCTCCACTGACAGTCCCTCCTCTGGCTCCTAATTTCTGCTCCTGTATAACTTTGACTTGCAGGGCTTTGTTTTGCCATGGTGCTTTATTTTCTGAATTTTTAGAAAACATTTGAAATAATTTTAAACTTACAGTTGCAAAAATGGTGTAGATAGCAGAGTATACACTCACGTTCACCAATTTTTAACATTTTTGTCATACATATTTGTTTTATCATTCCCTCTATCCATGTATATGTATGTGTTATATGCACACATACATATATCTATAATATATACTGTACCTATATTATATATGTATACACACATAGTTTTCTAAAACAGTTTGAGAGGTTGCATACATCATGTCCCTTTACTCTTAAATACTTCAGTGTGCACACTAAATAGGGATATTCTCTTACATTTTCACATTACAGTGATCAAGTTCAGGAAATCTAACATTGGCATATCGCTTTCATCTAATCTACGGTGCATATTCCAATGTCTTCACTTGCCCTAATGATGTCCCTCATGGCCATCCTTCCCCTCTGCAGCAGGGGTCTCCAGCCTTTTTGGCACCAGGGATTGATTTCTTGGAAGACAATTTTTCCACCGACTCAGGGCGGGGGGGATGGTTTGAGGATGATTCAAGCTCATTACATTTATTGTGCGCTTTATTTCTATTATTATTACATTGTAATATATAATGAAACAATTATACAACTCACCATAATGTAGAATTAGTGGGAGCCATGAGCTTGTTTTCCTGCAGCTAGATGGTTCCATCTGGGGGTGATGGGACACAGTGACAGATCATCAGGCATTAGATTGTCATAAGAAGCATGCAACCTAAATCTCTCGCATGCAGAGTTCACAACAGGGTTTGTGCTCCTGTGAGAATCTAATGCCCCCGCTGATCTGACAGAAGGCAGAGCTCAGACAGTAATGCAAGCTCTGGGGAGTGGCTGTGAGTACGGATGAACCTTCACTTGCCCACTGCTCACCTCCTGCTGTGTGGCCTGATTCCTAACAGGCCACGGGGTTGGGGACCCTGCTATAACAGGACCCAGCCCAGGAAGGAGTGCTGCATTTGGCTCTCCCACATTTTCGGCCCCCTTCCTTCTGGAAGAGCACCTCAGTCTGTCTTTGTCTTTCAAGTCAATATTTCTGAAGTATACAGACCAGTTATTTTGTAGAGTGTCCTTCAGTTTGAGTTTCTCTGATGTGTCCTTGTGATTAGACATAGGTTATACGTATTTGGCTAGAACAATATATAAGTTATATATTTTTCCTTGGGAAATCACATCTGAGAGTGTGTGATATTCATTTGTCCCTTATTGGTGATAATGCATTGCTTAGTTTCTGCACTATATATTTACTATTTTTCCTTTGTAACTAATAACTCACTTGTGAATGGATATTTTGAGACTATGTAAATGTTGTGTTGTTCATCAAACCTCCCCCCATATCTGCCTTGATTTTGATGCATTGATGGCTCTTTCCTAAATCCATTTTTACTATGGCAGTTGTAAAATCGTTACTTTTTAAACATCACTTCTTCCATATTTATCTGTCAGTGTCTATCATTCATCTGTTTCTTATTACTATGAACTCATGGATTTTTATTTTATTCAATGGGTTATGACTCTCCTTAACTATTTTGATGTTTAAATTTTTTATGGCCCAGATTTTGCCAGTGGAAATCTCATAAAGCTGATTGCTGTGTCTTTTATTACATATGCTCATCATATTTTTAAAGCAATTCCTCACTCTCTGGCATATAAGGCATTCCAGGCTCATCTTGTGCCTTCCCTGCTTCAGCTCTGGAATCAGCAGTTTCTCCAAGGAGCCCTGATTCACAAACAAAGATATGCTCTCTGTCAATAAGCACATAAAAATGTCAATATCATTAATCATCAGGAAATTCATATTAAAATCACAATGATATACCTCTACACACTCACCAGAATGGCTAAAATTCAAAGAATGACAATTAAAAAACATCGACAAAGATGCAGATGACTAAAATGCACACCAACTGCTGTTGGAGCCACTTTGAAAAAAATTAACGATTTTTTATAGCTACACTTAGAAAGCTTTTGTACTTACCATGTGGCCTAGAAATCGTAATCCTACATATCAACCTAAGAGCAGTGAAAATATATGTCTACACGAAGACTTGTACATGAACGTTCATAGCCACTTTATTCATAATTGTAAAAAATTAGGAACAACTAAAATGTTCATTAACAGGTGATTGGATCAATACATTGTGGCATATCCAGGCATTGGAATACTCCTCTGTAACAGATAGAAGTGAACTCTGATACACACTGTAACATGGATGTTAATCTCAAAAACATCCTGCTGAGCCAAAGAAACCAGACACAGAAGAGTATATACTGTATGATTCCATTTACATAAAACGCCAAAGAACACACATCTAATCCATGGTGATAGAAGCAGCTAAGGGGTTACCTGAAGCTGGTGGGAGGTGTGGGGCTTGCCTGGGGAGAAGTATTATAAGGGAACTTTATGAGGTGATGGAAATATTCTGTATTTTGATTTGGTGAGGAGTGATGGTTACAAGGGTGCCTGCATTCATCAAAACTCATCAAATTGTATCCTTAGAATGGATTCACTTTACTGTATGTAAATTACACTTCAAGAAATTTGACCGGGTGCGGTAGCCCATGCCTGTAATCTCCAGGACTTTGGGTGACCGAGGCAAGCAGATCATCTGAGGTCAGGAGTTTGAGACCAGCCTGGCCAACATGGTGAAACCCCGTCTCTACTAAAAATACAAAAAAAATTAGCCGGGCGTGGTGGCGCACGCCTGTAGTCCCAGCCACTCAGGAGGCTGAGGCAGGGAGACTCGCTTGAACCCAGGAGGCTGGGGTTGCAGTGAGCAGAGACCGCACCACTGCACTCCAACCCAGACGACAGAGCGAGACTCTGTCTCAAAGAAAAAAAAAAGTACACTTCAAGAAATTTGATGAAAAAGCTATATAAAAAGGCATGCACAGAGAGTTATCACTTACTTCCCTGTCCGTTCCACTGAGTATTGTGCTGGAGCCAGCTGTCCTGGCTTGCAAGAGCCCATTCTGTACATCTCTGCAGGTAGCTTGAATACAGTGGGAGTATTTACACCAAGGAAACGCCACAGTTACAAAGCAGGACTTTTGCAGGTTGTTTTGCGTGGATCTGGTTTCCCGCCCACTATGGCCTCTGCTTTGTCTACTCCCCACCCCAGCGGGTAACCCATGTCACTGGTTTCTGGTTTAATTTGCCTGTGTCTTTTTGTAAAAAAATAAGCAGATATGTTTTCTCATTTCCTCTTTTTTTTTTTTTACACAAAATTGATGTACTATACATGCTCTTTTGCATTTAGCAATTCAATTTGTAGCGATCATCGCCATTCTTTCTACAGCTGCATAGTGCTCTGTGTGTGACCGTACTGTAGTTTATTCAACCAATCTCCTACTTTGCGGCATTTAAGTGGTTTCCAGTAATTTGCAGTTACACATAATGCTGCAATAAATAACCCTGTGCCTATGTAGTTTTGTATTATTGGAGGGGTCTCTTGAATTTAAATTCCTAAAAGTGGGATTGCTGGGCCAACTAGCAGTTCTATTAGATATTGCCAACTTCCTCTGCGTAGTGTTGTACTATTTGGTGTTTTTACCAGCAATGTAGGAGAGTGCCTGTATCCCCATGACCTTGCCAATCATGTATGTTGCTAAGCTTTCAAATTTGTGCTAATCTTATGGATGAGGAATGGTATCTCAGTGTAGTTTCAAGTGCATTTCCTTTATTATGAGTGAACCGAACACATTTTCATGCAAAAGATATGGTACAGACTCTTGCTCCTGCCGGACAAATCCTTGCGTTTGTAGAGCCCATTCTTGTCTGACCAAGCCTTGTTCTCTCCCTGAGCGAACCTGATGGGCCCCACCTGTCCATGAATTAGTTGTCAACACAGCTGCCCTCAGCTCTGATCAGCTGCTTAGGGCTGTTCAGTGATAGGGGATTGGGGGTCGAGGGAATTCTCAAAAGTGGGTGTGGAAAGAGCAGCAACTGTAAATACGAAAGATGCTGAGTGAAAATCAGCTCTAAAATGTGTGTTGGAGCCAAGATGGCCCTTTTGCTAAGGCTGCTGTCAGACAATTCCATCATTCAATACATATTTTTTTAGTAACTACTATTTGTAAAGTACTGATATAGGCACCAGAGAAGAGACTTTTTTTGTATTAAAAATGTATTATGGAACATCTCAAACATGTACAAAAGTAGGGAAAATATATAATGAAATTTGATGGACTCATGACCCAAGCACAACTATCAACTCACTTCCATTTTTTTTCATCTATATACCATATGCTTCCCTCCCCATGGCTTGAAATCATCTCATCTGTAAATACGTTACCCTGATTCTCCAACAGATAAGAACTCACAACTATAAGAACATAACCACAACATCGTCATACCTTAAAAATTAACAGTCAGCCGGGCACAGTGGCTCAGCCTGTAATCCCAGCACTTTGGGAGGCTGAGGCGGGTGGATCATCTGAGGTTGGGAGTTCAAGGCCAGCCCGACCAACACGGAGAAACCCCGTCTCTGCTAAAAATACAAAATTTGCCAGGCATGGTGGCGCATGCCTATAATCTCAGCTACTCGGAGGCTGAGGCAGGAGAATCGCTTGAACCTGGGAGGCAGAGGTTGCGGTGAGCTGAGATTGCACCATTGCACTCCAGCCTGGGCAACAAGAGTGAAACTCTGTCTCAAAAAACAGAAAAAAAAAAATTACAATAATCGTTTAATAGCAAGTATTCACTCAGATTAGGTTTGCATGTTTGTTTATTTTTAGTTTGTTTGAATCAACACCCAAATAAGGTCAATATAGTGCAATTGATTTCTATGTCCCTCAAGTTTCTTTTAACTTGTAGCTTCTTGCCTTCCTTTCTCTCTCTCTCCTTTCTCTTGCAATTTGTGTGTTGAGGAAACCATGTCATTTGTCCCATCAGGATTTTGCTGATGGCGTGCCCCTGTGTTGTTATTTAAAATAGTCCTCCATATCCTCTATTTCTTTTAAGTTCATATTTGCTGGAGGAGGGCATGACTTTTCAGACAGGCACAAAATGTACGGTTGTCTCTCCTTTTGAGATGTCAGCCAGCATGTTCGATCTATTATTCGTTCTTGAGGGCAGGGGTCCCCAAGCCCTGGGCCATGGACTGGTACCTGTCTGTGGCCTGTTAGGAACTGGGCTGCACAGCAGGAGGTGAGCAGCCGGTGAGTGAGTGAAGCTTCATCTGTATTTACAGCCGCTCCCCATCGTGTGCGTTACTGCCCGAGCTCCGCCTGCTGTTAGATCAGCTGCGGCATTAGATTCTCATAGAAGTGCAAACCCTATTGTGAACTCCACATGCGAGAGATCTAGGTTGCACACTCCTTACGAGAATCTAATGCCTGATGGTCTTTCACTGTCTTTCATCACCCCCAGATGGGACCATCTTGTTGCAGGGAAACCAGCTCATGGCTCCCACTAATTCTACATTATGGTGAGTTATATAATTATTTCGTTATATATTACAATGTAATAATAATAGAAATAAAATGCACAATAAATGTAATGCACTTGAATCATTCTGAAACCATACCCTGCCCTATCTGTAGCAAAATTGCTTTCCATGAAATCAGTCCCTGGAGCCAGGTTGGGGACTGTTGCTTAGGGGATACAAAATGGTGATATTTTACGCCTATTATTCCTTCTTTATTTATTAGCTGAAATATTTCCACAAAGGGAAACTTCTCATTAGCTATTAGGTTATCCATATTTTTAGTTCCCATTGGAAAGGCTGGATAAATGCTTGAATCTTTCCCTGCTTTTACCAGTTTTCAACACAAGAATTGGTTCCCTAGCATGGAAAATACAAATTGAATCCAACATGGATCCTGCCCTCAAGGAGCTTCCCATCTAGTAGGGGGATAAGACATGTAGACAGAAGTGATGAGAGAAGCCAAGAGGGGCAGAGGACTATGGGCACACACAGAGGATTCAAGATTATTTATAGCACCACTATTCAAAATAGGCCTGAAGTGGAAACAACCCAAATATCAGCAGCAGAAGAGATAAAGGAATTGTGGTATATTCATGGAATAAAATAACATACAGCAGTGAAAACAGGTAAGCTAAAGCTACACACAATAACTTCAAAAATTTCACAAACATATTATTGAGTGAAAGAAGCCAAAAGTAAAATAATATATACTATATTATTCTATTGATATATAAAACTTTAAAATGGGCAAAACTAATCTATGGTAGTAGAGGTCAGAAAAGTGGTTATCTTTGAGGATCAGAGTGGAGTTAGTGACATTGAGGGACCCACAGAGGATTTCTGAAATGCTACTAATGTTCTACTTCATAACCTGGGTGGTGCTCACCTTGTGATAATTCACTGAACTGTGTATTTACAGTGTTTGCATTTTTTTGTATGTAGACTTCACTCTAAAAGTTAATTTTAAAAGAGTTGCATCCTGGGGCGGTGGCTCACGCCTGTAATCCCAGCACTTTAGGAGGCTGAGGTGGGTGTTTCACCGGAGGTCAGGAGTTCAAGACCAGCCTGGGCAACATGGTGAAACCCTGTCTCTACTAAAAATACAAAAATTAGCCAGGCATGGTGGTGGATGCCTGTAGTCCCAGCTACTCGGGAGGCTGAGGCATGAGAATCGCTTGAACCTGGGAGGCAGAGGTTTCAGTGAGCAGAGATTGTGCCACTGCACTCCAGCCTGGGTGACAGAGCAAGACTCAAACTCAAAAAAAAAAAAAAAAAAAAAAAAAAGAGTTGGATCTTACATTCTTAGGGAAGTAAAACTGCAGAGAGGTGTGATGGAATTAGGGTAGATTATATATGGAGGGATTCCTTTAGTTTCAAAGTAGCTGTCACATTTCTCAAGCAAAGCATTGCAACATACAAGATATTTTATATACATGTAAAGAAATGCATGGTATATAAAATGGTACCTGAAAGAGGAAAATAAAACTAGTTCTTAGATTTAAGCAAATCTCAAATACCACTTACTGTTAAATGCATCGTTATTCTATAAACCATTAAGAGGGGAAAAAATGCTGTCAATTAAGTATAAAGCAACACCGGGCGCGGTGGCTCATGCTTGTAATCCCAGCACTTTGGGAGGCCGAGGCGGGTGGATCACAAGGTCAGGAGATCGAGACCACGGTGAAACCCTGTCTCTACTAAAAATACAAAAAAATTAGCCGGGCGTGGTGGCGGGCGCCTGTAGTACCAGCTACTCGGAGAGGCTGAGGCAGGAGAATGGCGTGAACCCAGGAGGCAGAGCTTGTAGTGAGCCGAGATTGCGCCACTGCACTCCAGCCTGGGCGACAGAGCGAGACTCCATCTCAAAAAAAAAAAAAAAAAAAAAAAAAAGTATGAAGCAATGTCTTAACGATGGCCCTGGGCGATGCAGAATTGATTATATATCAGCTTCTTGCTGCCTTGAGATTTCTTTGATTTATTTCAAGGGATTTGGCAGATTTTCCTACCTTCAGTTGCCTTGGCTTATGATAGACCTTGCTTTTGCATGTATTTCAGTAGCAAATGGAACACAAGTTCATCTAAGTATGGGTCTCTTCCTTTCTTAGGTCCTATATAACTCTTTGTTGGTCTTTACAAGACAATTTGGAATTTTGGCCATTCCTCCAAAGTGAAATGTCTGCTTTATCACTATCAATTTCCCCCTGCTGCTGTATTTCTATTTCCCTGCCTTTCTGTGACTACAGTAACCCTTGGTTGCAATGAGCAATCATTTAAAAGACATTTTAAACAGCAATCAAACTCATCGATGGTGACGCCAGTGTAATAGCTACGGCCAAGTTCACACATGGGAAGGCAGTGACACAGCTGCTGCCTGGCCAACAGTGGCTGGAAGAGGCTTCTCGATTTCAGAGATGTTAAGATGTGAAAAAATATGCATCCTAGAATCGATGAATCAGTGTGTTGAAGGAAAAGGCAAAGTCAGAAAATTACTATTTACAGAGTTAGAGGAAGTCTTACATACTTGCATAATTTGGGCTGAAAATAAGCAGTGATGTATTTCAAGGACTTAGAAGAAAATCAGGGAATAGGCCAAATGAAAATAACATAGTTTGCCTAAAATAAATATACTATGCTTGATGGAGGTTGGTATTAATTAACTTGATAGAGAGAAGCATGACTGCTCTCCCTTTCTGCTGGGGAGGCAAGGTGATATAACTTAGAGCAGTGGAATGCTGGTGAATATTAGCAAATGTGCATGGAGATGTAGTTTTTCCAGAGAGCTAGTTTATTATGTTTATTAAAAATTTCTTCTTGACAACTGATTTAATAGATGTTAATTATAAATTTTACTGATGTAAAAGATGTGCAGCACACAATTCACAAATAATGTTAAATACAGACATGCCTCAAAGATAGTTCAGGTTCAGTTCCAGACCCACGCAATAAAGTGAATGTTGCAACAAAGTGAGTCACGTGAACTTTTTGGTTTCTCAGTGCATATAAAAATTACTTTTACACTATACTGTAGTCTGTTAAGTGTGCAGCATATGTCTAAAAAACAATGTACATACTTTAATTTGAAAATACTTTATTGCCAAAAAATATTACTGTCATCTGAGCTTTCAGTGAGTCATCATCTTTTTGGCGATGGAGGGACTCCCCTTGTTGAGGGCTGCTGACTGATGAGGGTGATGGTTGCTGAAGGTCTGTGTGGCTGTGGCAATTTCTGAAAATATGACAGCAATGAAGTTTGTCACATCAATTAACTCTTCCTTTCATGAAATATTTCCCTGTAACATGCAGTGCTGTTTGATAGCATTTTACCTACAGTAAAACTTTTAAAATTGGAGTCAGTCCTCTCAAACACTGCCACTGCTTTATCAACTTAAGTTTATGGGATATTCTAAACCCTTTATTGTCATTTCAACAATGTTCACAGCATCTTCACCAGGAGTAGATTCCATCTTAACAAACCACTTTCTTTGCTCATCCATCCTAAGTAGCAACTCCTCATTTGTTCAATTTTTATCATGAAACTGCAGCAATGCAGTCACATTTTCAGGCTTTACTTCTAATTCTCGTTTCCTTGTTATATTCACCACATCTGCAGTTTCTTCCTCCATCAACATCTTGAACCTCTCAAAGTCATCCAAGAGGGTTAGAATTTACTTCTTCCAAACTCTGGTTGATGTTGGTATTTTGACCTCCTTCCACGGATGACAGATGTTCTTAATGGCTTCTAGAATAGTGAATGCTTTCCAGAAGGTTTTCAGTTTATGTTGCTCAAATCCATCAGAGGAATCAGTATCTATGGCAGCCATAGTCTTACAAAATGCATTTCCTAAATAATAAGACTTGAAGGTTGAAATTACTCCTTGATTCATGGGCTCCAAAATGGATGTTGTGTTAGCAGGCATGAAAACAACATGAATCTCCTTGTACATCTCCATCAGAGCTCTTGGGTGACCACGTGTATTGTGAATAAGCAGTAATACGTTGAAAATACTCTTTTTCTTTTCTGAGCGGTAAGTCTCAACAGTGGGCTTAAAATATTTAGTAAACCATGCTGTCAACAGATGTGCTGTCATCCAGGCTTTGTTATCCCACGTATAGAGCACAGCCAGAGTAGATTTAGCATCATTCTTAAGGAGCCTGGGATTTTCAGAATGGCCAATAAGCATTGGCTTAAACTTAGAGTCACCAGCTACATTAGCCCCTGGCAAGAGAGTCGGCCTGTCTTTTGAAGCTTTGAAGCCAGGCATTGACTTCTCCTCTCTAGCTGTGACAATCCTAGATGGCATCTTCTTCCAACAGAAAGCTGGTTCTTTACACTGAAGACCTGTTGTTTAGTGTGGCCACCTTCATCAATGATCTTGGCTGGATCTTCTGGATAACTTGCTACAGCCTCTCTATCAGGACTTGCTGCTTCACCTTGTACTTCTATGTTCTGGAGATGGTTTCTTTCCTTAAACCTCATGAGTTTAAGGAAACTGTGCTAGCTTCCAACTTTTCTCCTGCAGCTTCCTCACCTCTCTCAGCTTTCATAGAATTGAAGAGAGTTAT
This sequence comes from Nomascus leucogenys, assembly GCF_006542625.1. Classification (NCBI taxonomy): domain Eukaryota; kingdom Metazoa; phylum Chordata; class Mammalia; order Primates; family Hylobatidae; genus Nomascus; species Nomascus leucogenys. The sequence continues at coordinate 552,379 of NC_044388.1, read as the reverse complement.
TGCCTTGCTCTGGATTGGGCTTTGGCTTAAGAAAACATTGTGGCTGGTTTGATCTTCTATCCAAACCACTGATACTTTCTCCATATCAGCAGTAAGGCTGTTTCACTTTCTTAACATTCATTTGTTCACTGGAGTAGCACTTTTAATTTCCTTCAATGATTTTTTTGTTGCATTCACAACTTGGCCAACTGGTGAAAGTGGCTTAGCTTTCAGCCTGACTCAGCTTTTGACATGCCTTCCTCACTTAGCTCAATCATCTCTAGCTTTCGATTTGAAGTGAGAGATGTTCAATTGAAAGGAATGTTTTTTCTTTCACTTGAACACTTAGAGGACATTGTAGGACTATCAGTTGGACTAATTTCAATATCGTTGTGTCTCAGGAAATAGGGAGGCCTGAGGAAAGGGAGAGAGATGGGGGAACAGCCGGTCACTGGAGCAGCCAGGGCATACAATATTTATGGATTAAGTTCGCCATCTTATCTACATGCAGGTCCTGGTGCCCAAAACAATGACAATAGTGACATCAAAGATCACTGATCACAGATCACCATAACAGATATAATCATAATGAAAAAGTATGAGCATTGGGAGCATTGCTAAAATGTGACACCAAGACACACAGTGAGCACATGCTGTTGGGAAAATGGCACCAGTAGACTTGCTTGATGCAGGGCTGCCGCAAACCTTTGATTTGTGAAAAACACGATATCTGCAAAGCACAAGAATAGGAAGGATATCTGTATGTAATGCTCTGTTGTAAATGACCCCATAGCCATTGGATTCTCACAGAATGCTTTTGTTGATATTTTTCCTGAAATCTGTATCCATAACTAACCAATAGTTGCAACTGACAAGTGAGTATAGTTCTAATGTGAATGTTGGTTGATTTTTTTACAGTAATAAATGAAATCCAAGTGGAAAGCAAAGACATATTGGAACTTCACTCATTTGTCAACGACATGAGTGACTTTGCTGAATTGATTAACAGTTTTCTAATTCTAGAAGACTATTTCTTCAGTGTTTTTGTGTTATGCAAGATGGAACAGCTATAGACATGACAGACTTTTAAGTTTAATCTGTAGACGTTACACACTTTTAAGTTTAATCTGTAATGTTAATAATATAGATTATCTTTAAAAATCTATATTATTAACATTTTGCTACCACCTTCTTAACTCTTGATAATCCACACTATGCCAAACCAAGCTGTAATTTGTAACATGTGCCAATTGCTACATTGTAAATACTCTTATCTTGGCCAATTTCATACTGGGATTGTGACCTTATTGGATGTGGAGTTGGGAAGAGATGTTCAGCAGCATGGTGATATATCAGATTTCTACCATGTAGATGGAAGAGATGTAAGTCAACTTAGGAGCACAGACAACAGTCAAAGGTAGTAATAATAACTAAGAAATGATACACTTTGAATATTTATTACCTTGTTTTTTTTTTTTTTTTTTTTTTTTTTTTTTTTTTTGAGACGGAGTCTCGCTCTGTCGCCCAGGCTGGAGTGCAGTGGCGCAATCTCGGCTCACTGCAAGCTCCGCCTCCCGGGTTCACGCCATTCTCCTGCCTCAGCCTCTCCGAGTAGCTGGGACTACAGGCGCCAGCCACCACGCCCGGCTAATTTTTTGTATTTTTAGTAGAGACGGGGTTTCACCGTGGTCTCGATCTCCTGACCTCGTAATCCGCCCGCCTCGGCCTTCCAAGGTGCTGGGATTACAAGTGTGAGCCACCTCGCCCGGCCTATTACCTTGTTTTAAATACAACTTACTTAATTGTAAGTTTACATCATTTAATTTTTAGTAGTGGCTGTGTTTAACAAATGCTCACAGGCCGGGCGTGGTGGCTCACACCTGTAATCCCAGCACTTTGGGAGGCTGAGACAGGAGAATCACTTGAACTCGTGAGGTGGAGGTTGCAGTGAGCTGAGATCATACCACTGCACTCCAGCCTGAGTGATAAAGCAAGACTCTGTCTTGGGAAAAAAAAAATAAAACAACTCACAAAATTCCTGAAATTTTAACTGTCAGGTCTTGCAAGCCTTTATAAGTCAGCCCCCGCATACCTCTGCTTTGGAGTCAGACAACTTTAGGTTTAAATTTAACTTTACCAGTTCCTTGCTCTCCAATCATAGATGATATAAGTAGCCTCTTCAAGCCTCATTATTTCTGTAATAAGGCTAATAACACCTGCATCATAGAGTTGAGTGAAGATGAAACAAGATAAACTTTGTAACATGCCAAAATCAATGCAAAGTAGGAACTCAATATTAAATTCCTTCCCCTCTCTCTGGTCTTTTTCTTGTCTGATCCATCCTGAATACTGCTTATTAAACAGAGATGTTGACATGTCATTCCTCTGACTTACAGTGGTCTTAAGCACACACTGCAGTTTGCTATCAAAGTCCACATCTCACCAATCTCATTTTTTCATTCTCCCCAGGAGGTTGCCTGTGCCCCAGTCACAGATCTGATGGTGTCTCCCATGTAGTCCCATAGTCCCTGGGGATCCCATCTCTACACCTTTGCTCATGGTGTTCCTTCCCATTGACTTCTTTGTAACATCTGTGCCACTTTCTTCCTTCCTCATCCAAACATACCTCTGTGAGATTCCTCTTGTTAGCCCCATTTCATAATAGTATCTGACCTGTACTGAGCGCTGGGGATATGCCAGGAGCTGTGCTAAGTGCTGTATCTGCATTATCCCAATTGGTTATTCCCATTTAAGGGTGACACAGAGGCACAGTGAGACATAACTTGCCCAAGGTCATACACCTAAGTGGACAGTACAACTGGGATTCCAACACAGGTAAGTCTGACTCTAGAAGTTGGGCTCTTAGACATCATATCCGACGTGTTGCCTGAATAACTACCTTTTAAATAAATTACCTCTGTTTGGGCTGAGTGTAGTGGCTTATGCCTGTAATCCCAGCACTTTGGGAGGCCGAGGTGGGTGGATCATCTGAGGTCAGGAGTTTGAAACAAGCCTGACCAACATGGTGAAACCCCATCTCTACTAAAAAATACAAAAGTGGCTGGGCGTGGTGGCACATGCCTGTAATCCCAACTACTTGTGGGGCTGACGCAGGAGAATCATTTGAATCCAGGAGGCGGAGGTTGCAGTGAGCCGAGATCGTGCCATTACACTCCAGCCTGGGCAACAAGAGCAAAACACTGTCTCAGAAAAAAAAAAAAATTACCTCTGTTTAATGTTAATACGTTTTGCTCCTGGCTTTTTTTCATGTCTACGTTTATATGCTTTATTGCATACCACCTTCTTGAGGGTGGAGGTATTCATTTATCAAATATTTGTAAAGTGCCTTCCCTATGTAACAGGTACTATACTAGGCATTGGGGAGAGGGCCAGTCCTTGGTTAAATAAGTTACAAAACACCCATAGAGTGGAATACTATGCAGCTATAACAAAGAATAAGGAGGCTGTTTATATATGAACATGGAAAGATTTCTAAGCTGTATTGTTAAATGAATATAAGTAAGGCACAGAAGACATTGTATACTATGCCACCTTTTGTATAAAATATGAGATGGTTGAGTTGTGTGTGTGTGGCCAGGCGCAGTGGTTCACGCCTATAATCCCAGCACTTTGGGTGGCCGAGACAGGCAGATCACAAGGTCAGGAGATGGAGACCATCCTGCCCAACATGGTGAAACCCCATCTCTACTAAAAATACAAAAATTAGCTGGGCGTGGTGGCGCATGCCTATAATCCCAGCTACTCGGGAGGCTGAGGCAGGAGAATCACTTGAACCTGGGAGGTGGAGGTTGCCGTAAGCTGAGATCACGCCACCGCACTCTAGCCTGGTGACAGAGCAAGACTCTGTCTCAAAAAAAACAAAACAACAACAACAACAACAAAAAGAAACAGAATTTTGCGTGTATGTGTGTGTACTTGTTTAAAACAAAAAGACCCGGTCCTTATTACTATGTCCCCATCCACGATGTTAGTGAATGACCGTGTGGAGCAAAACCACTTCACACCCCTTCCTCCTGCTGCCCTGTGTGTTCACATGGGAAATAAAATGCTATTATATTTAGCTACTGAGATTACAGTGTTTACCTGGTATTGCAGTTTGTATTGTCCTCACTAATACCCCACTCTAGTATACAATTTTCATTTTTTCACAAACTAAAATTGTAAGTGACTCCTTCAGACGCTTAATAATTTATCTCATCTGATAATCATATTTTTGTATACTGACTGGAACATTTGCTGAAACAGATTCACAAATTGCTTTTTCTTTTCTTTTTTTTTTTGTTTTGAGACAGAGTCTTGCTGTGTCACTGAGGCTGGAATGCAGTGGCGAAATCTTGGCTGTCTGCAACCTCCACCTCCCGGGTTCAAGCAATTCTCCTGCCTCAGCCTCCTGAGTAGCTGGGATTACAGGTGCCCACCACCACGCCTGGCTAATTTTTGTATTTTTGGTAGAGACAGGGTTTCACCATGTTGGCCAGGCTGGTCTCGAACTCCTGACCTCGTGATATACCTGCCTCGGCCTCCCAAAGTGCTGGGATTACAGGCGTGAACCACCATGCCCGGCCTTTATTTTTACCTAATGCTTGTGGTAGGCTCATCCACATCACAAGGCTGCATAGGCGTATGCAGGCATATGTGACATCTCACTCTCTAAGTGATCCAATATTTCCATTTTCTCACAAGAACTACATTTTCTTAGACTTTTAATGTCTGTCTGTAATGTTAACAGCTGCCAGCTTTCCTCTTACTTTTCTTCTTTTTAAAATTTCACTTTGTTATGAGAGATATTATCATATACGCAGAAGAGTGCACAAAACAGAGAACACAGTTTTCAATAAAAAAGTGCAACGTGAAGATTTGATAACCACCATCTAAGTCAAGAAACAGCATATTTCCAGCCCCCAGGAAGCCCTCCCATCATCCCTTTCAAATTACCACAGAGGTAGACACTATCCTGACCTTGGGGGTAAGCATTGCCTTGCTTTTCTTTATAGCTTTACCACCTATATGTGATCCCTAAATTATCTAATGTATCTGTTTTTGAACTTTATAGGGAGTAATCAGATGTATTTTGTGCCTTATTTCTGTGTTCAACATTATGTTTGTGAGAGTCATCCATGATTCTCTGTGTAGATCTATTAATAGTGAATCCATTTTCGTGGCTGTAGAGTAGTCCTTTCTGTGACCAGACTGCATTTCACTTATTTATTCTACTGTTGAAGTGCCTTTGACTATTGTAAACATTGCTTCTGTGATTCTTCTTTTGCATATATCCTAGTGCAGGTGAGCACGTATTTCCTAAGGTATATGCCTAGGAGTGAACTTGTCAGCATGTGGCCTATGCCTGTCTTCAGCTTTACTGGAGAATGCCATACTATTTTGCAAGTGGTTGTGCCACTTCATGTGCCCACCAGTGGTATGTGAAAGTTCTCCTTGCTCTGCATCTATGCCAACACTGGTGCTTTCAGATTAAAAAAAATTTTCAGTCAATCTGATAGGCATTTCATTTTGGTTTTAATTTGAATGTTTTTAAAGGTTTAAAAAGATTAAAGCCTCTTTTTAGGCTTATTGGCCATTTGGATTTTCTTTATTGTGAAGTACCTATTTAAGTCTTCTATTTTCTTTCTTTCTTTTCTTTACCTTTCTTCCTTTCTTCCTTTCTTTCTTTCTTTCTTTCTTTCTTTCTTTCTTTCTTTCTTTCTTTCTTTCTTTCTTTCTTTTTCTTTTTTTAGACAGAGTTTTGCTCTTATTGCCCAGGCTGGAGTGCAGTAGCACGATCTCGGCTCACCTCAACCTTCGCCTCCTGGGTTCAAGCAATTCTCCTGCCTCAGCATCCCCAGTAACGGATTACAGTCCCTTGCCACCATGCCTGGCTAATTTTTGTATTTTTAGTAGAGAGGGGGTTTCACCATGTTGGCCAGGCTGGTCTCGAACTCCTGACCTCAAGTGATCCACCCACCTTGGCCTCCCAAAGTGCTGAGATTACAGGCGTGAGCCACCACACTCAGCCTTTCTGCCCATTTTCTAATGGTTGTTTTACTCTTGATTGTAGGAGTTCTTAATCTTAGATCCATGCCAATTACGTATGTTTCAAATATTTTTCCTACCTTGTAACTTGTCTTTTCCCTTTCTTTATTGTATCTTTTGAAAAATAGGCACTCTTAATTTTAGCAGGTCTGAATTTGTCTTTTCCTTTATAGAGAGCGCTTTTCGTATCTTGTTTAAGAAATCCTTTTCCCTGAGGTCATGAAGTTATTTTCCAGTATTATATTCAAAGGCTTTCTAGTTCTGGCTTTCACATTTAGACCTTTATTTCACCTGGAACTAGGGCTCTAATCTCATTATTTTCCAAGTAATTACCCAATCATTCTAACACCATTTATTGAAAAATCTGTTGTTTCCCAGTTGATCTGCCCCGTGTGGCCATATACCAGGAGTTCAAATATTGGGGGTCTGTTTCTGGGATTTCTATTCTGCTCTATTGATTTATTTGTTTAACCCTGTGCCAAAACCATACATTTTTCCCCCATTTCAGTTTTCGTTATTCATTCAACATGTTTATTTGGAATGCTTAATAGACAGCATTCTAGGTAGTGAAGATAAAGCCCTGCCCTCCTAGAATTTATGGTCTAGTGGGAGAGTCACTCAATAAACAAGATAAATAAAATACGTAGTATGTGAGATAACAATATATGCTGAGGAGAGAAATAAAGCAGGAAAGGGGATTAGGAAGAGTTGGGGATGGAGCTGGAATTTTGAGTTTTGGTCAGGGAAGGTTTCATTGTAAAGGAGATAGTAATGTTAATATCTGAGGGAAGTAAGAGGGCCCCCTGTGGCTGTCTGGAGGAAGAGAGCTCCAGGCAGAAGGATCCGCAGGTGCAAAGGCCCTGAGAAGGGACCATGCCTGGTGTGTCTGAGTAACAGGTTTGGCCAGTGAGCACGCGTGGTGCGAGCAGATACAGGGAGATGAAGTTGGAGCGTTAACGGGGCCTATCACGGGAGCCCTGTCATTCACCGTACGGATTTTAGCTTTTACTGCCATTAGAGGATTTCGAGTAGAGTAACTTGATCTACTCTATATTTAAAAGGATCCCTCTTGACATTGAGTTGATAAAAGACCAAAGAGGGGCCAGGGTGGAAACAGGAAGACCAGCCGAGAATCTGTTGAAATAATTCAGGTGAAAGATAATGGTGACTTGGACCAGGGGTGTAGCCCTGGTGAAAGAGGTGAGATTCTGGATGTGCCAACAGATTCCACGTGAGGCTTGAGAGAAAGACAACAGTCAAGGAGGACTCCAGGATTTCTTCTGGGGACATTTTCCACAAAGGAACGAAGTCTTTATTATCTGATGAGCGTTAATGCACACAGAATGCTGACAAACAGGGGACAGGAGCTTCACTCTGAGGCAGGTGCTGGGCTGAACTGGTCCACCGCTGCCTCCATCTGTGAAAGTCAAGGCAGACTTCCTAGAGGAGGCTGAATCCAATCTCATTTTTCTGAAGGACAAATGAGAGTTTGCCAGATGAACGCTGGGCATTTCAAGCATGGGAACAGCATGAATAAAAGTCTGGGTGAGTGAAATAGTACAGAGCAGACATTTCCAAACCTTCTCAGTTTACTGAGCCCTTAGTGTCTTGGTGGATTTTTCATGGCATTTCTAGTCCAGAAATAATGCCTAACTGTTCCATGACTGACTGATTAGGTCCAAACAACTTAATAACCATTTATGTCCTAATAACTAAATAGCTGCTTAAAAAATCATACACATAAATTGAAAGAAAAGAATATTTTAATTTTATTCTTAAATAACCACAGTGATGTACTAATAGAATGTGTGCACGTGTTGGGTACTACTCAGTTTCCCAGATGTTGGGATCAGATTGGACACCACCACCATGCTTTCCTGTTTCACATTGATTTTTCGCGTGGTATTTGTGTTTTTTTTTTTTTTTTTTTTTTTTTTTTGAGACAGAGTCTCGCTGTCGCCCAGGCTGGAGTGCAGTGGCACGATCTCGGCTCACTGCAGGCTCCGCCCCCCCGGGGTTCACGCCATTCTCCTGCCTCAGCCTCCCAAGTAGCTGGGACTACAGGCGCCCGCCACCACGCCCGGCTAATTTTTTGTATTTTTAGTAGAGACGGGGTTTCACCGTGTTAGCCAGGATGGTCTCGATCTCCTGACCTCGTGATCCGCCCGCCTCGGCCTCCCAAAGTGCTGGGATTACAGGCGTGAGCCACCGCGCCCGGCATATTTGTGTTTTATTATAACAACTCTTGAAAACCCAGTTTTGAAAGAGATAATGTCACTGAAAGGAATCCTTGTATTTAATGTTGAAATTGTGAACTACTTCACGTTAAAGGTTACGCAGTATCTGACAGATGCTGAGTATTGGTATATTTCCCTCAAAAAGTTAAAATATTTTTCAAGGCCTCTGTTAATTAAGTGTTCTGGGGTGCCTTGGTGCACATTCTGGGAGCCACAGGTCTTGGGTATTTGGGGGAACTAAAAGCATTTTCTTTTCTTTTCTTTTTTTTTGAGACGGAGTCTCACTCTGTCACCAGGCTGGAGTGCAGTGGCACGATCTCGGCTCACTGCAACCTCCACATCCTGAGTTCAAGAGATTCTCATGCCTCAGCCTCTTGAGTAGCTGGGGTTACAGGCGCGTGCCACCATGCCTGGCTAATCTTTTGTATTTTTAGTAGAGATGGGGTTTCACCATGCTGGCCAGGCTGGTCTCAAACTCCTGACCGCGTGATCCACCTGCCTTGGCCTCCCAGTGTGCTGGAATTACAGGCGTGAGCCACTGCACCCACCCAATTTTTTGTATTTTTTAGTAGAGATGGGGTTTCCCCGTGTTGGCCAGGCTGGTCTTGAACTCCTGAGCTCAGACAATCCGCCCGCCTCAGCCTCCTAAAGTGCTAGGATTACAGGCGTGAGCCACCGTGCCCAGCCAAAGCATTTTTCATGCTAGGAGAGAACATGTTTGTACAGGGGAGAGTGAGAGGAAATGAAGCTAAACTATTAGGCAGGGGCAACTTATGCAAGACATTGTCTGCCATGTTAAGTTTTATCCAGCCAACGGAACACCAGGAATGCATGGTCTTAGTCTCAGGAAATGTACACTATAATTTGGAAGACAGATATGTGATGCATATACACACACACACATATATATATATACCTGCAACACATTGTGATTATTCCCCTGAGAAAAAAATATGTACTAAATGCTTGATTTTTGACTCAGGAGGAGGTTAGAGAAAGCGTTATGAAGTATAGAATATATAGGTTGGTCCCTGAAGAATGAAGAACAAATGACCAGAAAAAAAGAGTCAACTGCAAAAGCAAATCAACAGACGTGATAGTGCATGGCGTATTTGTGAACTGCACAGGACTGGTATGGCCAATGAATTAAAATTGTAGGAGGTAGCAATGAAGAGGTTGCCTAGGGTCAACTGTGAGTAGTTTTGAATGCAACACTGTGGAGTTTAGACTTTCTTCCAATAACTACATGGAGCTGTAAAGGATTTCTAAGAGGTGACTGATTTGATTAGTTTTGTGTTCTAGAAAGACAAATCTGGCAGCATGAAGACTGACTGGAATATAAAGAGATGAGTCATAGGGAGACTGGCTAGAAAGATGGCTGTATTGGTTAGCTAGTGCTACACTACTGCTGCATAACAAACCACTCCAAAAGTAAGTGTTTCTCCCAGCATTTCTCACTTACGGGTCTGTGGGTTGGCTGCAATTCAGCTGGGGTAGGCTGGAGTCCAGGCACAAGGCTGCAGGGTAGGTCCAAGTCTGTCCCGTACTTGTCTACATTAGCTTTGGACCAGAAACTGCTTGGGGGCATGCTCTTCTCATGGTAGATCTTAGTGCAAGAGACTAAGCCAAATGGTGCAAAGGCACATGGAAAGCCTCTGCTTGCATTCTGTCTACTTTCTGCTGAACTAAGCAAGTCACAAAGCTAATCCAAAGTCACTGACATGATCACTTGAGACCAGGAGTTTGAGACAAGCTTGGCCAACATAGCAAAACCCTATCTCTACTAAAAATACAAAAAATCAGCTGGGCACGGCAGTGCATGCCTGTAATCCCAGCTACTCAGGAGGCTGAGGTGGGAGGATTGCTTGAACCCGGGAGACAGAGGTTGCGGTGAGCCGAGATGGTGCCACTGCACTCCAGCCTGGGCGACAGAGCAAGACCCCGTCTCAAAAAAACAAAGTCACTGACATGACACCAAAGAGAGGGAAGAATGAACAACACTCCATTAATAATACTCCTGTACTGGCCAAGTGCAGTGGCTCACGCCTATAATCCTAGCACTTTGGGAAGCCGAGGCAGGTGGATCACCTGAGGTCAGAAGTTCGAGACCAGCTTGGCCAACATGGTGAAACCCCGTCTCTACTAAAAATACAAAAATTAGCCAGGCGTGGTGGCATGTGCGTGTAATCCCAGCTACTCGGGAGGCTGAGACAGGAGAATTGCTTGAACCCAGCAGGCGGAGGTTGCAGTGAGCCGAGATCGTGCCACTGCACTCCAGCCTGGGCGACAGAGCAAGACACCATCTCAAAAAACAAAAACAAAAACAAAAACAAAAAAAACTCCTGTATTGTAGTAGAAACAAGAGATAATTAGGGCAATAACAGTGGAAAGGTAGGCATAGAATCAAAGGTATTAAGCAGCACAAGCTCCTAGGACTTAGGGTTCATTAGAAGTGAGGTTTCTATCTTGGGAATATGGATTATAAACTAATACTTACAGGGTGCACAGTAGGCCCTAGGCACCATTCTAAGTGCTTACCTACACTGATTAATATAACCTGTCATAACAACCCTATGAGACAGGAGCTACCATTATCTCTATTTTAGAGATAAGGAATCCAGCCCGGGCACAGTGTCTCACACCTGTAATCCCAGTACTTTGGGAGGCAGAGGTGGGAGGATCGCTTGAGCCCAGGAGTTCAAGACTGGCCTGGGCAAACAGGGTGAAACCCCATCTCTGCAAAAAATAGAAAAATTAGCTGGGCATGGTGGTGTATGTCTGTTGTCTCAGCTACTCAGGAGGCTGAGTTGGGAAGATCACCTGAGCCCAGGGAGGTCGAGGCTGCAGTGAGCCATGATTGTGCCACTGCACTCCAGAGTTCCAGCTTGGGTGACAGAGCAAGACACTGTCTCAAAAAGAAAAAGAAAAGAAAAGAAGGAAAGAAGAAACCCAAAGCTCAATAGTTATATAACTGCCCAAGATTAAAAGGCTGCTACACGGTGAAGTGTGGATTTGAATCCAAGACAACTGGCTGCACAGTCCACATGGCTGGCCACAATGAACACTATCTCTCAACTGTGCCTATCGAAGAGTGTACTTACTACATAGGATGCATAGCAGTGCCATCTATGCCATTACAGATGCTGACTTTGAGGCATGAAGTATGCTCTTGTAGATGCAGCTTGACCAAATTAATTGGCAAATTATTTGCAAAGCTACAATAATCCAAAAGTAGGATAAACCAAGAAAAGTCCACAGGCTAACACACGAGGCCTATTGTCACAAGTTGCAGTGGAAGGAGGGCTAGAGGGAGCGACATCTTCCACATCACCAATATTTCTGCAGGGCTTGCCAGTGTGGGAGGAGATTAGGAGTAATCTCAGAGATAAAATCTTCAGACTGGAGTCAGCTGGCATCATAGAAAGCTAAGGGATTAAAATCCGTCTCCATTGAAGGGAACAGTACATTTAGAGGGAGCAATGATGTCCAGAATGAAGGATGGAAGATTAAGTAAACTATGATTGGGTTAAAAGGTAGAAAGAAGTGAGGCAGAACATCCAAAGAAGGAAGGTAACTTCCACTGCTGGATTTCCATCAGGAAACCTTAAATAACCTCTAAAGGTAGTGATGAGAACGGGGATATAACCAGAGGGTCACAGACTCTCAGAGGTGGAAGGTGCACAGTCCTACTTTATACTTTAAACATTTGTATACCCCAGACATTGTTAACCTGGGCCTCAAGGATGAGTTTCACAGTCAAATGCAAAATTATGCATTACTCTGTGTGTGTGTGTGTGTGCCTGCGTGTGCACGTGCATACATGCATGAGTATATGTGCATGGATCTGAGCATTTTTCTGGGAAGAAAAAATATCCATGGTGTCCATTCAATTTTCAAAGAGGCCCTTGAACATAAAAATGTCCAGGACAACTGATTGTATAATTTTTCCTTGAATAAACATGGCTGGCTCCTTCTTTGGGTGGCCTGCCTTGTTGCTGATCGGTTCTGTTGTAACATCCTTCCTCATATCGGGCTGGTGTTCATCCTCCAGGAACTCCCACCCACAGTCCTGGTTTGCCCTCTGGAGTAACACCGGGTAAGTCTAATCCCTCTTTCATCTTTCTAAATGGAAACTCCTACCTCATTGAATTTTTTTCCTTATATAAGCTTAGTTGTTAAAAGAAATCCTTGACATTTTTGATGCTTCTAAAGATTCTCATGGAGTCAGCAAATATCCTCATATTTGAAAAGTTTGTAAGCTTGGCTACCTGGAGCTGAAAGGTAACCGATTCCATTACTACTTAACCCGATATAGTCCCAGAAGGTGTAATTTTCATGTTTGTTAAAATATTGGAGAAAGGATATAGAATTCCGTCCTCTCTCCCTGTTTGGGAAATAATGCTTAATGATAGCTCCAAAAGGTCTGATTTTCAGGAAATGCAGCTTTAACAAGGGGGACATAACATTCTGATTGTAACCACAGAACTTCAGAAAATGCAAAATAAAAACAAAAGTAAGTTTATTACGTGGAAAGACTTTATGTCATAGGATTGAATTTTTTTAAATCTATGACCTCAAACTTTTCTTTGTAACTTATTTACACATTGGCTTTCTTATAAATTATACTACATAAAGCCTTTAGTCATTATATTTTAACCATATTTGTGGATTTATCTTTCTTTCCTTCTGTTTATAATCACGTTGATTTCGTTACCATACTGGAAATCAATGCTCCATTTTTTTTTTTTTTTGAGATGGTGTTTTGCTCTTGTTACCCAGGCTGGAGTGCAGTGGCACGATCTCAGCTCACCGCAACCTCTGCCTCCCAGGTTCAAGCGATTCTCCTGCCTCAGACTCCTGAGTAGCTGGGATTACAGGCATGCACTACCACGCCCGGCTAATTTTGTATTTTTAGTAGAGACGGGGTTTCACCATGTTGGTCAGGCTGGTCTCGAACTCCCAACCTCAGGTGATCTGCTTGCCTCGGCCTCCCAAAGTGCTGGGATTACAGGTGTAAGCCACACCCCGACCTCCGTCTCCATATCTAGTATGAGGTCTGCTTCATTTGAAGCCAACTGCTAATTCAGCTATCTGGAGCAGCCTTAGCAGGTAATCACTAAATGTTTGTTGATGTAAGATAAGAAGAAACAAATGCTCACTCATTCAGTGAGTATGTATTGAAAACCTACTGTGTACAAAGCATACAAACTGCAAGGAGTCGAAGTGTTACTGGTGGACAGTGTCCAGGTAAAATAATTGGACAAAATGCACAAACAAATCAAGATAAGAATGAAGCAAGGAAAGCATAGATTTACTGAAATGAAAGTACACTCCACAGACCGGGGGCAGGCTTGAGCAAGCAGCTCAAGAGTGCTGGTTACAGAATTTTCCAGGATTTAAATACCCTCCAGAGGTTTCCCATTGGTTACTTGGTTTACACCCTATGTAACTGAAGTAGTGGCCTGCAATCAGTCTGATTGGTTGCAGAAGGTGACCAATCAGAGGCTGAAATGAAGTTACAAAGTTACACATGAAGTCTTGGCATAAGACCAGTCTGATTGCTGATTGGTTGCAGGAGGGGACCAATCACAGGTACTTTCATTTTTCATCTGTAATGCAGAAAAGGGGGGGTGTGCAAATGGAGTAGCCTCTGATCCTTTTGTTACTTGGTGTGGAGAGGTGGGGTTTTCCCTTTTGATTCAGTTCTAGGAAGTCAGTGCAAATGCACCTTGGGTTCCCTGCCTCCAGACCCTATTCTTGAACCTGCCTCAAAAGAACTTACAGTTTAGTACTCAAGTTAAGACAGATATTTAAATTGATGTAGAGGTAAAACAATGCAACAATGAATATGGCTGATACACCAACAATGTATATAAAAGAATCATAAAATAAATACCAATTAATTAAAGCAGAAAGCGAGAAGAGAGGAAACAAAGAACAGACGGGAACAAATAAGGAAACAAAGTAGCTCAGTGTTAGATTTAACCCCAATATTGATAATCACATCAACTATAACTTGTCTAACACAATTGAAAAAAAAAGATTGTCAGATTGGAAAATAAAGTAATACCCAACCATATGTTGCCTAAAATAAACCACCTTTTTGTGGTGGTGGGGGGGTTTAATTGACAAATAAAAATCATATGTATTTATGGTGTACAATATGATATTTGGAAATACGTATACATTTTGAAATGGCTAAATCAAGCTAATTAACAGATGGTGAGAACACTTAAAATCTATTCTCTTAGCAATTTTCAAGTACTGGTATATCTTGTTTTATTGTGCTTTTTATTTTTTATTTTATTTTATTTTTGTTTTTGAGATGGAGTCTTGCTCTGTCACCCAGGCTGCAGTGCAGTGGCACAATCTCAGCTCACTGCAACCTCCACCTCCTGGGTTCAAGCAATTCTCCTGCCTCAGCCTCCCGAGTAGCTGGGATTATAGGCACCCGCTACCACACCTGGCTAATTTCTGTAGTTTTAGGAGAAAGGGGGTTTTGCCATGTTGGCCAGGCTGTCTCAAACTCCCAACCTCAAGTGATCCGCCCGCTTTGGCCTCCCAAAGTGCTGGGATTACAGGCATGAGCCACTACGCCTGGCCTATTGTACTTTCTAAAATTGCACTTTACAGATATTGTGTTTTTTTTCAAATTGAAGTTTTGTGGCAACCCTACATCGAGCAAGCCTATGGGTGCCTTTTTTCCAACAGCACGTGCTCACTTTATGTTTCTGTGTCACATTTTGGTAATTCTTGCTATATTTCAAACTTTTAAACTGTTATAACATCTGTTATATCTGTGGTTAGTGATCTTTGATGTCACAGTTGTAATTCTTTTGGGGTACCACGAACCATACCCATACAAGGTGGCAAGCGTAAATGTTGTGTGTGCTCTGACTGCTCCACCAACTAGTTGTTCTCTGTCTTTCTTCTTCTCCTTGGGCCTCTCTATTCCCTAAGACACAATATTAAAATTAGGCCAATTAACAATTCTATAGTGTGGCTGGGCACAGTGGCTCATGCCTGTAATCCCAGCACTTTGGGAGGCCAAAGTGGGTGGATCACCTGATGTCAGGAGTTTAAGACCAGCCTGGCCAACATGGTAAAACCCCATCTCTACCAAAAAATACAAAAATTAGCCAGGCAGGGTGGTGCATGCCTGTAGTCCCAGCTACTTGGGAGGCTGAGGGAGGAGAATCACTTGAACCTGGGAGGTGGAGGTTGTGGTGAGCCAAGATCGTGCCACTGCACTCCAGCCCAGGTGACAGAGTGAGACTCCATCTCAAAAAAGAAAGAAAGAAAGAAAGAAATCCTATAGTGGCCTCTAAGTGTTCAAATAAAAGGAAGAGTTGCATGTCTTTCACTTTAAATCAAAAGCTAGAGATGATTGAGCTTGGTGAGGAAGACATGTTGAAAACTGAGATAGGCTGAAAGGTATGTCTCCAGGCTAAAGGGCAAGGCACAATCATAGTTCATTGTAACCTCAAACTTCTGGGATCAAGTGATCCTCCTGTCTCAGTCTCCCAAGTAGCTGAGATTACATGGCCCACGTCACTGTGCCCAGCTATGTTTTAAAGTTTTTTGTAGAAAGAGGATCTTGCTATGTTGCGCAGGCTGGTCTTGAAATCCTGGCCTCAACTAATCTTCTTGCCTTGGCCTCCCAAGTCCTGGGATTACAGGCATGAGCCACTGCACCTGGTCAAGGAAAAATTCTTGAAGGAAATTTAAAGTGCTACTCCAGTGAACACATGAATAATAAGAAAGCAAAACAGCCTTATTGCGGATATGGAGAAAGTATCAGTGGTCTGGGTGGAAGACCAAACCAGGCACAACATTCCCTTAAACCAAAACCCAATCTAGAACAAGGCAATAACTTCAATTCAATGAAGGCTTAAGGAGCTGAGGAAGCTTCAGGAGAAAAGTCTGAAGCCAGCAGAGGTTGGTTCATGAGGTTTATAGGAAGAAGCCAAGAAGCCATCTCCAGAACATGACAGTACAAGGTGAAGGAGCAAGCACTGATGGAGAATCTGTAGTAAGTTATCCAGAAGAACTAGCTAAGATCATTAATTGATGAAAGTGGTCACATTAAACACAGATTTTCAGTGTAGAGAAAAAGCCTTCTGTTGGAAGAAGAGGCCATCTAGGACTTTCACAGCTAGAGAGGAGAAGTCAATGCCTGGCTTCAAAGTTTTAAAGGACAGGCTGACTCTTGTGTTAGGAGGTAATGCAGCTGGTGACTTTAAGTGGAAGCCAATGCTCATTGACCATTTTGAAAATCCTAGGCCCCTTAAGAATGATGCTAAATCTACTCTGCCTGTGCTCTATACATGGAACAACAAAGCCTGGATAACAGCACGTTTGTTGACAGCACCGTTTATTAAATATTTTAAGCCCACTGTTGAGACCTACTGCTCAAAAAAAAAAAAAAGATTCCTTTCAATATATTACTGCTTGTTGAGAATATAACTGGTCACCCAAGGGCTCTGACAGAGATGTATAAGGAAATTAACGTTGTTTACATGCCTGCTAACACACCATCCATTCTGTAGCCCATGGAGCAAAGAGTAATTTCAATTTTCAAGTCATATTATTTAAGAAGTACATTTTGTAAGACTATGGCAGCCATAGGTAATGATTCCTCTGGTGGATCTGGGAAAGGAAATGGAGAGTCTTCTGGAAATGATTCACCACTGAAAAAGCCATTAACAACATCTGTAATTTATGGGAGAAGGTCAAAATATCAACATCAACAGGAGTGGGAAAAAGTTTATTCCAGCCCTCTGGGAGTGTAAATTAGTTCAACCATTGTGGAAGACAGTGTGGCAATTCCTCAAGGCTCTAGAACTAGAAATACCATTTGACCCAGCGATCCCATTACTGGGTATATGCCCAAAGGATTATAAATCATGCTACTATAAAGACACATGCACACTTATGTTTATTGCGGCACTATTCACAAATAGCAAAGACTTGGAACCAACCCAAATGTCCAACAATGATAGACTGGATTAAGAAAATGTGGTACATATACACCATGGAATACTATGCAGCCATAAAAAAGGATGAGTTCATGTCCTTTGCAGGGACATGGATGAAGCTGGAAACCATCATTCTCAGCAAACTATCGCAAGGACAGAAAACCAAACGTCGCATGTTCTCACTCGTAGGTGGGAGCTGAACAATGAGAACTCATGGACACAGTGCAGGCAACATCATACACCGGGGCCTGTTGGGGGGTGGGAGGCTGGGGGAGGTATAGCATTAGGAGAAATACCTAATGTAAGTGATGAGTTGATGGGTGCAGCAAACCAACATGGCACACGTATACCTATGTAGCAAACCTGCACGTTGTGCGCATGTACCCTAGAACTTAAAGTATAATAATAAAAAAAAGCATAAAAAAAGATCGTGACTTGCTGCAGGCTCAGATGATGGTTAGCACTTTTTAGGAATGAAGTATTTTCAAACTAAGGTATGTACATTTTTAAGATATAATGCTATCGCACACTTAGTAACTACATTATAGTATAAACATAACTTTTTATGTATACTGGGAAACCAAAAATTTATGTAACTTACTTGCCTGTGATATTTGCAATATCTTGGAGGTATGCCTATATACAATACATTGTTATTAACTATTGTCACTATGATGTATAACAGATTTCTGGAACTATTTTTCCTGTCTAACTGACATCTTGTATCCTTTGACCAACATCTCCCCAATCCCCTTATCCCACAGCCTCTGATAACCACCATTTTACTCTTTACTTTTATGAGGTTGACTTTATTAGATTTCAGATATTAGTGAGATCATATGGTATTTGTCTTTTTGTGTCTGGCTTATTTCACTTAACATAATGTCCTTCAGGTTTATCTACATTGTTGCAAATGATGGGATTTCCTTCTTTTTTAAGGCTGAATAAAAAGACCAAATTTTCTTTATCCACTCACCCACTGATAGACACTCAGTGGACTTTATATCTTAGCTATTGTGAATAATGCTGCAGTGAACAAGAGAGTTCAGTATCACTTCGATGTACTAATTTTATTTCCATTGGATATATACCCAGTAGTGGGATTGCTGGATCATATGGTAGTTTTATTTTGTATTTTTTTGAGGAGGCTTCATATTGTTTTCCATAATGGCTGTACTAATTTACATTCCTACTAACAGTGTACAAGAGTTCTCTTTTCTCCACATCCTTGCAAAAACTTATTTTTTGTCTTTTTTTTTTTTTTTTTTTTTTTTACAATTGCCATTTTAACAGGTGTGAGGGGATATTTCATTGTGGTTTTAATTTGCATTTTCCTGATGATTAGTGATATTGAGTTTTTTTCATATACTTCTTGGCCATTTGCATGTCTTCTTTCCAGGCATGTCTATTCAGGTTCTTTGCCTATGTTTTAACAGGGTTCTTTGTTTTCTTATTGTTGAGTTGTTTGAGTTCCTTATATATTTTGGATGTTAGCCCCTTGTTAGATGTATGGCTAGCAAATATTTTCTCCCATTCTGTTGATTGTCTCATTATTCTGTTTATTGTTAAGGAACCCATTTTAAATATAAAGACACAAAGAGGTTAAAATTAAAAGAATGGGGGAAAAAGAAATACCATGCTGATGCTATATTAGACAAAGTAGATTTCAGAGCAAAAAATATTAGAAGGATAAAGAAGGTCATGCCACAATGATAAAGAAGTGATTTGATCAAGAGGACACAACAATCCTAAACATCAATTTATCTAATAACAGCGCTTCCAAATAAAGGAAGAAAAACTGATAGAATTGCAAGGAGAAGTAGAATAATCTGCAATTATATTCAGAAATGTCCTTTCTCAATAAATGACAGAACAAGTATAAAGAAAATCAGTAGGGATATGGGATACTTGAACATCACTATTAATCACCTTGACCTAATTGACATTTATAGAGCATTCCATCCAATGACAACAGGGAACACACTCTTCATAAATGCATACAAAACAGCTGGGCACAGTGGCTCATGCCTGTAATCCCAGCACTTTGGGAGGCTGAGGCGGTGGAATCACTTGAGGTCAGGAGTTTGAGACCAGTCTGGCCAACATGGTGAAACCCTGTCTCTACTGAAAATACAACATTTAGATGGTCATGGTGGAGCACACCTGTAATCCCAACTACTCTGGAAGCTGAGGTGGGAGAATCGCTTGAACCTGGGAGGCAGAGGTTGCAGTGAGCCAAGATCACACCATTGCACTTCAGCCTAGCTGACAGAGTGAGACCCTGTCTGGGAAAATAAAACAAAAGCCAAAAAACTAACCAACCAACCAAACAAACAAAATACAGAACATTTACCAAGATAGATCATATTCTGGGTCATAAAACAAGTCTCAAAAACCTGAAGACAATCAATTCATATAACTCTTGTTCTCTGACTACATGCACTAAAATTAGAAATTGACAACACAAAGTTATCGGGAAAATCCCTGAATATTTGAAAATTAGGTCGTATGCTTCTAAATAACCCACTAGTCAAAGAGAAAGCAAAAGGGGAATTAAAAGGCATTTTTAACTGAATTTAAATGAAAATGCAATATATCAAAATTTGTGGGATGCAGCTAAAGTAGTACTTACAGAGAAATTTATAGCACTAGGTGTCTATTTTAGAAATGAGGAAAGGTCTTAAATAAATGTCCTCAGCTTTTACCTTAAAAAATTAGGGGAAATTTGGGAGGCTGAGTTGGGTGGATCACCTGAGGTCAAGAGTTCGAGACCAGCCTGGCCAACATGGCAAAACCCCATCTTTACTAAAAATATAAAAATTAGCCGGGTGTGGTGGTGGGCATCTGTAATCCCAGCTACTTGGGAGGCTGAGGCAGGAGAATTGCTTGAACCCAGGGGGCCGGAGGTTGCAGTGAGCCAAGATCATGCCACCTCATTCCAGCCTGGGCAAAAGAGCGAAATGCCGTCTAAAAAAAAAAATTAAAAAATAAAAAAAATTAGGGGAAAAAAAGCAAGTGAAACTCAAAGTAAATAGAAGGAAGGAAATAATAAAGATTAGAGTAGAAATCAATGAAATAGAACGCAGAAAATCAGTGGAGAAAAATCAATGAAACCAAAAAGTATTTTTTGAGATCAATAAAGTTGATTACACTTTAGCCAGACTAACTGAGAGGGGGGAAGAGAGAGAGAGAGAGAGAAAGAGAGAAAGAGAGAGAGAATACAAATGACCAATATCAGGAATGAGAGAGGTGACATTACTACAAATTCTATAGATAGTAAAAGAATAATACAGGAATTTTATGAACATCTTTATGCCCATATAAATAAAATAGACAAATTCCTTGATAGATAAAACTACCAATAAGAAATTTAAAACCTGAAAATCCCTATATTAAAGACAATAAATTTGTAGTCAAAAACTTTCCCTCAAGCCAGGCACAGTGGTTCATGCCTGTAATCACAACATTTTTGGAGGCTGAGGCAGGAGGACTGCTTGAGCCCAGGCATTTGAGAACAGCCTGAGCAACACAGCAAGAACTCCTCTCTATAAATAATAAAAAATTTAGCCAGGCATGGTGGCACATGCCTGTGGTCCCAGCTACTCGGGAAGCTGAGGTGGGAGGATCGCTTGGGCCCGGGAGGTTGAGGCTGCTGTGAGCTGTGATGGCACCAATGCACTCCAGCCTGGGCAACACAGTGAGAACCCTGTTTCAAAAAAACAAAAACAGGCCAGGTGGGGTGGCTCACGCCTGTAATCCCAGCAATTTGGGAGGCCGGGGGTTGGGGGGTGGATCACCTGAGGTCAGGAGTTCGAGACCAGCCTGGCTGGAACCCCTTCTCTACTAAAAATACAAAAAAATTAGCTGGGCGTGGTGGCAGGCGCCTGTAGTCCCAGCTACTTTGGAGGCTGAGACAGGAGAATCGCTTAAACTGGGAGGCTGAGGTTGCAGTGAGCCAAGATTGCGCCATTGCACTCCAGCCTGCCAACAAGAGCGAAAACTCCATCTCAAAAAACAACAACAACAAAAAAAACACAACAAAAGAAACAAACAAAAAAAAAAAAACAAAAACAAATCAAAACTCAAAACCCAAAAACTTTCCCACAAAGAAAACTCCAGGCCCAGATGATTTCACTAGGCAATTCTACTAAACAGTTAAGGAACATGTAATATGAATTTTACACAAATTCTTCCAGAAAATTGAAGAGAAGGGAATATTTTCTTTTCTATGAGGCCAGCATTACTGTGACACCAGGACTAAACAAATGCATTAGAGGAGAACTACCGACCAATGCACTTCATAACATAGATGCGCTAATTCTTAACAAAATGTTAGCAAACCAAACCCAGCAATACATAAAAAAGATAGTATGTCACGATCAATACATTATCCTAGGAATGTGAGTTTAGTTTAACACTTGAAAATTAACCACTATATATAAGACTAAAAAGAAAAAACATATGCTGAAAAAGCATTGACAAAATTAAACATCCATTATTGATAAACCCCTCAGCCAAATAGGAATAGAAGATTCCTTCCTCAACATGACAAAGGGTATTTAGAAAAAAAAGCCTACAGCCATCATCATGTTTAAAGGCCAAAGACTGAAAGTTTTCCCCCAAGATGAGGAACTAAACAAAGATGTCTGCTCTTACCACTTCTATTCAACATTGTACTAGAGGTTCTAGCCAGTGCATAAAGGCAAGGAAAACAACAACAATGACATCCAGATTGGAAAGGAAGAAGTAAAACTGTGTGTTTGCAGATTCTATGTTTATCAGTAGAAAATCTAAAAGACTCTACAAAAAGCTCTGCTAAAGGTATTAAATGAATTTAGCAAAGTTTCAAGACCTATGATTAATATACAAAAATTAATTATATTTCTATACAATACCAATGAATAATCAAATTGCCACATAAAAATAGCATTCAATAACATCAAAAATATGAAATATTTAGGAATAAATCCCAGAAAGGTGAGCAAGACCCATATCTTGAAAACTATAAAACATTGAAATTCAAAAGGACTAAAAGTGTCCATGGAATGAAAAATTTGATTTTGTTATGATATAAGTTCTTTCCAAGTTGATCTATAGATTCAATGCGATCTTGATCAAAATCTCAGTGGATTTTTGTTGAAATTTGACAAGGTGATTCTAAAATTCATAGGGAAATGCAAAGAACCTAGACTGGCAAGATCAATATTGAAAACGAAGGGCAAAGTCAAGGGCTGAAACTACCTGATTTCAAGATTTATTATAAAGGCAGAGTAATCCAGACAGTGTGGTATTAGTGCCAAGACAGATAAATATATCAATGAAACAGAAGGAGAGTTTAGAACTAGATTCTTACATACTTGAGTAAATGATTTTTTGCAAAGGTGCAAAGGTAATCTGTGGAGACAGGATAGTGTTTTCAACAAATAGCATGGGGACAACTATATATCTATGCAACAAAACAACAAAGGAACTTCAAACTACATTTCATACCACATACAAAAGTCAATTCAAAATGGATTATAAACCTAAATGTAAACTCTAGAACTATACAATTTCTAGAAGGAAACATAGGATAAAATATTTGGGGCCCTGTGTTGGGCAAAAACTTATTAGACATGACACTAAAAGCATGATCCATAGAAGAAAAAATAATAAACTGAACTTTATAAAAATTAAGAAGGTCTACTTTTTTTTTTTTTTTTTTAAGAGACAGGTTCTGGCTATGTTGCCCAGGCTGGAGTGCAGCAGCTATTCACAGACCCGATTATAACACATTATAGCCTCCAACTTATGGCCTCAGGAGATCCTCTTGCCTGAGCTTCCTGAGTAGCTGGGACTACAAGTGTGCACCAGGGCACCTGGCTGAAGAACCTCTGCTTTTGGAAAAACACTGTTAAGAGAGTAAAAAGAATAAAAAGATAAGCCTAAACTGGGAAACAATATTTGCCAATCACATGTCTGACAGAAGATTTGTATCCACAATACATAAACAACTCTTTAATTTTTTAAAAAAAATTTTAGAATCAGAGTCTCCTGTGTTGTCCATGCTGGACTTGAAATCCTAGGTTTAAGCAATTATTCCTGCTCAGTGTCCAGAGTAGCTGGGACAGCAGACGTGCGTCACTGGGCCCAGCCAGGATATATAAACAACTCGTAAAACTCAATTAACAAGAAAAAAACCCACCAATTTTTAAAATAGGCTAAAGACTTGAAGAGACACTTCGCCAGGAGGATTTACAGATGACAAGTCCATGAAAAGATGTTCAACATCTTTAGTCATTAGTGAAATGGACGACAAACCCACAGCGAGATAAAACTACACATCTATTCGAATGGGTAAAATTAAAGACTGATCACTCCAAATGTTGGTGAGGATGTAGAACAACTGAAATTCATATGCTGCTAATAGGAATGGACAGGCACAACCACTTTGGAAGGCAGTCTGGCCCCTTCTTAATATGTTAAATATACACCTAAGACAAGACTCAGTTGTTCCATTCCTAGATATTTATACCCACGAGAAACGAAAGCATATATATCCATGCAAAGACCTGCACACGAATGCTCATAACGGCTTTGTTCGTAATGGACAAACACTGGAAATAACCTAAATGTCACAAACAGGTGACTGGATAAACACATTGTGGTGTATCCCCATAAAGAATACTACTAAGCAGTAAAAAGGAACACTTGATAGGCAACGACTGAATAATCTCAAAACGATTATGCCGAGTGGAAGAAGCCATACAAAAAAGAGAGTTTGTACTGTATGATTCCATTTATTTAAAATTCCGGAAAATGCAAACCAATGTACAGTAATAGAAAGAAGATCAGTGGTTGCCTGGAGAGGGTGTGTGGGGGCGAGCGATGCAGGGAGTGATTACAAAGCAGCACACGGAGAAATTTTTGGAGGTGATGGGTGTGTTCATTACCTTGGTGGCGATGGTTTCATGAGTGTACACATATGTCAAAATTGTACAATCTAAACACACGCAAATATACCCCAGTAAAGCTAATTTTAAATGTATTGTAGAGGGCACATTATGTGATAAGCAGACCATGTACCAGGCTGTGTTAGCAATGTGTGAAGTGCATGCTCCCCGTTTGTACAAACAAGAAGTTTATAAGGTTGCTACTGTGATTGTTTCCTTTTACAGACGAGAACACTGAGGTTTGGAGAGGTTGTTTCACCCTTTTTCCCTCTTGTGATTGGTGGTAGGAAAATATTAAGTAGAGAAGAGGCACAGTAAAGTGCCAAGAGCCCTGGCACTCATTACCTAGATCCTGCGAGGGTGGAGTGAGCGGTTGAAATGCTCATGCCTGCTTTACAGATGGACAGACTGAGGATCGGAAAGACTGAGGTGGCCTGGGGGCTGTCAGGGAGGCAGCGCCTCCCCGCTCCTGGCAGCAGGTCCCTGTGGGCTGAAACACGAGCCTCCACCTGCCGCTGATTGACTTCTCGTTTTTTCAGTGGGCCCAAGATGCTGTAAATTGAGTTCCCTCCGCTTTTGGATGTCAGAAACTTCACCGAGCGCGGCACTGTTGCGGGGCAGGAGAAAGGTAAGACTTGGCACTGACGCGGGCCACGGAGCACGCGAGTCACCACGACAGCTTTCGGGTCTCGCCGCCCGGCGCTGGCGAGCAGCCAGCCGGCGTCTCGCGGCGGGTCCCGGCCCTCAGCCCGCGGCCCCTCCCGGCGGCTCGGCGGGGGCGTAGTGGAGGCGGGTCCGGGGACGCTCCCTGGCGCTCCCGCGCGGCGCCCCCTGCCGGCGCCCTGCTCCCTCTTGCCCCTGATCCGCTCCCGGCGGCGCGGGGACGCGAGTCTGAGAGCCTGCGGGCTGGCGGCGCGCTGCGGGCGAGCGGGCGAGCGGGCGAGCGGGCGCGCCCTGCAGGGGTAGGTGGGCCGCGGGGGCGCGGGCGGGCGGGCGCAAAGCGCGGGGGCGGGGGCGGGGGCAGGGGCGGCGGCGGCGGCGGCGCGTGCGGGCGAGGGCCGGCCCGGGCAGGGGGCGCGCGCGGTGGGGTCGGCGCGGGGGCGGGGCGGGCGGGGGGCCCGGCGGGAGGGGCGCGCGCGCGGTGGCGCGCGGCGGGCGCGAGTTATCAATTATGCAAGGACTCGGGCGGTGCGGGGGGCGGGCGCGGGGAGCGCTCCAAGATGGCGCCCACCGCAGTCCCGCCCGCCGCAGCCTCGGCGCCTTTGCAGTCCGGCCGCGCCTCCCGGGCCCCGCGTTAGGGCCGCCGCTGCCTCCCTCGCCGCCTCCGCTGCCGTAAGTCGCCCCAGAGCCCCCGCCCTGGCGCTGCTTCCTGCCCTCCGGGTTTCCCTTCTCGCCTCGGGACCCTTGAGCGGGGCTCGCCCATCTCCAGTCAGGGGCTTTGCCGCAGAGTGCGCGGCGGGGCTCGAGGGGCGGTGGAGCTGGGGTTCTGCTCTCCTTATTTTGGACAGGTGTTTGGAACTCTTGCTTCCTTCTACTGTGTGTACCGGGGGTCTCTTAAGAGAACTGAGGACCACCAGCCCCCACCCCGGACACCCTGCTTTCTCCGTCTCGGCTACAGTGAGGGACACGGCCCGTCCTTGGTGCCCCTTCTGCGGTGCAGCCCCCCACCCCTCCCTCGGTGCCGGGCAGAGTTGGGGCCCCTGGCCGGCTTGCACTGGGAAGGGCAGCGCTGTCGGGATCTTCCTACAGCAGCCCCTCAGCCCTCCCCCTCCCCCATGTCTTACTGCATCCTTCTCCCTCAGCCGGCTTCACATTGCTAAAAACTGCAGAAGCCAAGGGCTCCTGGGTTCTTCCCGCAGCCAGCACTCCCGACTCCCTCTGTCCTTTCTTTACTCGGATGCGTTCGTCCCCCTCCCAGCAGGGTGCTCTGGGGTTGTGATGGGGGCTCCCGGGACCTTCCTCGGCAGGCTAGGATTCCTGCATTTGGAAGCACTTCACTTTGAGAATATCCCCTTCCCCCATCCCACCCCCACCCCCACCCCTACGCCACCCAATGCAGAGCTTGTTCCTCTCCTCTCCCTCCCCCACCTTACCATCAGCTGCAGCACCCTTGGCTTCTTGTTAGCGTTGGGGTACAGGACTGTTTGCCCAGCTCCGTGGGCTTGGACCCTCCTCTCTAGTTCTCACTTGGTACCTTGGGGCACCGCAAAGCCTCTGCAGTTTCTCCTGAGAGCTCAGCTCCATCCCTTCCATTGCCAGCAACAACCACCGGTGGAGACTTGGCTAACTTTCCCGGGGTTAGCCAGGACTGTCAGACCCTTTCAGGGGCCCCAGCTTCGAGTTGGGATGGAATGGGAACCATTTTTCAGCCCGATAAATAGGATTCTTCAAACCATGCATTCCATCCGACTACTCCACCCTATGCCCTCTTCCTCACTTACACTGCAGTTTTTGAAGCAAGGGGGAATACATTTTATGTCCGGAGATTCCAAGATTCCGCATCAGCGTTCATAATAAATGGATGTCATCTGTTTGGGGGAGGGTAGAGGAAACTTTGGATTGCATCTGGCTAAAGTCAGGGGGAGGGAGAAATAATTAGCATGGAGCAAGCTCTGCCACACAAGGAAAACTGCTTTTCATGCACAGTGGGCACCAGAGAGTCAGGGATGGAAGCAGGAAGTGTGGGTGGGGGCCTTGGGGGTAAAGGGGGAGAGTGCTTTTTATAACTGTTTTCTCAAGTTTGAACCTGGAGAACCTTTAGAGAGAGGTAGCAGTGTGTTAAGGCTGGGGGATGTTTTAGCTTTCCAGTGGAGATTTCGGGTGTGGTAGGTTTTTCACTGTCTCAAAATCCCTCTGCACTTCTCTTTTCTCCACGTGCATTAGAAGATGTGGAGCGGGGGGATGTTGTGCTTTTCTTCTTTTCTCAAAAAAATTTTTTTTTAAATTTGTAATGCAAGTGGCTGGATAACATTACTACACGGTACCATCCTGGTAGGAATCTTGGGGGAATCAAACTTAAAATGCTGAAAGCTTTGTGGCACATTACGTGTAACCTGGTTCTTGAAATACTGCAGCATTTTTCTTTGGAGCTTATGACCCATAAGGCCTTCATTTCTCCCTGAAAGAGGATTTGGTTGCTGGTTGGTGGGGTGGTGGTTGTGGGTAGTGATCCTTTGGTGTTCAGCACGCATTCCCTGTCCTAGAAATTGAGGTCCTCCCTGGAGAGGGCTGCAAGCATGTTCCGTGTTCTCTGAACATCTGATTCAGGGTACATGTAAATGTGTTGTGTTTCTGAGTAGAGCTGGTGGTGGGTATTGCAAAGCAGTTCATAATGGTGCAGGTCAGTTACTGGTTTCTTGGCTTCAGTTTGAGCAGCTTTGGTTTTCATTTGGGGTTTTGTCAACTTTTATCAAAATCCTTGGAGGATTTTGTTTTAAATTAATAAAGGATAATCAAGCGGAATACAGCATCCTTAAAAACAACCATACGGTTGCTGTTGCTTTCCTTGTAGGACCCTTAACAAATTTTTCTCCTGGTCCAGCTTTGGGTTGCCTGTGTTTAGGCTTGTACTCAGGCTTCTTGTTGTGGTGCTGAAAGGACAGTTCCCCGACCAGTCCTGTGGCGATGTGCACACACGCTGGACATGATTGGGTTTTTCTTTGCTTTTTATTATCAGCAGGCTTTCTCGTGGATGTGGATGTACGTGCGCAGCTGGGTTTGTACTTGAGGTTGAGGCCTAGTTATCATATTTTATTACTCCCACATAACTCTTCATTTTGGCTGTCCCTCATGGAGACAATGTTTTTCAGGCTGCAACAGATCCATATGTAAGCCATAAGTGACATTTTGCTGACTGCATTATTTCAGCACACTTCAGTCATTTCAAATAGCAAGCAACTGTTAATACTCTTGGTCTCCACAAGAAGTAATTCGATAGCTGGCTAAATTAAACTGGATCAGAAGAGCGTCTTCTGTGGGTTGATTTGAATAGTGAACTGGGAAAGGCACTTGACACAGCAGAGGTCAGTATTACTAAAGTAGATTTGTCCAAAAAAACTATTTTAAAATCACAAAATAGGAAGGAGGCCATAAAATTCACATGGTACCACCTCCCACCCAATACAGGAATCTCCTTTATGGGAGATCTCTGCTTTGAATACATCCGTTGGTAGGGAACTTACGGCCACATAACGTAGCTCATTCCATTTGGATTCCACTGTGATCAAAGTATTTTAATCTTATTGAAAAGGTAATATACATAAAGTTGAAAGGCATATAAATTGGGGCTATATCAGGGGTAAATGCCATTCTTGTGCTTGCTTCCAAGAAAAGATTGAGAATCATTGTTCTGTAGAGAATATACAAGAAACTTGCACTTACTTGAAAAGAATGCAAAAATAGAGACATGTCTACCTAAAGCAAGAAAAACATTCTGTGAATGGAAAGAAAAATAATTATCTTTAATGTGCTGGTATTATGTAACAAATTGTTCTAGAAGGCACATGCTTGAATTAATGAATATTCAATTCCTATGGATTATATCTAAGGACAATAAAGCTATACTATATAGAAAGTGTTAAAAATCCAAAGTTTATCCAGAGTGAGATCAGTTACCATAATTATAAAATACATACTTATTGCATAAAAATTTTAATATATTTAAAAACAGAGGGAAAAAGTCATCCTTAGTTTTACCATCCTTACCATCTTTGCTTCTACCATAAGCAAAACAATTATCTGTGTTTTATGATGTTTTTCCAGTCTTTTTTTTTTTCCCATAGAGAGGGAAAGAAGCACTTGTAAAGTTATCCAGAATGACAGTATTTTAAAACTGAGCCCTTTAAGCTCTTAATTTTATAGTTCACCAGCTAGTCATTTAGGGACTTAAACAGATTGTTGTATTTCAACTTACCTTTTTCTTAATCCTTTAGAAATGTTCCAAAAAAAACTTTAATGTGAAACAATTCACTCATAGAATTGGACTTCCATAAAGTCTCTGTTTATATTTAGCACATTAACTGAGGAATAAATAAACCTTTTCTTAATCAATGAATCAACAAATAGTCTCACTCTGCACCTACTATATATAAGGCACTGTACTGAACACTAGTACAATGCCTCTCTAAGCTGGTGAGCACCAGCTTGAAAAATAATACTGTGCTCAAAAACTGTGGCTATTAAGGTGTCGAAGGAAACAGAACTTTTACCCTATAAGTTTATTAATTGCTGAATTGTATGGCAGTCTGTTAGGGCCAGCCCAGTGATTTAACCTGAAAAAGAATAGTTTGTGCAAGAATGGGAAGTAAATGCAGTCAAAAGACAAAGGAGAAGGTTTCTGGAAAAATTATCCCTTTGTGAAGTTATGGAGACACAGCCAGGACACATATTTAAGTACTATGTTAGAGATTAAGGTGAAATGAAAACCCAGGAAGGTTGCTATAGTTACACCATTGAGAAGAAAATGTCAGAAGCAGTATGGGCTTTGGAATCAGACAAAACTAGATTCAAATCCCGACTCTGCTACGTATTAGCTTTGTGACCTTGGGCAAGTTATTTAATCTATTGGAGCTTCAGTGTTCCTATCTATAAAAGTGGGAATAATAATACCTACGTTGCAGGGTATTTGTGGGGATTAAATGAAATCTCTGTTTCCTTATGGTTTCTGGCACATAGTGCTTAATATATATTAGGCTCCTTTCCTCTAGGGATTTAGCAGCTTAATGTGTATTTATGTATGTATTTGACATAGTATATATGTACTGTATTGAATTTCAGTAGTCTGAAAAGCAGACGGTTGCTTTATCTTCAGTCTGGCGTAGAGGATGGAACCTGTAGATACCCTAACTTGGATGGACATTGCTAAGAAAAGTTTTACTGTATAATTGCTCTGCTGGCTTCCACCAACAGTGCAAATGTGGTTACCGAAGTACCTCTTGCCTTGTCCATTCCCAAACTACACTAGAATAGGACTCTTTACCCAAAAGGAATGCGTTGGCACTCTCCAGCTGGGCTGTTTTTAGCTGTAGCCTGGGATCTGAAGGTGAAATGGACTCAAAGGCCGAGGCCTGCCTTTATGCTGACTTGAGCTGGATTTTTACATTGTGGTAAGTGATTATACATGTTTGGAGTTGGTTTTGTCTTCAGCACCATTTTAGGTTTCCCCACTGTATAGTCTTTGAACTGCTTTATTTGAATGGGTCTCATAGGTGACCTGCCACCTTTGGTAAATGTTACTGTGTGTTTGTCTATTTATAAAAACTTTCAAAATCCTTCTGTCAGTTGATTGAGAAGGAGGTAAAGCAAATATCCTGCCCACTTTATAGCTGAAGAAACTGAGTACCAAAGAGCTTAATGAAGGAAGTTGTCCAAGCTAAGGACTATCTAACTGGTGTAGTGGAGACTGGTACCTAGGTTGGTCAACTCATGTTTAATGACATCTTTCTATTAAATGGTGTTATATTCTGATGTTCATATAACCAAGTAATGTGAACAATTTTGGTTTTATTTTAAGATATTATTAACTTAGGTAGCTAAACATATCTTAGTGAGTGGGTATAATGAAAGATTCTGGGATAGACAGAGGGAGGGCAAAAGTGCCTTTGAAGGAAAGCATTTTGGAAGCAGGAAGGATGAGGGGAAATTAACAGAAGATGTATCAATAAGTAGAATATGGATGAAAACAGGAGGCAGCAAAGTAACACACTTGTGTTCCTTCTGCAGCTATCCTAGCTACTTTTAAAAAGGTCATATCTTGGAGTCTGCTTATCTTTCTCCATGTCTCTTGCATGTAAACACATATACTTGGCTATTCATGAAAGCTCTCCCATTGCCAACCTAGGTTGTAACCAGGACTGTAGGGAATTATGACCATTGTTACCTGGACTTCTTTGCTTATGCAAGGCTGAAACTGGTGTGAGACTCAGAGAACAGAATATGCTGGGGATTGGTGATGGGTATGGGCAGCAAGTTGGGGCCAAAGAAGTTCTGGGAGGACTTTGGGCTAGAAGTAGTACAAAGGTGAGAGAGGGTAATAGTTAAGATTTTCCTTGGGTATATGGAGATGTGTCATACTGAGGAGAATAGAATGAAATAAAAGCCAGAAGCCTGAGGGTCTAAGAGGTACTTTTAGTTTGGTACTGAAGCTCTCTTGATCCTGGAAGGAGTTGATTGGGGTGGGTTGACTAAAATAGGCGATGGAGAGATTTGGATCACTTTATATTCACTATTGATGGTAGGCATCCTGTATTCACTGGGCGTGTCCCAGGATCTGGAAGTGGAAAGCACTGAACTCCCTCAAAAGGCACGTTCACAGGCTCCTTTCATATTCAGCTGATTAGTGTAGTTTTTTGTGCTATAAATTTTTTTGGGTTCCTGGGGAGTAAGAATGCTAGAGAAATAGTGGATGCTTACTTATCCAGGGATGGATCATCAAGCTTGTGAATTACTTTATTTTTCTCCTTTTTCCTCCATTATGAGCACTTAACTGATCATTAGCATTTTTACCAGCGTGAACTTGGGAAGGGAGAAAAAGTGAAAATTAAAATGTTACTTTTACTTTTTAGATAATGATTGATAAAGGAAGACATGGCAACTACTTTGTCAATGAAAAAACACCTCATATTTAATCTATTCTTCTCTCCTTATTTTAATAGTATAGACAGTTGAAGGCTGAGCCTCTACAAGTTTAATGTCCACTGCAAGCTGGTGTAAGTAGCATTTTTCTTTCATTTTAGTGAGCAACAACCCTGTAAGCAAGTAGGGCTTAATTTATTATATATTTAGCTCCTTGTTTCAGGATTAATTCCTCAATTAAGGATAATACAACAGGCTTTTGTGTTACATTCATACTATCTTTTTGTCTTAGCAGGAAGCTGAATGCTTTTAAATGAAAAAAATTGATGCATTATTAAATTGCAGAAAAAAAATCAAGCAGGTTGCAAATGAGACTGATAGGGCATTCTCAGAGGTCAGAATACCCAGAAATCACATTTGCTACAGACTTCTCAATTGGATTTCCTATGTTTTGGTGAATACTATAAAGAGGCATAATGCCTTGTTTGTAGGAAAGATGTCTTGAAGATAGCCATTTTTTAAGATGAGTATTGTGATAGGGAGGGAAGAAAGTGTTTGGAGTGTGACGAATCATCATAGGGAGAAAGCAAAAGAAGGTGAATGACAGAGTGAAAATGGGCAAGAGGATTTGGATGTGAACGTGGGGAACTGCTCATATTTTAAGAGTAGGTATTCATTCCCCTCCAACAATTCCTTTGGGTACACCTCTGTGTTACTGAACCAGATCCTCATCTGCTGGACAGGGCACAGAACCTTGGGAAGGTGGTTTTTGTTGTTGTTTAGTTTTATTTTATTCTTAGCTCTGCTAGAACTTTGCTGCAAATTGCTTTCTTTATCTGATCTCTGCATTGAGAAAACTGGGGAATATTTTCTTGCTTTATGGAAAAAAAGTAGTAATATTCTTAAATGTTTCTTTCATTTCCTCTTGATTTTTAGCCATTTAATACAAAAACATTTTCTCAGAAGGCTCTGTTGACAGTTTCTCTTCCATTCTGTCTTGAAATGTTTGTTTGAATATTTAACAGAGGCACAGAATTCAAAAACCAAAAAGTTCGAAGTTAAGTCTTCTTTTACGGTCTCCCAGTCATGCAGTATGCACTCCATAATAGCAATTACTGTTACTGATTTCTCTTGTAATGCTTCCTGCATACATACATGCACATATACATATTGTCTCCCCCTGCTCCTCACACAGTTACTTCCATTGTCTTTTAAGGAAGACTTAAAATAATTTGGGGATTTGGATTCTCATTCTAGATCATCTTAGATCAATTAATTACCCCTTTTCCTTAGAAATACATAATCCCTCTGTTTTATTTTTCTTAGTAAAATTTATATTTTAATTTCTTGGCTTATTTAATGTACAAGTTAGTTTGGGCTGAAGCAGCCTTTCCTACTAACCTACATTGCTTTTAGGGTTTTCCTTATAGAATTACCTGTTAAAAATAAAAGTGCAGGGGGAGACGTAGCCTTGAGAACTATTGGTTCATTGCTGTCTATGAGTGAACTCTAAATCACCTGTCTTGACCACATCAGTCAACAAATATTTAGCGAGTAGCAACTATGGGATATATAAAAGATAGACCTTATGTTCTAGGAGCTTATTTATTTTGTGAAATAAGTCATAAACACAAAATGTTAAATAAGAAAAGATTTTCATAATGGTTGATGATTAAAAAGTTGGAAAGGATTTATTGCTAAATAAATAGTATAGTTAATAAATTGATTTTTTAGGAAAGAGAGAGCATTTCAAGCTGGTATGATTAGAGACAGGTTGATGGAAGAAGCATGATTTGAGCTGGGCTTTACAGAATGGTTGGGTAGAACAGTGTGAGCCAAAGTGAGAAGGCAAGAATGTACAAAGTGCTTTGGGGGAGCAGTGAGAATCTCCTTGTGGCAGATAAGCCTGCAAAGATAGGATAGAGTTAGCCAAATATTAAGGACTTTTTGAAGTTTCTTTCATGACATGGAGAATGTAGAATTTAGAGAGTATAGAATGACAGATGATGAAAGCTATACTGTAGTGTTTTAGGAATATTGAGCAGCAGTGTCTAATTGGATGGAATAGAGCAAGGAATGGACATCTACTTAGTTGGCTCTTTGATTTGTCCCAGCTGTGTAGTGATGAAGGGTTGGAGTAGTGTAGTGGTGATAAGGATGGGAAGGAAGGAAAGTAAATATAACTGTATATGGGTGTTACATGAATGTGTGTGTTTAATATTTTTCTAATGTAAGAAATAGTTTATAGGAAGACTCAGTAGAACTCAGTGAATGACTTTACATGGGAGAAAAGGGAGAGGGAATAAAGATTATTTTACTGTTTTAAAGATTAGAGATAGAGAATCTCCTATTTTGAAAATCTGGGGAAGTATATTCTGTAATACATGGTAGTCTGGTCCATAGCATTTTGGTTAACAAGATCTCTTCATTTCTAATTTTCTAATTGTTTCTCTGCAGAGGGTTTTCTTGAGCTTTTAATGTTATTTCTTGTAGGAAAACCTGAATCTCCTGAACTTTATTATCTAAGCTCTCACTGATAAAGATTATTTAATCTTCGTTTGCGGGTCTCTACCCTTGTTTTGGAGTTTTACATTCTTTCCATTCATAGACACTTAACTTGTCATTTTCCTTGGCATTCTCAACTCACCTTCAGATTGGAGGATAAAGGAACAAGAATTCTATACCTTTTTATAGACTTGGTAAATGACTCTTTCGTCCTTACCGAAACTCAGTATACTTCATTTTTTGATCATTTGTTTATATTCCATGTGCTTCATGACAGCCATACTATTTGAAATTGCAGGCTGAGTTAAAGGTAGTAACTGAGAGGATTCTAGTAGGTGAAAGCAGAGGGAAAGAAAAGGCCTTATCAGCCAGTGATGTTGCTTTCTGTTTCGGGTACTGAATCTTAGGCTGTGGATGAAAAATGTCAGACTTGACTTGCATGATCTTCTTGGTATAGCTGGGGTACAAGACGGTGGCCAGAGGGCCCTAACGTACAACTTGAGTATACAGTGGTAACTTAGAGCAAAGGCAGAACTCAGGGAGCTTGGGTTCTGCTACTGCCCTTTCTCGTCAGAAATGATCATTGAATAAGAAAAAATAAAGGGTTATTGGATTGTCAGAACATGGACATCAAAATAATAGAATACACCAAGAGAAAAAAAATCAGAAATTTAATGCAATTTAAAAATCTCATTTAATTTGTTAAAATTATTTTTCTTCTCACCACGAAAGTTACTGAGTTCTTGCAAATTCCATTACATTTACTACAGTTTGCACTCAGACATTTGGCAGAAGTCCCCATGGTTTGCTGTGGAACCAGTAGAGCAGGCACAGTTCATGTACAAGATGTTAATAAATTTAGCGCTCTATTTAGGGTATTACCCAAATTACCCTTACAGTAATTCTATTAGGAGATTCTCCTTGCAATCCCATTATAAGTGCATACCTTTCTCCTAGTTTGAATGCTCAAAGTAACAGTAATTAAGAACTGTTATACAACAGTCTCTTGGAAAGGCATTCTTAAGCTAGCCTGGGATGAGGAAAGTCCATAAACACCACTTAACTGAATGATGGCAATCTGTTTTATTAATCTGGATGTTTTCATGCAAGTAATATTTTAGTAGATCTATAGATTTTTCCTATTTCTTAACCATCTTTTTGTTTGTAGTATTTCTTCTTCCTTGTCTCTGGAAATGCAGGAGAGGGCTGTGTGAAACCCGAGAAAGGTTTTACTAAGTGCACAGACTGAATGATTAAGTAGTGTAGTAGGGAAACAAAGTACAGTGATAATATGAATGTTTCACTTACCTAACAAGGCCTTTTTTTTTTTTTTTTTCTGACTCACGCAGGAAACTTCACCCATAAGTGCCCAAGGGGTAAGACTTATTTTGGGATCTTAAGGTAGACTTCTGGCATTAGAAATTGCTCAAAAGCTTTATAGGTCAAAGAAAATAAATTCATCTTTGTGTTATGAGTGGATATCAAAGATTTGCTATTAATTAGATATGAGTGTTTTCCATTTTAATTTTAATTAGATTAAAATTAAAGTCTGACCCTTGGGAGCTGATGTGCTTTGTTCCTAGCCAGTTGCCTTGTCTTTCACCTCGCACTTTTCCACAGGCTGCCTTGCTGGTTCCAGTGGTGAGGCTCAGCAGTCAAATGGGGATGTCACTTACATGCCGCACTTGGGCGCTACCCTGGAGCCCTACCTTTGCCAAGGGTGGTGCTCAGAGAAAGGGTTTTTTTTGTTGTTGTTTTTTTTTTTTTTTTTTTTTTTTTAAGAGCAATGCGTTTAATACTCAGTGCAATCCGTTACAAAATCTCAAGGAAAATAACTCATTCCCAGAGAGGAAGGAGTGTGTATGTTTTTTTTCTAGCCAGGATTCTAGAACCATTAGCTCCTTATAGGCATTGCTTCTGTTATATGGATACTGAGTTGTCAGGCCTTTCCAGTTTTTTTGTTTTTTCCTTCCACGGTTTAATCCTAGAACCTAGAAAAAACTCTTATTTGTGGGAATTGAATGCTGACTTTGGGAGTGTTAAGAAAAATCCAGTGTGGATCTGTAGAGTTCAGAGTATTGGTGCTCAACACAGGAATGATAAATGTCTGAGATGATGGATATGCTAATTACCCTGATCTGATCACTATATATGAATGGAAACATCACTGTGTACCCCATAAATATATATAGTTATTATGTGTCAATTAAAAATAAAGCGAAGGTAAAAATTTGAGAAAGTTTGTAACACAAAAGGCCAAACATTGTATGATTCCACTTATGTGAGTTACCTAGAATAGTCAAATTCACAGATAGAAAGTAGAATAGTGGCTATCAAGGGTTGTGAGAAACGGGTAATGGAGAGCTACTGGTTAAGGAGTACAGAGTTTCAGCTTGAGAAAATGAGATTGTTCTGGAGATTTATAGTGATGATGGTTGTACCACAATGCATGTACTTAATGTTACATACTTGTATACTTAAAAAATGGTTAAGATGGTAAATTTTATGTATATTTCACCACAATCAATCAATATAAAACAAAAAATAGAGGATGGATGCTAGTCCAGATTTTGGACAAGAGGGTATGTGGTGTTTTCATGGCCAAAATATAGGGACCAGAACCCCACGTTCTAGTGTGGCTTTGGGCCAATACACAGTGCCCCTGGGACAAGCAGGGTACTCTTTCCTAGTTGGAAACCTATTTCTGTTAGAGTACTACAGCCAAATAAACCACTACTTCCTTCACAAGAATAAGCTCAATAAAACTAATATTTGAAAAGATTTTGAAGTTCTAGCTCATGAATGGCAAATATTATTTTCCTTTTTTTCTTTTTTCTTTTTTCTTTGAGACAGAGTCTCGCTGTCGCCCAGGCTGGAGTGCAGTGGCGCGATCTTGGCTCACTGCAGACTCTGCCCCCCGGGGTTCATGCCATTCTCCTGCCTCAGCCTCCTGAGTAGCTGGGACTACAGGCGCACGCCACCTTGCCTGGCTAATTTTTTTTTTTTTTTTGTATTTTTAGTAGAGACGGGGTTTCACCGTGTTAGCCAGGATGGTCTCGATCTCCTGACCTCATGATCCGCCTGCCTCGGCCTCCCAAAGTGCTGGGATTACAGGCGTGAGCCACCGCGCCCGGCCTTTTTCTTTCTTCTTAATCTACCCAAGATAGTATTTCATTTTTCCCTTTTAACATTTTAAACAGCTTTTGTTTTATTTTTTCTTATTTTAAAAATTTTACAAACAGTAAAATTGAAACAAATCTTGGTGTACAGCTCTGAATTTTTACACATGTATAGATTCATGTAACCATGCCACAATCAGGATACAGAACAGTTCCATTACCCCAA
This sequence comes from Nomascus leucogenys, assembly GCF_006542625.1. Lineage (NCBI taxonomy): Eukaryota > Metazoa > Chordata > Mammalia > Primates > Hylobatidae > Nomascus > Nomascus leucogenys. Next base: position 514,783 of record NC_044388.1, on the reverse strand, counting down.
AATACTCCCTCCTGCCGTTCCTTTGCAGTCAAACTTTCCCTAATCCCCAGCTGCTGGAAACCTGATTGGTTCTCCATTCCTGTGGTGTTACCTTTTCCAGAATGTCATAAAAGTAGAATCATACTACACTATGTAACCCTTTGAGACTGACATCTTTTGCTGAGCATAATACCTTGGAGATTTAACCATGTTGTTGTATTTTTCAATTGTTCTTTTTTATTGCTGAGTAGTATTGTATATAACTGTTCCAATGCATATAACCTTGTATATAACAGTTTGTCAACCTGTTCATCTCTAGAAGAACATTTGGAATATGTCCAGTTTCTGGTGATTATGAATAGTACTTCTGCAAACATTCATGTACAGGTTTTTGTGTGATCCTACCTTTATATTTCTCGAAGCTGATCCCTAAGAGTAGGATTGCTGGGTAATATAGTAAGTGTATGTTTATAAGAAACTACCAACTGTTTTTCAGAGTGGTTGTACCATTTCGCATTCCCAACAGCAGTGTATGAGAGTTCAGCAGCGTATGCGAGTTCAGGTGCTCTGTATCCTCATTGGCACTTGGAATTGTCAGGTTTAATTTTTTTTTTTTATCTTAGCCATTCTAATAGGTGTGTAGTGGTATCTCATTGTGGTTTCAGTTTGCATTTCTGTAATGGCTAATGATGTCTAACATCTTTTCATGTGCTCTCTGTGTATCTTTGTGAAGTGTCTGTTGAAATCTTTTGCCCATTAAAAAAAATTGGATTGTTTGTATTCTTACTATGAGTTTTGAGATTTTTGTTTTTAAAAATGTTGTTTTTGAGATATAAATCTTTTATCAGATAACTTACGTGGGCATATTTTCTCCCACTATTTAGCTTAGCTTTTCTTAATAGTGTTTTTATAGAGCTAAAGTTTTAAATTTTGATTTAGTCCAATTTGTCAATTTTTTTCATTTATGGATCATGTTTTTGATGTCATATATAAGAACTCTGTCAAATTCAAGATGTTCTTGGTTTTCTGTTAAAAATTTTGTGTAGTTTTACATTTTACCTTTAGATCTGTGATCCATTCAAGTTAATCTGTGTATTAGATATGAGATTTAGGCCTAGGTTTATTTTTATTTTTTTGCTAATAGATGTGCAGTTAACTGTTTGAGCACCATTGTTGTTCAAAAGACTATCTTTCTCCTGAATTGATTTTGCACTTTTGTCAAAAGTCAATTGCCTATATTTATGTGGGTTTATTTCTGGGCTCTCTCTTCTGTTCCATCAATCTGTGTGTGTGTCTGCCCCTTCCTCAATACTACACAGTCTCTTTTTTTTCCCAGGTTTTTTTTTGTTTGTCTTTTGTTTTTTTTAAATGGGTTTTTGTTTTGTTTTGTTTTGTTTTGAGACGAAGTTTCGCTCTTGTTGCCCAGGCTGGAGTGCATGGCACGATCTCAGCTCACTGCGCCCTCCGCCTCCCAGGTTCAAGCAATTCTCCTGCCTCAGCCTCACAAGTAGCTGGGATTACAGGCATGTGCCATCACACCTGGCTAATTTTGTATTTTTCTTTTTTAGTAGAGATGGGGTTTCTCCATGTTGGTCAGGCTGGTCTTGAACTCCCGACCTCAGGTGATCCGCTGCCTTGGCCTCCCAAAGTGCTGGGATTACAGGTATGAGCCACTGCTCCAGTTTTTTTTTTTTTTTTTAGCTTTTATTTTAGGTTTGGGGGTACATGTGCAGGTTTGTCGTATAGATAAATTAGGTATCACCGGGGTTTAGCATACAGATTATTTTGTCACCCAGGTTATAAGCATAGGACCTGATGGGTGTTTTTTTTGATCCTCACCCTCCTCCTAACTTCCACCCTCAAGTAGGCCCAGGTGTCTTTTGTTCCCCTCTTCGTGTCCATATGTACTCAGAGTTTTAAATACGAGTTTTTCATGTTCCTAATTTAGCTATTCTATTGTCATAGCTTTCTTTTTTTTCCCCATAAGTTATTGGGGTACAGGTGGTATTTGGTTACATGAGTAAGTTCTTTAGTGGTGATATGTGAGATTTTGGTGTACCCATCACCTGAGCAGTACACACTGCACCATATTTGTAGTCTTTTATCCCCCGCCTTCTTCCCCAAAGTCCACTGTATCATTCTTCGGCCTTTTCATCCTCATAGCTTAGCTCCCACATATCAGTGAGAACACATGATGTTTGGTTTTCCATTCCTGAGTTACTTCACTTAGAATAATAGTCTCCAATCTCATCTAGGTCATTGCAAATGCTTTTAATTCATTCCTTTTTATGGCTGAGTAGTCCATCATATATATACCACAGTTTCTTTATCCACTTGGTGATTGATGGGCATTTGGGTTCCACAATTTTGCAGTTGTGAATTGTGCTGCTATAAACATGCATGTGCAAGTATCTTTTTCATATAATGACTTCTTTTCCTCTGTGTAGATACCCAGTAGTGGGATTGCTGGATCAAATGGTAGTTCTACTTTTAGTTTTTTAAGGAATCTCCACACTTTTCCATAGCGGCTGTACAAGTTTACATTCCCACCAGCAGTGTAGAAGTGTTGTTCCCTGTTCACTGCATCCATGCCACCATCTACTGTTTTTTGATTTTTTGATTATGGCCGTTCTTTCAGGAGTAAGGTGGTATCACATCGTGGTTTTGGTTTGCATTTCCCTGATCATTAGTGGTGTTGAGCATTTTTTCATGTATTTGTTGGCCATTTGTATATCTTCTTTTGAGAATTGTCTATTCATGTCCTTAGCCCACTTTTTGATGGGATTGTTTGTTTTCTTACTGATTTGTTTGAGTTCATTGTAGATGCTGGTTATTAGTCCTTTTTCAGATATATAGATTGTCAAGATTTCCTCCTCTGTGGGTTGTCTGTTTACTCTGCTGACTTCCTTGTGCCGTGCAAAAGCTCTTTAGTTTAATTAAGTCCCAACTATTATCTTTGTTTTTATTGCATTTGCTTTTGGGTTCTTGGCCATGAAATCCTCGCCTAAGCCAATGTTGAGAAGGGTTTTTCATTGTTATCTTCTAGAATTTTTATAGTTTCAGGTTTTAGATTTAAGTCCTTAATCCATCTTGAGTTGATTTTTGTATAAGGTGAGAGACGAGGATCCAATTTCATTCTCCTACATGTGGCTAGCCAATTATCCCAGCACCATTTGTTGAAAAGGGTGTCTGTTCCCCACTTTATGTTTTTGTTTCCTTTGTCGAAGATCAGTTGGCTGTAAGTATTTGAGTTTACTTCTGGGTTCTCTATTCTGTTCCATTGGTCTATGTGCCTATTTTTATACCAGTACCACATTGTTTTGATGACTATGGCCTTATAGTATAGTTTGAAATCAGGTCGTATGATGCCTCCAGATTTGTTCTTTTTGCTTAGTCTTGCTTTGGCTATGTGGGCTCTTTTTTGGTTCCATATGAATTTTAGAATTGTTTTTTCTAATTCTGAGAAGAGTGATGGTGGTATTTTGATGGGGATTGCATTGCATTTGTAGATTGCTTTTGGCCGTGTGGTCATTTTCACAATATTGATTCTACCCATCCATGAGCATAGAATGTGTTTCCATTTATTTGTGTCATCTATGATTTCTTTCAGCAGTTTTGTAGTTTTCTTTGTAGAGGTCTTTTGACTCCTTGGTTAGGTATATTCCTAAGTATTTTATTTTATTTTATTTTGTGGCTATTGTAAAAGGAGTTGAGTTTTTATATTTATTTGTTTATTTTTTTGAGACAGAGTCTTGCTCTGCCGGCCAGGCTGGAGTGCAGTGGCACGATCTCAGCTCACTGCAACCTCTGCCTCCCGGGCTCAAGCAGTTCTCCTGCCTCAGCCTCCCAAGTAGCTGGGATTACAGGGGTATGCCACCACACCTGGCTATTTTTGTATTTTCAGTAGAGACGGGGTTTCTCCATGTTGGCCAGGCTGGTCTTGAACTCCTGACCTCAGGTAACCCACCCACCTTGGCCTCCCAAAGTTCTGGGATTACAGGCATGAGCCACTGTGCCTGGCCAGGGTTGAGTTCTTGATTTGATTCTCTGCTTGGTTGCTGTTGGCGTATAGGAGAGTTACTGATTTGCATACATTAATCTTGTATCTGGAAACTTTGTTGAATTCTTTTATCAGTTCTTGGAGCTTTCTGGAGGAGTCTTTAGGGTTTTCAAGGTAAATGATCGTATCGTCAGCAAATAGTGACAGTTTCACTTCCTGTTTACTGGTTTGGATGTCCTTTGTTTCTTTCTCTTGCCTGATTGCTCTTGCTAGGACTTCCAGTACTGTGTTGAAGAGGAGAGGTGACAGTGGGCATCCTTGTCTTGTTCCAGTTCTCAGAGGGAATGCTTTCAACTTTTCCCCATTCGGTATTGTGTTGGCTGTCGGTTTGTCATAGATGGCTTTTATTACATTGAGGTATGTCCCTTGTATGCTGATTTTGCTGAGAGGGATCATAAAGCAATGCTGCATTTTGTCTAATGCTTTTTCTGCATCTGTTGAGATGATCATGTGATTTTTGTTTTTAATTCTGTTTATGTGCTGTATCACATTTATTGACTTCCATATGTTAAACCATCCCTGCATCCCTGATATGAAACCCACTTGATCATGGTGGATTATCTTTTTGGTATGTTGTTGGATTTGGTTAGCTAATATTTTGTGAAGGATTTTAGCATCTGTGTTCATCAAGGATATCAGTCTATAGTTTTCTTTTTTGGTTATGTCTTTTTCTGGTTTTGATATTAGGGTGATGCTGGCTTCATAGAATGAATTAGGGAGGGTTCCTTCTTTCTGTGTCTTGAGGAATAGTGTCAAAAGGATTGGTACCAATTTTTCTTTTCTTTTTTTTTTTTTTTGAGATGGAGTCTTGCTCTGTTGCCTAGGCTGGAGTGCAGTGGCGCGATCTCGGCTCACTGCAAGCTCCACCTCCGGGGTTCACGCCATTCTCCTGCCTCAGCCTCCTGATTAGCTGGGACTACAGGTGCCCGCCACCGCGCCCAGCTGATTTTTTTTAGTATTTTTAGTAGAGACGGGGTTTCACCGTGGTCTCGATCTCCTGACCTCGTGATCCGCCCGCCTCGGCTTCCCAAAGTGCTGGGATTACAGGCGTGAGCCACCGTGCCCGGCCTGGTACCAATTTTTCTTTCAATGTCTGGTAGAATTCTGCTGTGAATCCTTCTGGTCCTGGACTTTTTTTTTATTGGTAATTTTTAGATTACTATTTCAATCTTGCTGCTTATTATTGGTCTGTTCACGGTATCCTAATTCATCCTGATTTAAGCTAGGAGGGTTGTATTTTTCCAGCAATTGATCCATCTCTTTTATGTGCGTAGTTTTCTAGTTTATGTGCGTAAAAGTGTTCGTAGTAGCTTTGAATGATCTTTTGTATTTCAGTGATATCAGTTGTAATATCTCCTGTTTTGTTTCTTATTGAGGTTATTTGGATTTTCTCTCTTTTCTTCTTGGTTAATCTTGCTAAAAGGTCTATCAATTTTATTTATCCTTTGAAATAACCAGCTTTTTGTTTCATTTTTGTATTTTTTTTGTTTCAATTTCATTTAGTTCTGCTCTGATCTTGGTTATTTCCTTTCATCTGCTGTATTTGGGTTTGATTTATTCTTGTTTCTCTAGTTCCTTGAGGTGTGACCTTAGATGTCAGTTTGTGCGCTTTCAGTCTTTTTGATGTAGGCGTTTCGGGCTATGAACTTTCCTCTTAGCACCACCTTTGCTGTATCCCAGAGGTTTCGATAGTTTGTGTCATTACTGTCGTTCAGTTTGAAGAATTTTTAAATTTCCATCTTGATTTTGTTTTTGACTCAATGCTGATTCAGAAGCAGGTTACTTAACTTCCATGTATTTGCATGGTTTTGAAGGTTTCTTTTGGAGTTGATTTCTAGTTTTATTCCACTGTGGTCTGAGAGAGTGCTTGATATAATTTCAGTTTTCTTAAATTTATTGAGGCTCGTTTTATGGCCCATCATGTGGTCTCTCTTGGAGGAAGTTCTATGCATTGTTGAATAGAATGTGTATTCTGTGGTTGTTGGATGAAATGTTCTGAATATATCTGTTAAGTCCATTTATTCCAAGGTATAGTTTAAATCCGTTGTTAAATGGATTTGTAGTTTAAATCCCTTGTTAAATGGATTTGTAGTTAAATCCATTGTTTCTTTGTTGACTTTGTGTCTTGATGACCGGTCTAGTGCTGTTAGTATTGAAGTCCCCCACTATTATTGTGTTGCTATCTCATTTATTAGGTCTATTAGTAATTGTTTTATAAATTTGGGAGCTCCAGTGGTTAGGTGCATATATGTTTAGGATTGTGATAGTTTCCTGTTGGACAAGGCCTTTTACCATTGTATAATATCCCTCTTTGTCTCTTTTAAAATGCTGTTGCTTTAAAGTTTGTTTTATCTGATATAAGAATAGCTACCCCTAGGCTGGGGGCAGTGGCTCACGCCTGTCATCCCAGCACTTTGGGAGGCAGAGGCAGGCAGATCACCTGAGGTCAGGAGTTCGAGATGAGCCTGGCCAACATGGCAAAACCCCGCCTCCACTAAAAATACAAAAATACTCACAGGTGGGAATTGAACAATGAGAACACATGGACACAGGAAGGGGAACATCACACACCGGGGCCTGTTGTGGGGTGTGGGGAGCGGGGAGGGGGGAGGGATAGCATTAGGAGATATACCTAATGTTAAATGAAGAGTTAAGGGGTGCAGCACACCAACATGGCACATGTATACATATGTAACAAACCTGCACGTTGTGCACATGTACCCTAAAACTTAAAGTATAATAAAAAAAAAAATACAAAAATAAGCCAGGCATGGTGGTGCACGCCTGTAATCCCAGCTACTCCGGAGGCTGAGGCAGGAGAATTGCTTGAACCCGGGAGGGAGAGGTTGCAGTGAGCCGAGATCACACCATGGCACTCCAGCCTGGATGACAGAGCAAAACTCTGTCTCAAAAAAAAAAAAAAAAAGAATAAACAAGGAATGGCTATCCCTGCTCACTTTTGGTGTCTGGTTGTATGAAATGCCTTTTTCCACCCCTTTATCTGAAGTTTACGTGAGTCCTTAATGTGTTAGGTGAGTCTCCTGCAGGCAGCAGATGGTCGGTGAGTTCTGCAGTTTTGTATCTGTTAAGTGGAGCATTTAGGCCATTTATATTCAATGTTAGTATTGAGATGTGAGGTACCGTTGCATTCATCGTGCTTTTTGTTGCCTGTGTACTTTGGTTTTTTTTGTTTTTTGTTTTTGCTTTTTAACTTGTATTTTTGTTTTATAGGTCCTGTGTGATTTATGCTTTAAAGTGGTTCTCTTTTAATGTGTTTCCAGGATTTGTTTCAAGATTTAGAGCTCCTTTTAGCAGTTCTTGTACTGGTGGCTTGGTAGTGGCGAATTCTCTCAGCATTTGTTTGTCTGAAAAAGACTGTATCTTTCCTTCATATATGATGCTTAGTTTCACTAGATACGAAATTCCTGGCTGATAATTGTTTTGTTTGAGGATGCCTGAAGATAGGGTCCCAATCCCTTCTAGCTAGTAGGGTTTCTGATGAGAAATCTGCTGTTAATCTGATAGGTTTTCCTTTATAGGTTACCTAATGCTTCTGTCTCACAGCTGTTAAGATTCTTTCCTTTATCTTCCACACTGTCTTGGTTACTGTAGCTTCATAGCAAGACTTAAAATTGGATAGTGTGACTTTTCCATCTTTGTTCTTTTTTCAAAGTTGTTTTGGCCGTTTTAGTCCTTTTGTCTTTGCATATAAATTTCACAGTCAGCTTTTTTATCTGCAAAAACTGCTGGCATTTTGATTGGAATTGCATTAAATCTATAAATCACTTTGAGAATTTATATCTTCACTATATCAAATATTCCAGTTAATCAACATGATACATCTCTTCATTTATTTGGGTAATATTTTATTCCTTTCATCAGCATTTTATAGTTTTCAGCCTATAGATTCTGCACGTTTTGTTAGGTTTATACCTAAGTTTTTTTTTTTTTTTTTTTTTTTTTGAGACAGAGTCTCTCTCTGTCACCCAGGCTGGAGCAAGCTCTGCCTCCCAGGTTCACGCCATTCTCCTGCCTCAGCCTCTTGAGTAGTTGGGACTACAGGTGCCCGCCACCACGCCTGGCTAATTTTTTTGTATTTTTAGTAGAGACGGGGTTTCACCGGGTTAGCCAGGATGGTCTCGATCTCCTGACCTTGTGATCCGCCCGCCTCGGCCTCACAAAGTGCTGGGATTACAGGTGTGAGCCACTGCGCCCAGCCAAACCTAAGTATTTCTTAAGCTAATATAATTTATTTGTTTGTTTGTTTGTTTGTTTTTAGACGGAATTTCGCTCTTGTTGCCCAGTCTGGAGTGCAGTGGTGCGATCTCGGCTCACTGCAACCTCTGCCTCCTGGGTTCAGGTGATTATCCTGCCTCAGCCTCCCGAGTAGCTGGGATTACATGCATCACCATGCCTGGCTAATTTTTGTATTTTTAGTAGAGACAGGGTTTCACCACATTGGTCAGGCTGGTCTCGAACTTCCTGACCTCAGGTGATCCACCCACCCTGGCCTCCCAAAGTGTTGGGATTACCGACGTGAGCCACTGCACCTGGCCTAATGTAAATGTTTCTATTTTAGGTTTCAGTTTCTAATTTATTTCTTGTATATAGAGATAGGATGGTTTTTTTGTATGTAAACTTGTGTCTTACAACCTTGTTAAAGTCACTTGTTCTAGAAGCTTTATTAAAGGTTTCTTGGGATTTGCTATATAGATAATCATAGTCCATGAATAGTTTTATTTCTTCCTGTCTAATCTATATGCCTTTTCTTTGTTTCTTTTTTTCCCCATTTTTAGACTTCTAGTAAGATATCAAATGTGGGTAGTGAGACTGGACATCCATGCATTCTTCCTGATTTTAGGGAAAAAACATTCAGTTTTTCACTATTAAGTATGATATTCCCTGCTTGTTTTTTTGTTTTGTTTTGTTTTGTTTTTGAGACAAGGTTTTACTGTGACAGCCAAGCTGGAGTGTAGTGGCACGAACACAGCTCACTGCAACCTCTACCTCCCAGGCTTGAGCAATCCTCCCACCTCAGCCTTCGAAGTAGCTGGGATCACAGGCACATGCCACCACACTTGGCTAATTTTTAACATTTTTTTGTGGAGACAGGGTTTTGCCATCTTGCCCAGGCTAGTCTTGAATTCCTGAGCTCAAGTGATCCACTCACCTTGGCCTGCCAAAGTACTGGATTACAGGTGTGAGCCACCATGCCCTAGCTGCTAGTTTTAGTACATTCATTTTATCAGGTCGGGTAAGTTCCCTTCTATTCCTAGTTTACTGAGAATTTTATCAGGAATGGATGTTGAATTTTGTCAAATGCTTTTTCTGTATGAATTGATATGATCATATGATTTTTTTCTTGTTTAGTCTGTTAATATAATGAATTACATTGGTTTTCAGATATTGAACCTGCCTTGCATTTCTGGTGTAAATGCCAGTTGGTGGTGATGTATTCTCCTCTATTGTTGGATTTGATTTGCTAATCTTTTTTTTTTTGAGATGGAGTTTCACTCTTGTTGACCAGGCTGGAGTGCAATGGTATGATCTCAGCTCACTGCAACCTCCGCCTTCTGGGTTCAAGTGATTCTCCTGCCTCAGCCTCCCAAGTAGCTGGGATTGCAGGCACCCACCACCATGCCCAGGTAATTTTTTGTATTTTTAGTAGAGATGGGGTTTCACCATATTGGCCAGACTGGTCTTGAACTCCTGACATCCCGTGATCCAACTGCCCCACCTCCCGAAGTGCTGGGATTATAAGTGTGAGCCACCATGCCCAGCCGATTTGCTAATCTTTTGTTGAGAAGTTTTGCATTATCTATGTTCACTAGGATATTGGTCTGTGGTTTTGTTTTTTTCTTGTCCTGTCTTTGTTTAGTTTTGGTATCAGGATAATACTGACCTTATAAAATAAGTTGGGATATGTTCCCTTTAACATTAAAAAAATATTTTCGGAAAAAGATTTTGTAGAATTCTCCAGGGAAACCATCTGAGCCTAGGATTTTCTTTGTGTGAAGGTTTTAAACTATAGGTTAGATTTCTCTAATAGATATAGAACAATTCAGGTTGTCATTTCTTTTGGGGTGAGTTTTGGTACTTTGTGGCTTTCAAGGAATTGGTCCATTTAATTTTTGTTGTCAAATTTATGTGTATAGATTTGTCTGTAGTATTTCCTTATTCTTTTAACATCTATGAGGTCTATGGTGATATACTTTCTTTTACTCCTGATATTGATAATTTGCATATTCATTCTTTTTTTTCCCTTTGGCTAGAGGCTTATTAATGTTATTCATCTTTTCAAAGAACCAGCTTTTCCTGTATTAATTTTCCTCTATTTTCCTGTTTTCAATGTAGTTGATTTCTGTTCTTTATTTTCTTTCTTCTGCTTTCTTTAATTTACTGTTCCTTTTCTGTTTTTCTAAGGTGGAAACTTGGATTGTTGATTTGAGACCTTTCTTCTTTTCTAATGTAATCTCTTAATGCTATAAATTTCCCTCTAGGTACTGTTGTCACTGCATTTTACAAATTTTGAAATGTCGATTTTTGTTTCCCCTGAGACTTTCTCTTTGACCTGTGGATTATTTAGAAGTATGTTGTTTGGAGTGTTGGGAGATTTGTCAGTGTCTTTGTTTTATTGATTTCTAGTTTATTCCATTGTGATTAGAGAATATACTTTGTATTATTTCAATATTTTACAATTTGTTAGGGTTTGTTTTATGACCAAGATATGATCTAGCTTGGTGACTGTCCATGTGTACTTGAAGATAATGTATATTCTGTTGTTAGGTGGAATGTTCTATGAATATTGGTATCTATTCAAGTTGGTTGATGGTGGTGTTTAGTTTCTCTGTATCCCTGATTATTTTCTGACTTGTTTTATTGATTACTAAGAAAGGAAAATTGACTATACTTGTGGATTTGTCCATTTTATCCTTAGTTTTGTTAGTTTTTATTTTGTGTATTTGAAGGTTCTTTAGTTAGTTACATACACATTTTGGATTGTTATGTCTTTTAGTGAATTGACTTTTTTAAATCATTATTTAGTGTCTCTATCCCTGGTAATTTTCCTTGCTTTGAAGTCTACTTTATCTGATATTAATATAATCATCCCTTTCTGTCGGTTCATATTTTCATGGCATTTATTTTCCACTTTTTACTTAAAAGACATTTTTCCCTTGAAATGATTTCAGATTTATAGAAGGGTTGCAAAAATAGTAAAGAGAGTTCTTGTATTTTCTTCACCCAGCTTCCCCTAATGTTAGCATCTTATATAACAGTGATACATTTGTTAAAACTAAGACATTTACATTGGTATAATACTTTATTAGGTAAGCTACAGACTTCATTTGGATTTCACCAAATTTTCTACTAATGTCCTTTTTTCTGATCCAGGATCCGGTCCAGGATACCATATTGCATTTAACATTCTATTTTTAACTTACATATATCGTATTTAATGTGGGTTTCTGGTAGATAGCATATTGTATGTTCTTTTTTTTTTTTTTTAAATTCATTCTGACAACCTCTCTTCTTCTTATGCCTTTTTGAAAAAATTATATTGTGGTAAGAACATTTTACATGAGATGTACCCTCTTAACAAATTTTAAGTGTACAATACAGTATTGTTAACTATGTGTTCAATGTTGTACAGGAGATCTCCAGAATTTATTCATCTTACTTAACTGAAAGTTTATGCCCATTGATTAGTAACTGCCAATGACAATCTCTTTTAGTTGGTATGTTTAGACTACCTTCATTTAATGTAGTTATTAATATGTTTGGTTGGTCGGTCATTTTATTTGTTTTCTATTTCCTTTTTCTTCTTTTGGATTATTTTTAATATTCTATTTTTTTACTGTTTTCATTATATAGTTATTTTAGTGTAGCACTAGGAATTACAATATACATACTTAAGTGTTCAGTCTACTTAGAATTAATATATTACCACTTTAAGTGGAATATAGAAATGTTAGTACCACCAGGTGCAGTGGTGCACACCTATAATCCAAACACTTTGGGAGGCCAAGGTGGGCAGATCGCTTGAGCCCAGGAATTTGAGTCTAGCCTGAGCAACATGGTAAAACCCTATCCCTACAAAAAATACAAAAATTAGTGGGCGTGGTGGCTCATGCCTGTGGTCCCAGCTTCTCTGGAGGCTGAGGTGAAAGATTGCTTGAGCCTGGGAGTTTGAGGCTGCAGTGAGCTGTGATCACACCATTGTCTTCCAGCCAGGGCAGCAGGGTAAAACCCTGTCTCAAACAAAAACAAACAAACAAAAAATGTTAGTACCATGTAGATCTCTTTACTGTCTCCCTTTTATGTTGTAATTTTCATACATATTGCATCTACATACATGAAAACCCCATCAATAATGTTATAATTTGTGCTTTTCAACCATCATTTATATTTTATTATTATTTTTAAAAATTATTTTTTGTGGAGACATGGTCTTACTCTGTCACCCAGGCTGGAGTGCAGTGGTGCAATCGTAGCTCACTGCAGCCTCAAACTTCTGGGCTTAAGTGATCCTGTCACCTCAGCCTCCTGGGTAGATAGGACTATAGGTGCATGTCATCCATCATGCCTGGCTAATTTAAAGAAAACATTTTTTTTTTGCAGAGATGAGGGTCTGACTGTTGCCCAGGCTGGTCATAAACTCCTGGACTCCAGCAGTCCTGTCATCTTGGCCTCCCAAAATGGTGAGACTACAGGCGTGAGCCACCACAGTTGGCCTTGTCATTTATATTTTAAAGACCCAAAAAGGAGTAAAATGGGTATTACATTTACCTTGGTATTTACCACTTCTATTGCTCTTCCTTGTTTCCTGAAGTTCTAAATTTCCCTGTAATATTATTTTCCCTCCATCTAAAGAATTTCCTTTAGCATTTCTTTTAGAGTAGTCTGCTAGTGATGAATTATTTTGGTTTTCTTTATATGAGAATTTCTGTATTTCATCATCATCTTTTAAAAATATTTTCACTAGATATACAATTCTTGGTTAACATTTGTTTCTTTTCATTTTCCCCCAGCACTTAAAAGTGTTTCACTGGGCTAGGCCAGGTGCGGTGGCTCATGCCTGGCTCACGGATCACTTGAGGTCAGGAGTTCAAGACCAGCCTGGCTAACATGGTGAAACCTGTCTGTACTAAAAATACAAAAAAAAATTAGCCAGACATGGTGGTGGGCACCTGTAGTCCCAGCTACTCAGGAGGTTGAGGCAGGAGAATTGTTTGAACCTGGGAGGCGGAGGTACAGTGAGCAGAGATTGTACCACTGCACCCCAGCCTGGGCAACAGAGTGAAACTGTCTCCAAACAAACAAAAGAAAAGTGTTTCACTGGGTTGGGCATGGTGGTTCCTGCTTGTAATCTCTGCACTTTGGGAGGCTGACATGGGAGGATTGCTGGAGCCCAGGAGTTTGAGACAGGCTGGGCAACATAGGGAGACCCCCATCTCTACAAATAATAAAAAATTAGCCAGGCATGGTGGTGCATACCTGTAGTCCCTGCTACTCGGGAGGCTGAGGTGGAAGGATCACTGGAGCCTGGGAAGTTGAGGCTGCAGTGAGCCATAATCGTGCCACTGCACTCCAGCCTGGGCGACAGAGAAAAAAAAAAAAAAAGTTTTGCTGTCTTTTGTTATGATTTCTGATGGGAAATTTCGGTCATTCAAATTATTATTTCCCTATGTGTAATGTATCCTTTTTCTCTTACTGCTTTCAAGATTTTTTGTTTTAGTTTTCATTGGTTTGATCGTGATGTTTTTGCACAGGGATTCCTTTGAGTTTATCCTGTTTGGTTATCACTGAGTTTCTTAAATCTGTAAGTTTATGTCTTCTTAAATTTGGGAAGTTTTAGCCATTGTTTCTTCAAGTACTTTTTGTGCACTATACTTTCTCCTTACCTGTTGGGCCTCTGATACAAATGTTAAGTCTTTTGGTGTTGTCCCATGGGTCATTGAGATTCTGTGGTTTTTTTCCTTCTTTTCTCTCTCTCTTGTTCAGCTTGGATAATTTCTGTTTGTGTATTTTCAGGTTCATCAACTATTCTGTCGTCTCTATTATACTATTGAGCCCATCCAATGAATTTTAAAATTTCTGTTATTGTATTTTCTAATTTTAAATTTTCCATTTGGTTCTTTTTTAAAAAAGTCTTCTGTTTCTTCATTGAGACTTTTTATTTTTCCATTTATTTCAAGACTGTTTGCCTTTCCTTCTTCGAGCATACTTAGAATAGCTGCATTAAAGCCTTTGCCAATTCTAACATCTTGCGTTGATATCTGTTGATTGTCTTTTTCCTTGTGAGATGTTGAGATTTTCAAGTTTTTTTGTATGTTAGTTTGAATTTGTATCCTGAACATTTTCAAATTGTTAGAAGACTTTGGGTCTTGTTTAAATCATATAGAGAATGTTTCTTGCTTATTTGTTTTAGCAGGCAATCCAGTTAGATTCAGGTTGCAAATTCCTTCCTGCCTTCTGTGGGCTGGGGTCCAAAATCAGTTCAGTTTTCAAAGTATTTGCCATTCTATTTCTGTTTATTCCAGCCAGTGGCCAGTTTCAGATCTGGGCAGCAGTATACTCTAGAGATTAATTGTCAAAACCTTTGGTGTGCTGTTTAGGGCCAGATATGTGCCTGCACAGCTTGGAGATGAGCCCCGGAAGGCAGGAAGGAATTTGCAACCTGAATCTAACTGGATTGCAAGTCTTGGACTTTTAGTTTCTCTGTTCTGCCTTTTACTTCCTATGACCACATCTCCCTTGAGAACGAAATGGCAAGATACGGAGAGTCAAAAAGCAAGGGAGGCTTTCCTGTGCTCTTGGGACCCCAGCTTCCCTGGTCAGGGAAAACCTTTTGCTATTGGCTGCCACTGCTGCTTAACTACCGTGAGGTAGGGCAGGAGAGAGCAGGAAACACACACACAATTCAGATTTTCTCCCCTCCCTTTCGTGTCTAGGGGCTTCCTTTTCTGTTTCTCGGACCAGAAATGGAGGTCTTCTGCAGCTTTTTCTGTCTGTGCTTGGGGCACAGTTCTGGATTTGGCTGCCTTTTTTGAGTCCAGGCCAAGAGATACCAGAACAACACACACAGACACACACACACACACACACACACACACACACACAGAGAGAGAGAGAGAGAGAGAGAGAGAGAAAGAAAAAAAGGCAAAACTCTGCTGGTTTTGTGATACTTTGAATTGTAGGTTTCTTTTCCTAAACTATCTGCTATCAGTTATTTTTCAGAGTCATTAAGTAATGGATGGAGCAGCTCTGTCCAAGGATTTTAGTTGAATACAGTGGGAGATACAGGGTAGAGTGGACTTACTTCATCTTATCTGGAGTGAGAAACTTTGGTTATTTGAGAGAGGAACAAGGCTGGCAGGCGTGAGAAAGGTGGTGGCTTTGAGGCAGGTTCTCAACCTTGAGAGATCAAGTGACTAGATTGACAGGCCTCGAGGTCCTGGGAGGAGACACCCCGAGGAATGACTCCAGTATTTTTGGTGCAGGATGCCCTGTCCTCCTCCTTTTTATTTTTTAAATTTAAGTAAAAAGTTTTTTTAAATATATAATATCTGCACTTAGCACCAGATTGGAAAGCTATAAAGTGAACAAAGTAAGAGAGGTAAGTCTCCCTCAGTTACCTACCTCCTAGCCACACAGTTCCTTTCCCTGGAGGCAACCACTTCCCAGTTTCTCGTGTCTTTACAGAGACTTTGTGCTTATTACCAAACTAGAATATGGATAAGTGTGCATATATTAACAAAAATGGCAGTGTACTGTACACACTGTTATATACCTTACTTTTTCTCTTAATATGTCCTGGAGACCTTTCCATGTCAGTGTCCATAGAAGGCCTTGTTCTTTTTAGCAGCTATGCAGAATGCTATTAAACGGATATACTATCATTTATTTAATGAGTCCTTTATTGATGGGCATTTATTTCATTAATGAATATTCAGTAAATAAAGAAATATTTATTCCATTAATTTCAAACTCCTTATTATGGGAAAGTTGCATTCAATATCCTTGTATACATATTTTGCATATGTGAGGCTGTATAGAATAAATACCTGGGATTAGAACTGCTGGGCTAATGATGTGAGTCCATTTAAAACTATTAATAGCATATTGTTAACTTATTTCATATAACTACAAATAATCCATCAACTTTTAAGCCTTGATATGGTAAGGAATATTAGAATAGGTAATAGAAGCCTTTATATAATCTTAAATCTTCATTCAAACTCAGGTTAACATTTAACTCAGGTTTTACCAAGTCTTTTACCAAAATTATGTGGAAAAAAATAAAAAGGATTAACTGACATTTTCCTTCTTTCCTTACGCTTCTAATTCTAGTAAGAGATGTGTCAACAAGCTGTGAAAAGAGTATCGTAAGGTGACTAAATAGTAAACAAACAAAAGGGAAAGATACAACAATCAAGAGGATTTAGATGACCAATTGATTGGACAGTCAGTTCCCAGTCCTCAAATGTTGGTCAGATTAAAGCTTTTCTTCTAAGAACATTTTGTCTATCACGTGTTCTCACCTACACAAGCATGTCTGTATTAGTAGAGAGGGCAGGTGGAAGTTGTTATTTACTGTACTGATGTACTGATGGTGGAATAGAAGCCCTGCAAAAGTGATAATCATTTTTTTCCTGGTCCCTAGATCAAGACATTCAGTGTGAAAAAATTTTGTGCAAGAAGCAGTCTTAGAGAAGTATTTAATATTATGGAGACCTAAGAGTTGTCATTTAGGGTTTTTTTGATGGATTGTGGTGATTATTTTAAATCAAAGCTTTCTTGGAAAATCTGAGATGCAGGTTTTTCAATACAATGGAGCATTTTCTTAATAACAATCATTTTAACGTTATATACTAGTGACCAAAAATCAGATCAGTGGATGCTTAAAGTTTTTCATGTTTACTTGGGTACGATTGTATTGGTTTCTACTTCAATTAATTTCAATAAATCATGAATAAAATTAGCTTTAAAATTAATCTGAAAAAGACTATTTTAAAGTGAATGATATGTTCTTTATATGGGAGGACTCTACTTGGATAGATTTTTAAGTAATAAAACAGGTTTTGGTAGCTCTTCAAATAGTCATCTTGCTTTAATTTTTTCTTTATATAACTATATTTGAGAAATTGGGATGAGCACGTATTAGTTTGTAAAGAAATGCAATGCTGTAGAAAATATAAAAGAAAGAAAAACAGCTATCTTGGAAGGCTGTGCACTTAATAGAATGAAGCAATCATTGCATAAAACATTCTTGGAATTTCTATTTTGAATTTTGCCTTCTGAACTTGTTCCACGTCAGCCAGACTTAAAAAAACACACAAAAAAACTATGTGTGGTGATTCACGCCTGTAATCCCAGCACTTTGGAGGGCCAAAGCAGGAGGATCGCTTGAGCTCAGGAGTTCGAGACCAGTCTGGGCAACATAGTGAGACACCATCTCTATTAAAAAAAAAAAAAATTACGTATGGTAGCACACGCCTGTGGTCCCAGCTACTCGGGAAGCTGAGGCGGGAGGATGGGTTGAGCCCAGGAGGTTGAGGCTGTAGTGAGCCATGGTTACACCACTGCATTCCAGCCTGGGTGACAGAGTGAGACCCTGTCTCAAAAAAATGTGGGGCTCCATAGGATCAGAAACCACTGTGGAGCAGACTATGAAGGAGAAATATGATGGTTCTTATAATGGCTTGAGTGGGGCTGGCTTCCTGGAAGATGTTCAGGTATTTATCCTTGGTCTCTCCTCAGATAGCTGCTTTATAGAGTAATGCAGTAGAGGAAAGACTGTCAAGAAATTTATTACTTAGATGCTATATCGTTTACTTTTTAACTTCATAAAATTTTTTGGCTGTCTCTGCTTAGTATATAAAGCAAGTTGAGCAAGTGTGGCTCTTGCCAACTATAAACTTAGGTCACTTGGGTCTGGAAATTCCCTCTCGAATGCTATTTCCTGAATTTGATTTAGAGATCAGAGTTTATGTGGTCAATGTACGTCTTTCCCACAGGATAGCCAATGAATTCTTAGAGTTTTAAATCGTCACTCTAAAACATGCTAATTTGCATTTAGAAATACAAACTGCATCACTATCACTTTTAGATAGTGGGATGGGTATCAGATGTTACCCATTAGTTCTGATGTCTTAGGCATTGCCTATGCAGTTATTTGGCCACAGACTAGGACATTGCTAGTATATTATCTATTCATGTATATGATGATGATTCTTGGAATAACTTCCTCTGGATGTGGAGAGACTAGGGCAGTACAGATTTCTTTAATTCTGTGTCAGAGCAGTAGTGAGTAAGAAGGAAGGGGCAGAGTGTCAGCCACAGTTACAGGCCTCTTACAGGCAGTCTAGGGTCCAGACCAGACACGATGAACATCCTAACAGAGACCTGAGTTCTGCGACGTAGGCAGAATGGCCAGAGAGACTCAGTTTATCTCATCCGGAGATTTGGAAGGGAAGAAAGGAGTCCACATCAAAAAAAGAATGTGTACGCCTGTGTTTTCAGGATTCTGTCTGCCTCTGGTAAGGAAACATCTGACAGTGAATGTGCCATGGAAGCTTTCTCTTCGTTAATAGAAGTATCATTACAGGGGACTCAGTTCACAAGACAGTATGTCAAGTGCACTTTGTTCTCTGTAGAAAGAGGTACCCAATAACATGATCATATACTTCTGTCACATAGAAATGTTGCAAATAAATTTTTAATAAACAGCTAATTTTTCTCACTAACTTGACCTTAAACCAGCATTAGATTTTTTAAAATCAACTTTTTATTTTGGAATAATTTTAGGTTTACAGCAAAGTTGCAAGGGGAATACGGAGAATTCCTGTATATGCCTCACCTGGTTTCCCATAATGTTAATATATCGCCATGGTGTATTTGTCAGAACTAAGAAACCAATGTTGGTACATTACTATTAACTAAATTCCACACCTTATTTGGATTTTACCACTTTTCACACTGATGTCCTTTTTCTGTTCCAGGATTCAGTCAAGAGTACTACATTGCATTGTCATTATGTCTCCTTAATCTCTTCTGGTGTGTGACAGTTTCTCGGACTTCCCTTGTTTTTTAATGACCTTGATAAGTTTGAGGATACTGATGAGGTATTTTGTAGAACACCCCTCAATTTAGGTTTGTGTGATGTTTTTCTCATGATTAGACTGGGGTTATGGATTTTTGGGAAGACTACTACAGAGGTGAAGTGCCTTCCTCATCATATCATATTGGAAGAATATGATACTAACATGACTTATTACAGATAATGTTAATTTCGATCATTTGGTTGTGTTAGTGTTTGCTAGGTTTCTCACTATAAAGTTACTCTTTTTTTTTTCTCTTTCTATACTTCATTCTTTGGCAATGGGTCACCAAGTCCAGCCCACGCTTGGTGGAGGAGGAGTGAGGATTAAGCTTTACCTCCTACAGAGGGTATTATCTACTTACATTATCTGGAATTCTTCTGCAAAGGAAGATTTGCCCCTTCTACCTATTTGTTTATTTATTGAGTCATTAATTTGTATCTCTGTGGACTTGTATTTATTTTATACCTTGGGTTATAATACAATACCATGCTATTTATTTTCTTCCTGAAATTGTTCTAGCTTTGGCTACTGGGGCCTCTTCCAGGTTAACTTCTGTGTCACTTTGACATGCCCTCATCCTTTTGCTACTTGAGCACCTCCCTACTTCTTAGAACTAGAAGATGTTCCAGGTTCATCTTGTATTTTCCTTGCCCCAGCTCTAGAATCAGCTTTTTCTAAAGAGCCCTAGTTCTTTTTATTGGATAAACCAAGTTCTGAGCATTGGGTTGCATGCTGCTTAGTAGGCCCTCTCAGTGAATAGATCTAGGAAATAAAAGTATGCATGCTAACCCATGTATATATACATATTTCTAATTATTTCTGTATCTATCAGTCTGTATATATACTAAGCTAAATGTGGATTTGCACTGGTATCTGACTCCAGCTCAGTACTGCAGAGTTCATTCTAGCCTTTCCCCCTCGCTGATCTGCATTTCACTCTCTGGCAATGAGAAACCTGCCTCTCATCATCCACCGTGGTAGATGGAGAGTTTACTTATTTGTTCAAACCCTTACACATGTAAAGCACGTTCAGATTTGTTAACTCATACTCCTATGAGCTACAGATTTACCAACTAGAGTTCCATGTTTATGTACAGATTATTTTGTCATTAGCCTATAGTTGTCAGTCAAAACACTATTTTCTTTTTTTTTATTATACTTTAAGTTTTAGGGTACATGTGCACAACGTGCAGGTTTGTTACATGTGTATACATGTGCCATGTTGTTTTGCTGCACCCATTAACTCGTCATTTAGCATTAGGTATATCTCCTAATGCTATCCCTCCCTCCTCCCCCACCCCCCACAACAGTCCCCGGTGTGTGATGTTCCCCTTCCTGTGTCCATGAGTTCTCATTGTTCAGTTCCCACCTATCAGTGAGAACATGCGGTGTTTGGTTTTTGGTCCTTGCGATAGTTTGCTGAGAATGATGGTTTCCAGCTTCATCTATGTCCCTACAAAGGACATGAACTCATCATTTTTTATGGCTGCATAGTATTCCATGGTGTATATGTGCCACATTTTCTTAATCCAGTCTATCATTGTTGGACATTTGGGTTGGTTCCAAGTCTTTGCTATTGTGAATAGTGCTGCAGTAAACATACGTGTGCATGTGTCTTTATAGCAGCATGATTTATAGTCCTTTGGGTATATACCCAGTAATGGGATGGCTGGGTCAAATGGTATTTCTAGTTCTAGATCCCTGAGGAATCGCCACACTGTCTTCCACAATGGTTGAACTAGTTTACAGTCCCACCAACAGTGTAAAAGTGTTCCTATTTCTCCACATCCTCTCCAGCACCTGTTGTTTCCTGACGTTTTAATGATCGCCATTCTAACTGGTGTGAGATGGTACCTCATTGTGGTTTTGATTTGCATTTCTCTGATGGCCAGTGATGATGAGCATTTTTTCATGTCTTTTGGCTGCATAAATGTCTTCTTTTGAGAAGTGTCTGTTCATATCCTTCATCCACTTGTTGATGGGGTTGTTTGTTTTTTTCTTGTAAATTTGTTTGAGTTCATTGTAGATTCTGGATATTAGCCCTTTGTCAGATGAGTAGATTGCAAAAATTTTCTCCCATTCTGTAGGTTGCCTGTTCACTCTGATGGTAGTTTCTTTTGCTGTGCAGAAGCTCTTTAGTTTAGTTAGATCCCATTTGTCAATTTTGGCTTTTGTTGCCATTGCTTTTGGTGTTTTAGACGTGAAGTCCTTGCCCATGCCTCTGTCCTGAATGCTATTGCCTAGGTTTTCTTCTATGGTTTTTATGGTTTTAGGTCTAACATTTAAGTCTTTAATCAATCTTGAATTAATTTTTGTATAAGGTGTAAGGAAGGCATCCAGTTTCAGCCTTCTACATATGGCTAGCCAGTTTTCCCAGCACTGTTTATTAAATAGGGAATCCTTTCCCCATTTCTTGTTCAAAACACTATTTTCTAAGGTTATATAGGTCAGCTTTATTTTTCCTCTACCCCCTTCAATGAGTTTATGTCATAGATTTATAATATGTTAGGTTCGTTTGTCACAGTCTACATCCTATCCTGGGATTCCCTGACATCCTGGTTGACTCTTGAAAAAACGTACATACCTTAAAGTTCACTCTTTGTAAGGTACAGTTCTACGGATTTTAACAAATGCATAGAGTAACATATATTCCATCCTAGTAACACATAGAATAATTCCGTTATCCTAAAAGTTTCCCTGTGCATCTCCTTGTAGTCAAACACCTTCCACTGCAAACCCTGATAACTAGTAATCTGTTTTGCATCCCTATAGTTTTGCCTTTTCCAAAATGTCACGTGACTGGAGTAATATAATTTGTAGTCTTTCATCTAGCAAAATGTATTTAAGATTCACTCATATTGTTGCAAGAATCAATGGCTTGTTGCTTTTTGTTGTTGACTTATCGTCCATTCGATGGATATACCAGTTTCTTTATTCAGTCACCTGTCAAAAGACGTTGTTGCTTCCACTTTTGGATGCTTATACACAAAGCTGCTATAAATATTTGTGTACAGGTTTTTATGTGAACCTGGTTTTCAGTTAACTTGGATAAATAACTAGGTGTGTGATTGCTGGGTCATATTTTAAGTTTATATTTAACCTTATAGGAAGTTGTCAAACTGTGCAGTATTAGAGTTTAATCACCCCTTCCCCCTTTTGTTTTTTTGGACAGGGGGAATAATTAAACAATCGCTAAGATTCAGGCCAAAAAATGTCAACTAATTATCTACTTGTCTGTGTAAAATTCAGCTTATCAAGTAACTGCTGTATACGTAGCATTGAATTTGTTGAGTGGTAGAAGTTTTTAAAGGAGTTTGCTATCTAATACGGAAGGTGAGAGTTTGTAAGCAGTGATGTAAGCCACCATTTAGGATTAAGTTGGGTTGGGTTCTAGTTCTTTGTGTCTGGTGGCATTAGTAATGGTAGTATCCAGTTGATTTGTGGCTAGTGATGTAATTTATAAAGGTGACTCAGTGACTACACAGAGTGATCAATGTCGTTGAAAGAAAAGTTTATTACTTACATTTCCCAAGACAAGAGGGCATTCTGCACCACACAGGGCCGCAGAGGGAAGCACCAGTTTCAGTCAGGAGGCAGAAGGAGCGAGGGGAAAGCATGGTCCAGAGCTCTTACTATGTTTTCCTTGGGAAAGGCAAGGCAGGGCAGGGGAAACAGGTTAGAATTGGCCAATTTGAATAATTCCAGTGGGCTTTAGGGCTGTCCTTAGTTGTCTGGTACCTGGTCCTGGGTTGATTTAGGGCAGGTGAAATGTTGGCTTGATGTGTGAGAGTTAGATAAAGGAGGTGGTTTAGAGAATAGACTTTGGCTCTCAGGGGAGGTTTAAACACTTTGGCCATTAGTTTGGCCTTGTGACCTATGGATGCCAGATAGACAAATACAGAATCAGCAAAAACACAGAATACCCAACACGACCTTCCTGCATAGAGCTCTCTGTACCTACCAGTTGAATTATTTAATTCAATGCATTATTGACTGCCAACTTTGAAATGGGTACAGAAATTTATAGGTGAAGACTTTGTCCTCAAGGAGCTCATGATATATCATGAAAAACCATTCATTCGTTAATTAAGCAAACATTTATTGAATATCTACCATGCACCAGGAACTTGCTAGTCTTTGAAGATTACAGGGCTTTAATCAAACAGATAGAAAATTTATAACAAAATAGAGTATGTTTCTCTTCCTTATAAACATTAGTATTTAGGACAAAAATACATTCTCTCATTTTGCTCTGTGTTTTCTTTCTCTTCCCTCTCCCACCTCCACTCTCCAGTTGTTTTCTGGATTTTTAAAAAGATTTATTTATATTAAATTATTAATTGATATTATATATTCTATTAATTATATGTAAATTAGCTTTACTTATTTATTTAGATTTTTTTAGCTTGGATTATGGATTTCAGTTTTCATATTCATGAACATATAAGCAAAAGCATGTGATTGACACATTTTCTTTTAAGGATCTGGGGCAAATATTTAAAAAAACTCAAAAGTTTTCATTTAGTTGTCTTTTTACTATTGCCTCTAACAGGCAGTAATGGGGGAAGTAGCATAGTTATATGTATGTGTGGCTGAAGGAGTGGGAAGATGAGGTGCTGTGGGGGAATATTAGCTTGTGAGGAGAGTTAAGAGACTAAGGACTAGGAGTCAGGAGATTTATTCTAGTGTTGGTTTTGTCGTTAACATATACACTTTGGGTAGATGTCTTCCTCTTTCTAAAGCCTCAGTTTCCTTGTTTAGAGAATAGGGTTCATGATTACAACTTGTTCTATCTTATATTGTTGTTAAACGTGAAATGAGATAGTAAATATCAGCCTTAAAGTGCAATACAATTGTAAAATATGTTATAACGCCTTAACCATAAAAGCCTCAGAAAATATTGAGGGAATGAATGAGTGTATCTCTTTGAGACGGAGTCTTGCTCTGTTGCCAGGGTGGAGTACAGTGGCGCCATCTCGGCTCACTGCAATCTCCGCCTCCCAGGTTCAAGGGATTCTCCTGCCTCAGCCTCCCGAGTAGCTGGAATTACAGGCATGCACCACCACACCCAGCTAGTTTTTGTATTTTTAGTAGAGACGGGATTTCACCATGTTGGCGAGGGTGGTCTCAATCTCCTGACCTCATGATCCCACCCCGCCTCGGCTTCCCAAATTGCTGGGATTACAGGCATGAACCATTGTGCCCAGCCCTCTTTTTTCTTTTGTTTCTGACATTTACTCCAAGAAATAAGCACTGAGAGACCTTGATCTTATTTTCTGAATTGTCTAGTATTAATAATTTATAGCTATAATTTAGTAATCATGTGCTTTCTTGTATTTAGTAATGTTTTTGAATGAGTTAGTCTCAGCACTTCAAGGACAGTAACTAGGGAACATACATATTTTCTATCTCCTAGAGTGCAAAGTACATTATAGTTGCTTATCAGCTATTTGTTGATTCATTGATACTTGTTGAATGTGTAGAACATCCAAATAAAGCCTTTGGAGACTAATGCTAAAGCAGGATATATGCAAGTGAATGAGAAATTGGTATACAGACTGGGAGAGATCATCATGGAATGGAGTTGATAAAAAGGACTTGATAGAAGGTTCAAGGGAGATCCTGACACAGACGTTTAAGGCATTGTAGGTTTAGTTTGGCAAACAGAAGGGCATGCCAGGTGGAGGATTAGAGGCAGGAATGAGAATGGCATTAGAAGATGAATGACTGGTGGAATGACAGTAAAGGTCAAATTGGTGAATTTTTAAGACTACTTTACATTTATCATAGACAAGTGACCTCCAAATTTTGTTTAGAAGTGAGTCATTGTGATTGTGTGGACTGGCCCTTCAAGGTTGAGACTTAATGCTTACACAGTCCCTGGCTTCTGCAGAAGAAATCTTTGAGGCTACTGATGTCACTAATAATATAATCCATGTGGAGTGTCAGAGGTTTTTTTGCTGTTTTGTAGCCTGGTTAAGCAGATAGGGCAAGAATTAGCAATCTTTATGGAGATGTGCCAAAGTTTGGGTTACTATCCTTTTGGAGGGTGAAGAGGATTCTTACTCTGTAGGGATTCGCACAATCTGGGAGTGGTGGGGGGAAAGGGGTGGTGGTGACTGCATGCTGGCCCCAGCTGTAGGTGACTTATAGACTGTTTCAAGTGGAAAGAAGAGTTGAGTATTGGTGTCAACAGGCTGGTGTTTGTGTAGGCCAGCAATTTGGTACTTCTACCCTGAAATAAAGATATCTTTCTTATTCAAGAATTATAGCAAGTTGGCAGATACCCACCTGTTTCATGTTCGCTTTCAATCTAGTTATATATTAGTAAGTACTGGTTATATATTATTAAATGCTAGTCTGGATAATATTTTTACTGATGAGCTGGGCAACACGATGTAGACATGATTACCTGGTCTTGAGAATTTCAGTCCAGGACTCTTAAACCTAGATAAACATAGAAGCATGTATAGACAAGTTTCTGAGTGTCTGTCTGGTGTGTTTATAATGGAAGATGCAGTAGCTATCTTCTGACTTTGAAGAACTGCCATGCAGAACAGGGATTTGACTACTGTTTGGCCTCAAAAACTAGCAGTAGAGTAATTGATGGGTGAAAGCTCGTAGAGGCAAATTCTAACAATACTTGAGAAATAGATTTCTTTGTTAGCAGATGAAATGGGCTGCCTAGGAGGTCACTGTTCTCTGTCTGTCATAGCTATTGATATGGCAGAGGCTATTTTTTCCTGGTAATTTGTGAAGGAAGTACAAGCATCAGTCAGTGGTTGAGCTATCAGAGTGTCTCAATCTCGGCATTTGGCATTATTGACATTTTGAACTAGTAATTCTTTCTTGTGGGGCTGTTCTGTGCATTTTAAGATGTTTAGTACCATCCCTGGCCTCTACCACTACTTGCCAGTAGTTCCCTCAGCCCCCAAGTTGTGACACTCAAAAATGTCTCCAGTCACTGCCAGATGTTCCCTGAAAGACAAAGTCACACAGGTATAGAACCGCTGGGCTAGGTGAAATTCAGGTACCTTGCAACTCTGGTAATTTATACTTTTTTGTTTTGCAAGTGAATTCTGCAGCATAGTTTTTTTGTTTGTTTTTTTTTTTTTTGCAAGTGAGAATGGTTTAGAGGACGTACATAATTGATGTGGTGGTGTTCTGTTTCCTTCCAATTCAGGGAGACTTTCTGGGGATGGAAGTTTTTTAGAATCTTGAGTGATACTGTGATAAGCTTGGAATTTGCAGGATATTCTCTGTGGCATGCTCTTGGGAGAGGGCTAAGAGGTGTGAAGGAGAAGCTGAGATGAGGTTTGAGTGGTGACACCTGGGATGACTACTGTGAGGGCGAGGAGGAGAGAGGAGAGGTGTGAATTAGTCGTGGCAGATGAGGTTATGGCCGTGCAGAGCACTGAGGTTCTCTTCCTGATGGCTGTCTTCATCCGTCTTCTCTCCCAAAGCCTGTGCAATTCTATGGTGGAGGAGGGAGTGCCGGGGAAATTATAAGGTTTAATCTTGTCTTGAATTTTATCTCCTCCATTTCCTAGTTTTGACCTGGCCAAGTTTCTTAACTTCACTGTGCCGTGATTTTGTCGTTTTAAAAAATTGTGGTAAAATATACATAATATAAAATTTACCATTTTTACCATTTGTTAAGTGTATGGCTTAGTGGCATCAAGTACATTCACGTTGTTATGTAACCATCAGCACCATCCATTTCCGGAAGGTTTTTATCTTCCGTAAGTTAAATTCTAGCTATTAAACATGAACTCCCCATTCCCTGCTCCCAAACCTCTGACAACCGCCATTCTACTTGCTGTCTCTATGGATCGACCACTCTAGGGATCTCATATAAGAAGAATTACACAGTATTTGTCTTTTTTCAACCGGCGTATTTTACTTAGCATAATGTCTTCAAGGGTGATTAATGTTGTAGCATGTGTCATGATTTCCTTCCTTTTTGAGGCTGAATAATATTCCATTGTGTGCATATACCACATTTTGTTTCCATTCATCTGTGAATGGACACTTTCGGTTATTTCCATCTTTGGCTATTGTGAATGTTGTTGCTGTGGCATTTTGTTTCATTTTCATTGTAAAATGATTTTTAAAATGCTGCTTCTTCCACAGCATTCTGGTGTCTGTCCGGAAAGGCTCCTTGTAGAGTGCTGGGCACTGGCTCATGACAAGTGACACTTCCTCTCCTCACCATTTTTATGCCAGTTCATTGCACTTTTGCTTCTTTTACATCTCCCTCCTAGTATAAGTAATCAAACCCAAGCAGGGACTAATGGATTTTTTTTTTCCTGCCAATTCAAGTCCATTCTAGGACTGACAATTTCCAGTCAATGTTCTCTAAACTGTTTGTTTCAAGACTTGTCAATCTTTGGAAATTTGAGTTTGTTCTAATACTGCCTTATATGTTCAGGTTCTCTTTAATGGCTCTGGGAGTCCTTCACTACATCTCATTGTCACACTTTTCTCTAAAATAATTTGTTACAAAGCCTTGCTAATGGCAGCTTGCTGTGCCCAGGGTCCTGAGGTCCCATCATCAAGGGTTTTGATTCATCTGCCATTCAAAAGACTGTTGGTATCCCGAGGGCAAGGTTTAGATACACTTGGTGAATTTCATTGCTTTGTTCCTTTGACTTCTTCCTTTAAACACCCAGGCTCCCTCCCTCTGTGGGAGGGCGTATTTTTGGCTGGCCCTTTTCTGTCTGTGCCATCTGTCACAGGGGTCATTGCTCAGAGGCTGGCTTCCTCCCTGCTGGGAGCAGGTGGTCAAAACCAATGGCTATTGACAGGGTCAGGTTGGGGCAGCTTACCAATATGCCCCCCAAGCAGTATGCATAGTTGTTATCCTTCAGAGGAACAAGAGAAAACCTTACTTGGGGGTCTTTTTCTGCATTAAAGAGGAAAAGATGCAGATGTGATTCTAAGTTGTTGATTTATTCTTGTGGTCCAGCCACTTGTCAACTGTCCTGTCTGTGCTTTTGTCTCTGTGTACTTCAACTGGCTCTGGACTTTGAGACCACTACTTGAAGCGGCCTCCAGTGTAGGAAGAAAGCAACATCTGTGAAAATTATGGATGATAGAATTACTCAAGCTGGTTCATGCCTAAGATGCTAGAGGTGATGATCTTAACCCTTCATCAAACAAAATAAAATATCCCTGAAGTCTTTTGATGATCTCCGGTGGTAAAGACCCTTGTTTCAAAGTCTTATTTAAAGAGATCATACTTCCAAGCACTTAGGATTCTGGGCCTGACTCACAGGAGAGCCAGCCCAGTGCTGAGTCACTTAGCCAGCTTCATTCATTGATCATGTGCTTGTGCACAGCTTGGTGGCAAGGTGGGAGAGAATTACTATTTTCAAATGTTCCTTCCTGAGGTAGCATAGTCCAGAAGTAAGCCGAGAGACAGGATGCTAGAGTTCTATTCTTGGCCCAGCTATGCACCTTCAGCAAGATACATCCCCCCACTCCCCTGTCTAATATAGGAGGATCCAGGGAAATAAGTAAAACCAGTAAAACAGATAAGAACAGAAGAGTTTTTAAAAATGCTTTTCCCAGAGAGCCTATGGCTCCCAAACCCATGTCTCCCTGGCTGGCCAGGTTCTGTTGCCAGCACTTGCTCAAGGAACTTACCATAGCCTCCACTGAGAGAGAAGAATTTCTTCCCAAAAAAGAAATTCTGGAATTCCTAGTCTTTGTTCTTTTTCAAACCTTTAATGCTTCTTTCCTGCAGTACTCATTACATTATGCTTGGGTATATTAATCTGTTTTTAAAAGCACAAATGATTTTTCTGCTGTGGGGGAAATAATTCAGAGCAGCAGTTTATAGAATAAGTAGTCTTAGATATGTGGTCTCAGGTTACTGAAACCAGCTTGACACAGCAGAAGGCATTGCTGGTTTCTTTGGGGCCTCCCTAGTTCTCCTCTGAGTTCTGGTGTTGGTGACACTCCCCTCCCTTGTGGCTGTACTCTTATGTCTAACCTCAGTCTTAGACATAATTGTGCCTTTCACTTCTTCTCATCCCTGGAGAGGTAAAATCTTTTCTACCTAGTCCTCAAGCATTGTCTACACCCTAGGGTCGTATCGTAACAGTTCTTTTTGCTGACACCTGAACCACACTGTAGTGATATCTCTAAATTTGCTCATAGAATTTATTTTTAATATGAAATATAAGAAGCATACAGCAAACTACAGAGAATAATATAATATTTACTTTGGATCTTCCTTTTATGAACAAGAGAATTCATGATGAGTGCATTTGAAGCCTGAGGCATCATGTCAACCCCTCTTCCCAGCGCTTTTGAACAAGCCTTTTTTGTCCAAGGCACTTTGCAGCATGCTTAGCTTCCCTGTAGGAAGTCTGCCTTCCATGACCTATATTCATTATTCTGTTTCCTCCATGCTTTTACAGCCCCCCTTCCCACCCTTCACTGTGACCTTGGGCAAATTGCTTTACCTGTCTGAGCTTTATATTTCTGATCTATAAAATAAGAATAATAACAACACCTGCCTGCCCTGGGTTATTTTGAGATTCAAATGTGGTAATATATGTGAAGTACTTTGTTAAGCTCTGTGTTACACATGGCATCGATCATCTGTGTAGAGAAACTACAGCAGTGTTTTCCAAGCTGTGGGAAAGGGTGCTGAGGGGAGGAGGGTAGCCAAGAGAAGTGGTGGATCAGAATCCCCACAGGCTTTTTCAAACTGCTATGTATCTACCAGCACTGGTATGTGTGTGCATACTCATATATACACATATACATTTGCACATAACAATTAGAAATATTTTGAAGGTAGGGACCAAGGGAAATAATATCTTATCTAGATTCCCTTCTAGCATCTTCAAGGTTCTGTGTTTTCTCTCCCACATGGTTTTAAACTGGGATGGCCATTAAAAAATGTCAATTTCTTAGTTTCTGTTTGCTCAAAGTTCACATTTTAAGTAAGAATCTTCATCAACTGTTTGGCTGAGGAGGTTTGCTTTCACCAGTTATGCTTTGTGAAATTCCTTCCACCAATTCTTAATCTAGAATATGTCTTTCTCTCCTTGGTGCTCAGTCTCTCCTGCTGCACGTGGTCTGAAAAAGGTTCTCCTGCTGTGTAAGCATTATGGATGCCTCAGCACTTCCTCTGTTGCACATTAAACTTGAAGGCAGTTGGGGCGTACTCACTGTTGGATCGTTTCTGTACCACTATGTATCTGTTCTCTATAGACGTCCTGGTTGCTGGTCATTGTCTCTTAGTGTTCCATGTTGATGTAATCATATGCATTTTATTTGATTATGATACTCTGGCCCAGTCTAGGGAAGAGATACTTTGGTGAAGATATCTCTGTATAATTGTATTTAAGAACTATTCAGTTTTATTATTGAAAATATTTGAGATTCAAGAAGAAATCTTTTAAGGTCAAGTGTTGAAATCAAACACATCCTAGAACCCATTCATTATACTCTTAGGTATCTACCCAAGAGAAACTTATGTGGGCACATGGCAATCTGGACAAGAATGATGATGGTAACATTGTTGATGATAGCACATAGTTGTTGGAAACAAGGTTCATAACAGGAGAGTGGATAAATTATCTTAGAGTCAAACAATGAACTACTACTATGGGAAAATGCATGAATTAGAGGAAAATGTATCAAAAGAAATAAATGTCAAACATAATGTGGAATAGAAAAATGCAAATTTCAGGATACGATCAATATGTTGCATTTATATAAAGTTTCAGAACATGTAAAACAATCCTTATTATATATGGATACACTGTTTATATGGCAATAATACATAACCCTGCAAGAGAGTGAGAGACACCTAATTCAGGATAGTGATTGCTTTTGAGGAGGGTAGAGAGGAATTGTATGGAAAAGAATTACACAGGGGCGTCCATTGTGTCTGCAAAGTTCCATTGCTACCTGTGTTTCTGTAATGCCTGAAATATTTCATAAAACAAATCAACTGTAATAAAAAGGATTCAAAATGTATATGGAATATGATCTACAACTTTTGAATATTATTGGTAAAGGAAAGAACATGGATGGATTTAATAGTGGTTCTGTAAGTATTAGGCTCATAGATGGTTTTTATTTTTTATAGTTTTCTATATTTTTCAAATTTTCTACAATGAAATATATATTATTATTATTTTTGAGACTGAGTTTTGCTGTCACCCAGGATGGAGTTTAGTGGCGTGATCGTAGCTCACTGCAACCTCCTCCTCCTGGGTTCAAGTGATTCTCCTGCCTCAGCCTCCCAAGTAGCTGGGATTACAGGCGCCTGCTACCACGCCCAGCTGATTTTTGTGTTTTTTAGTAGAGACAGGGTTTCACCATGTTGGCCAGGCTGGTCTTGAACCCCTGACCTCAGATAATCTGCCTGCCTTGGCCTCCCAAAGGGCGAGGATTACAGGTGTGAGCCACCACACCTAGCAGCTGTTAGAATTTTTAAAGCCAAAGAATGTTACTTAATATTACGTAAAATCATGTGATGACAAATAATGATTTTTCAAACACTGACAGAATAGTCTAAAAGTTAACCATTTCCTAGTCAGAAGAAATTCTCATGGGGCTAGAGACAGACTGGATCAAACTGCAGAGAAATAAACAATTTTGATTTGTTGTTATTTTTTGTTTGTCTTATTCCTAGGACTTCATACATCTTACTGTTTGTAGAACAGATTTCTGTTTCTTCTCAGCTTGGGTATCACTTTTATAGAAAACTACCCCTTCCCTCTCTACAACACACTTGCCCCTAATGCTGGGTTATGGGAACCTCTAGTACCTTATCCTTAATGCTGTTGTGTCACTCTATTGTAATTGGCTGGTAATCCATCTATCTCTGCTAGAGTTTAAGCTCCACAAGGATGAGATGTAGGTATTTTGTTCATCATTGAATCAGTGCGAGTACCTAGCACAATGTCTGACCCAAAGAAGGCACTGGTAAATAATTCTCGAATGAGTGAATGAATGAACAAAAGGTCACAACTGAAGGGGACATTCTGGAAACTGAGCCATTTGATGGGAAACTTTAAACTAGGTTTTTCACTCATAGATACAAGAATGGTAATTAGGCCGAGTAATAAGATGTGAGTAATTCTCTCTGGAACTCTTAAGTGGAAAAGTGAAAAGCCAGAGCTTTAGATGCTGGTGCCTTACTAGAAATAATGAATGAGAAAGTGGGGAAATAAAGAAAGTACACCCAAGATAGAGATAAATAATATTTAAAAAGTTTAAGGTGGTTCCTCCTTCATTTTATCTGATTTTAAGTGTTGTTTTTAAATCTTGCCTTAAATGATATGATTTCTTAATATTAGATATGTTTTATCAGTATTCATTTTTTAACATACGTATAAAAAATGCAATGACTGTATAGCTTCATAAATTTTCAGCACACAGCAACCCAGAAGCCCCCCCAACTTCTCATAATCACTGCCTTTCCCCAAAGATAACTACTACACCTAGAGTTTTTGTTTTTATTTGTTTTGAGATGGAGTCTTGCTCTGTCGCCCAGGCTGGAGTGCAGTGGTGCGATCTGGGCTAACTGCAAGCTCTGCCTCCTAGGTTCACGCCATTCTCCTGCCTCAGCCTCCCAAGTAGGTGGGACTACAGGAACCCGCCACCACGCCTGGCTAATTTTTTTCTATTTTTAGTAGAGACGGGGTTTCACCGTGTTAGTTGGGGTGGTCTCGATCTCCTGACCTCGTGATCCACCCGCCTCGGCCTCCCAAAGTGCTGGGATTACACACGTGAACCACAGCGCCTGGCCGAGTATTTGTTTTTTAATAACACAATCTTTATAGAATGCCTCAACTCATTGTGTCCCTGTTTGTATCTGGAGTAAGTCAGCCTGTTGGCCCATCACCATCTTCTACCTAGTAATCTGAATGAAGGCATGGCAACTTTAGCCCAAGAAGGGCTGCTCCATTTTGTTGACAACAAATGTCATACTCCCAAATCATCATTTAACTTTTATTGCAGAGATCCTAAACTATGGGTGTGTAGAAAGGTGGAGAACAGAAATTTACTTACATAGTTTATTTGGCATGAGCCCTGGTTTCCTTGGATATTGAAGACCTCGAAACTGCTGGGTCTGTTATTTAAGAGATATTAAAATCAATTTGCTTCCCAGTTTCAACATTGTCTTACTTAAGACAATAGCTGAATACCATTCTTTCATTTATGCCACAAACAACTATCCAGTGGCCTACTGTGTTCCTCTTTCAGGGCAAAGCATGATGCAATGCAAGGCGTTGTGGAGGATGTGATGATTAATAAGCATACTTTTTGCCTTAAGGCACTTATAACCAAGTAAGGAAAATGAAATACATAAATATAAAATGATACAGGCATACCTTATTTTATTGGGCTTTGCTTTACTGTAATTTGCAGATACTGCATTTTTTACAAATTGTAAGTTTGTGCCAAACCTGCATTGATTGAGCAAGTCTGTGGGGACCATTTTTTCCAGAAGCATGTGCTCACTTTGTGTCTCTGTGTCCCATTTTGGTAATTTTTGCAATATTTCCATTTTTTCATTATTACATCTGTTATGGCGATCAGTGATCTTTGTTGTTACTATTGTAATTGTTCTGGGGTGCCATGAACCACACTCATATGACAGGGAACTTAATAAATGTTATGTGTGTTCTGACTGCTCCACTGACCAGCTGTTCCCCCATCTCTCTCCCTCTCCTCAGGCTTCCCTATTCCCTGAGACACAACAATATTGAAATTAGGCCAACTAATAGTCCTATATGGCCTCTTAGTGTTCAAGTAAAAGGAAGAGTTGCACATCTGTCACCTTAAAGGCTAGAAATGATTAAACTTAGTGAGGAAGGCATATCAAAAGCCAACTTAGGCCAAAAGCTAGGCCACTTGTGCCAATTAACCAAGTTACTAATGCAAAGGAACAGTTCTTGAAGGAAATTAAAAGTGCCACTCTAGTGAACACACAAATAATAAGAAAGTGGAACAGCCTTAATGCTGATATGGAGAACGTTCGAATGGTCTGGATAGAAGATCATACTAGCCACAACATTTCCTTAAGCCAAGGCCCAATCCAGAGCAAGATGTGCAATTCTCTCCAATTCTGTGAAGGCTGAGGGAGGTGAGGAAGCTACAGGAGAAAAATTGGAAGCTAGCACAGGTTGGTTCTAGAGATTTAAGCAAAGAAGTCATCTCCAGAACATGACAGTATAAGATGAAGGAGCAAGTGCTGATGGAGAAGCTACAGTAAGTTATCCAGAAGATCTAGCTAAGATCATTAATTGATGAAGGTGACCATACTAAACAATGGATTTTGAGTGTAGAGAAACAACCTTCTATTGGAAGAAGATGCCATCCAGGACTTTCATAGCTAGAGAGGAGAAGTCAATTCCTGGCTTCAGAGTTTCAAAGGACAGGCTGACTCTCCTGTTAGGAGCTAATGCAGCTGGTGACTTTAAGTGGAAGCCAGTGCTCATTTACCATTCTGAAAATGGTAATTAATGGCCTCTTAAGAATTATACTAGATCTACTCTACCTGTGCCCTATAAATGGAACAACAAGGCCTAGATAACAGGATGGTTTACTAGATATTTTAAGCCCACTGTTGAGACCTACTGCTCAGAAAAAAAAGATCCCTTTCAACATATTAATACTCATTGACACTATACTTGGTCACCCAAGAGCTCTGATGGAGATATACAAGGAGATTAATGTTGTATTCATGCCTGCTAACACAACATCCATTTTGTAGTCCATGGAGCAAGGACTAATTTTGACTTTCAAGTCATTATTTTAAAAATAAATTTTGTAAAGCTATAGCTGCCATAAATAGTGATTTATCTGATGGATTTGGGAAAAGTAAACTGAACACCTTCTGGAAAAGATTCACCATTCTACAAGCCATTAAGAATATCTGTCATCTATGAGAGGAGGTCAAAATGTCAACGTCAACAGGAGTTTGGAAGGAGTTATTCCTTTTTTTTTTTTTTTTGAGACGGAGTCTTGCTGTGTTGTCAGGCTGGAGTATAGTGGTGTGATCTTGGCTCACTGCAACCTCCGCCTCCCAGGTTCTAGCGATTCTGCTGCCTCAGCCTTCTGAGTAGCTGGGACTACAGGCTCATGCCACCACGCCCAACTAATTTTTATATTTTTAGTAGAGACAGGGTTTCACCATGTCGGCCAGGATGGTCTCGATCTCTTGACTTCATGATCCACCCTCCTCACCCTCCAAAGTGCTCCTCAGCCTCCCTATAGGCATGAGCCACCGCACCCGGCCGGAAGGAGTTATTCTAAACCTCATGAATGACTTTGAGGAGTTCAGGATGTTCATGGGGGAGGGGACTGCAGATGTGGTGAAAATAGCAAGAGAACTAGAATTAGAAGTGGAGCCTAGAGATGTGACTGAATGGCTGCAATCTCATGATAAAACTTGGACAGAAGAGGGGTTGCTTTTTATGGATGAGCAAAGAAAAATTTTTTTTTCTTTTTTGAGACAGGGTCTCACTTTATCGCTCAGGCTTGAGTGCAGTGGTGCAATTATGGCTCATTGCAGCCTTGACCTCCGGGCTCAAGTGATCCTCCCATCCAGCCTACAGTGTAGCTGGGACTACAGGCTTGAGCCACCACACCCGGCTAATTTTTGTATTTTTTTGTAGAGACAAGGTTCACCTTGTTGCCCAGGCTGGTCTTGAACTCCTGGGCTCAAGCAATCTTCCTGCCTCGGTCTCCCAAAGTTCTGGGATTACAGCGTGCTGGGCTGAAAGTGGTTTCCTGAGATGGAATCTACTCCTGGTGAAGATACTGTGAAGATTGTTGAAATGACAACAATAGATTTAGAATACTCCCTAAACTTAGTTGATAAAGTAACAGCAAGGTTTGAGAGGACTGACTCCAATTTTGTTTTTTCGTTTTTGATTTTTTTAAGAGACAGGGTCTTGCTCTGTCACCCAGGCTAGAGTGCAGTGGTGTGATCACAGCTCACTGTAGCCTTGAACTCCCTGACTCAAGTGATCCTCTCACCTCAGCCTGCCAAGTAGGTGGGACTATGGCTGTGTGCCACAGTGTGACTCAAATTGTGAAAGATGCTCTGCTGTGGATAAAATGCTGTCAAATACCATTGTACGCTACAGAGAAATCTTTTATGAAAGGAAGAATTGATCAATACAGGAAACTTCATTGTTGTCTTATTTTAAGAAATTGCCACAGCCACCCCATTCTTCAGCAGCCACCACCCTGATCAGTCAGTAGCTATGAACATTAAGGCTGACCCTCCACTAGCAGAAAGATGGCGACTGGCTAAAGGCTCAGGTGATCATTAGTTGTTTTTTTTTTTTTTTTTTAGCAATAAAGTATTTTTTGAATTAAGGTATATGCTTTTTATTTTATTTTATTTTTTTGAGATGGGGTCTCAGTTTGTTGCTAGCAGGCTGGCAGGCTAGAATGCAGTGGCCCAATCATGGCTCACTGCAGCCTGAACCTCCCGGGCTCGAGTGATTCTCCCACCTCAGCTTCCTGAGTAGCTGGGACTATGGGTGTGCACCACCACACTCTGCTAATTTTTTTAAAGTTTTTTTTTTTTTTAAACACAGGATCTCACTGTGTTGCCCAGGCTTGTCTTGAACTATTGGCCTCAAGTTAGCCTCCTGCCTTGACCTCACAAAGTGCTGGGATTATGGGTATGAGCACATGTGCCTGGCCTGTTTTTTTGTTTTTTTTTTTAGACAGTGCTTTCCTACACTTAATAGACTACAGCATAGCATAAACATAACTTTTTTATGCACTGAGAAACCAAAAAAAATTTGTTACTGAGTTTATTGTGATACTTGTTTTATTGTGGTAGATGCCTGTACTTTAAAGTAGTCTTTTAGAAGTGATCTAAAATACCAGGAGGGAGGTAGAGATTTTTTTGACCGGGGGAATAAGAACAACTGTCCCAAGCAGCGATAGGTAAGATAGCATTCTAATCAATAGGAATGGCACAGCCAAAGTGGAGGAGTGGAAAAGTACAGTAGGAGTGAGGAATGTTTTTGTGAGGCATTAGACACAAGCAGAGAATGTCTATTAATAGGTTGAAAAGAGCCCTGAGTGCTCGTTTAAGGATTTGGGACTTTATTCAACAAGCAGTGTGGAGAGTCTGATGTTTCTGAGGAGAAAGGAGCCATGGCTATCAAACCCAAATTTCCTATCAGTTTCTGATTCATCCACCAGCCAAGGTTTACTGTACCATCCTTGAGGTTGAATGGGTTGGGCCAACTTTCAGGATTAGTGAAATCATTTGTTATTAATGAAGTGGTTAACAATAGTTAAGGTACCATAGCAATTATGAACAATCTTCTGCTTTAATTTTTCCTATGGATCTTTTGCTAGTCAAGTCTTCTCTGAGTAGATGAGAGAGATAACTTTGAACATCTCAGGGAAAAGTGTAAGAGTAAGTTTTGTTAATACAATGCAAGTGAGATTGGAAATGCAGTTGGCCCTCCATATATGTAGTTTCTCCATCCATAGATTCAACCAGCTGCAGATCAAAAATATTTGACAGAAAAAACAGTAAACATAATATAACAGTAACAATTTAAAAATACAGTATAACAACTACTTACATAGCATTTACATCATATTAGGTATTATAAGGAATCTAGAGATTATTTAAAGTATACAGGAGGCTGTGCATAGGTTACATGCAAATACTGCACCATTTTACATAAGAGACTTGAGCATCTGGGGATTTTGCTATCTAAAGGGGTAGTGGGAGTGTGTGTATCTTGGAACCAATCCCCAATGGATACCAAGGAAGGACTGTATATTATTATCTTACTACCACTGTGCTTGTCCCATTTTAACATTTTTTTCTTGAATGAGAAATACCATACTGTACAGAAAAAGCACACAGAATGAAGAGTCAACTCCTGAGTCTAAGTCTTAGCTCTGCTACTTACTATCTTTCTGACCCTGAGCAAGTTACTTAACCTTTGTGATCTTGTCATATGGTGGTTAGGAGATTCCAGTTGGAAAGTAGTTGTGAAAGCATTGTTAACAAAATTGGGATGTATGTTGCCTTGCTTGTATTTGGAGATAGTGTGTCCTGTAGGCATTGCTGACATTGTTTATAGATGCTTCTGAAAAGACCAATGCATGTCCCACATCTTGTCCACTGTGCGGAAAGGCAGTGTGTTACAGAAAATCACTGGGGCGGAGAGCAGAAACACTGAATTCCAGCCCACACCCTCCCACTGGCAGTGTAACTCAAATGTAACTACGACTTCATAAGCTACCCTGCTTTTGTCTTAAGGTACTGTAAAAACAAAACACAACAGTCACAAGAACAACAGAAACCACACACACACACACACACACACACACACACACTCAAATTCAATTCCAAGAGACTTAAAGAACAATGCAGATCTTTACTGGAGAACTGTTGAAAAGAAGATGCATTGGACATTCTACTACTAGACTTCTTAAAAAGTACTTTTTGCCCACATTGTATACTAGTTGTCCTATCTGCTTTTTTTCTTTCTCCTGCACCGTGCTCTGCAGCATCAGCCACATTCCTAGATTGCTCCTTCCTGGCCTTTTAATCATTGCCATCATTATCATTATTTGGAGAGTTTTCCACTTTCTCTTCCTACCTATTGTTCTTTTCAGCATGAGGAAAATAGCTAATTGAAACAAGAAAGGAATTATCTCTTCTTAGAAAATGGACAGGGGGCCACTTAATATTTTGTGCCTGTGTCACTGGCTGTTTGATACAAGGGAACCTCCTTAACCCCAAACACCTTTTCTATGAAGCTGGATCTAGTAATATTTGCTCCTTTGAACTCCAAGTAAGGATAAATTGAAGTAAAGGATAAGTAAATGCTCTGTAAATGTGAAAATGCTATACAAATATGAGGTTACATTAATTTGTAGCCTCAGCAACTGTTTGCAGTTTGTCACTATGTCAGCTCAATCTCCTAAGATCCTAACAAGTCTGAAATCTTGTTCAGGAAAGTTCCACTCTATTTTTAATCATGGCTGGCCACACTGGATTGTTGCTGCCATTCATAGCCTGGCTACTGTGTATTTTTATATTTATAGTTGTATGCCACTTTGTAAGCTTTTGACAAACATTCTCTCATCTGATCCTCACAGTACCCTGTGAGATGATTTTATCACCCCCATGGTTGAAGCTGTACCTCAGGCCTCCCCATCGTTTTTGCCTCTTCTGCTTGCAGTCACCTTATTTGAGCACCACTACAGCTACTTGGGTAACCCATCTTGTCTTCCCCTGTGAAACTTCATAGAAGTGTGAGTGATGCTTCTGAATTTGGTCGGTAGGATATCCTCCAGTAACCATTTAGTGGGTCTGCTCTTCTGCCTGTTAGTGATTGATTCAGCAAATGAAGAGCAAAAAGCACACAAGCCTGACGTGGCCTTCGTGATGCCTGTATCCAGACCTCTTAGCCACACTGAAGGC
The DNA here is from genome assembly GCF_006542625.1 of Nomascus leucogenys. Taxonomy (NCBI): domain Eukaryota; kingdom Metazoa; phylum Chordata; class Mammalia; order Primates; family Hylobatidae; genus Nomascus; species Nomascus leucogenys. The sequence continues at coordinate 475,182 of NC_044388.1, read as the reverse complement.
TGGGTGGCCTCACAGCTTTTGATTTGGAGTTTGATATTGCTTTAATGCCCTATTGTTTAACCCAGTTTCACAGTAATCCTTTTTGGTCATTGAAGCAACCTGAGTGTTCCCTGAGTAGCAAAACTTCATGCGAGCTGTCAGTTCTCTTGGTGTCATTAGAAGTCTTCATCTTGTTTTCAGAGCTTCTTTGGAGTAGGAAAGAACTTAATCTTAGTCACTGTCAGAGATGTCATGGTACAGGGAAACCATGTGGACTTTGGAGAGAGGCTGCTCCCAGTGTGATCCTGGGAATTCCTGTATTTTCTTTGAGTTCGAGTCTCACTTTCTTTCCTCACTTGTAAAATGAAGCTGTCAATACCTGCCTGATTAGGTTGTTATGAAGATTAAATGTAATGTTTATAGAGTGCCTGTATATACTATTATAACGTTCATAGGTATTACGCCTGCTTTGCAGACAGGCCCATAACGACTTTGATGTATCTTCTTTACTTCTGTGTATTTTGGCATGTCTATTTCAAGAGAACTCTATTAGTAATTAACTCCAGATCTATATTGTTGAAAGAATTGCCATTGAATTCTGGAGTTGAAAGAGAGCCAATTGTTATTTTGTATAATAGTTTAGAGCCATCCTTATACTCTGCAGGAGAGGAATGAGGTGGACTTGAGGCTCATTCCTGCTTCAACCAGAGCAGAAATACTTTTGTCTATATTATATATTGACATTTCATGTAAGATATGTTTTGAAAAAGACTTCCACTGAATGAAAACAAAAAAACTTTAAAATTTTAATGCAACTTTCTTCCTGTCCAACACAGGAATCTATTTTCCAACATGACAGACAGATAATGACTTAAGAGAGTGTATTCTGATACCAGGTTTAAATTCTAAGCTTTCCAGTGCCTGGAACGTAGTAGACACTCAAGACGTTCTCATTGAATGGATAAATTCTTGGTCATTGTTGTGTTAAGGGTCAACTGAATAGTTATGGACCTTTGTCTAGCCTGTGTGTGTTGCATTTTCATTACTTTATTCAACACATAATTATTTGATGATAGATTTTGAGTCAGGATATTATTCCTTCTGATTTAAGCCTCTATGTATTTTGAATCTTGGTAATCCTGTCAGAGAAACCAACTTTGCTTAGTCTGTCAGATTCCAGGAGAGCTCATTAGTTAAGTGTTATGATCTCATAGGGCTGGAAGGGATCTTAGAAGGGATGCAGGGAAGGGGAAAGAGTGCTGATCACAAGAAGTAGTGTGGTGAAGTTGTTAAGAACACAGACCTTGGGGCCACATGGCTTGGGTTTGAATCCCACTGTGGGACGTAGAGCAAGTTACTTAATTAACCTCTTTATGCCTCAGTTTTCTCATCAGTGGTATGGGATAAGAACAATAACTACCTCAGAGGGTTGTTGGAAGCATCAAAAGAATTATATATAAAGCTATTAGAACTGTCTAGCAGGTAGTTAGTGATCCATATTAACAACAATTATTGGAAGTATTATTAAGACCTACTTCATATGTATCAGCTCATTTAACCCTCAAATGAGGAAATGGTGGCCCCCAGGAACACATTCGTCTACAGGATGCCACTAATGGATTTTAACCAAGGAAGTTAATTGATCAGAATTATATCTTTTAAAAGTCACTCTTGGGACAGGTAGACTGAAAAGGAATGAAACTGGAGGCAGTGAGACCAGTTAGACGGTTGCTATGGTAACTATACAAGTAGAGAGGCTTTTTCTGGAAAGGGTTAGATGGTAAATATTTCAGGCATTGTGGGCCACACAGCCTTTTGCAACTACTCAGCTCTGCTGTTGTAGCACAGAAGCAGCCACAGACAATACTTACATAAATATGGCTGCATTCTAGTAAAACTTGACTTACAGTGTTTCAGTATTGGATGACAAGATTTGAAGATGGATGGTGCCGATGACAGTACAACAATGTGAATGTATTCCATGCCATGGAACTGTACACTTAAAAATTGCTAAAATGGTAAATTGTACATTATGTATATTTTACCACAAAAAAAGCTTTGTGAGAAGAAATGAAACACTTTTCAGTTATAGAACAATGGGCAGGAAAAATTGTTTGCATCATAACTTGAATCAAGGAAACTGGTGAAGAAAATGAGAATAGGTGTGGAGGCAACAATTAGAGACTACAAAGGATTTTCTGTTAGCGATATAAAGGGAAAGGCTCTTGTGCCTTGTGGAAGAAATAAAAGAAACATGGAAAGCAAGTTAAATTTGAAGAAAAAAATAGGTGATGGGGGAATGGGGAGGTAAAATAGAGGACAGCTTTGAGTTGTAGTGTCTGTAGGGCCAGGGAGATGGAAGCAGATACTAGTAGCTTGGTAGCTATATGGATGTATATACAAGGTGGAAACCTGTCTTCATTTTGGACTGATGGAACTTGCTCAGAGAAGCTTTGGGATACATTTATAATAATTATAATCATTGGATTGACTTCATTAAATAGGATCCATTCTTAAGAATCTTTCTTAGTGTTTTTAGATTAAAATATCTAAGTACTAACTTGGTGGCATGCACCTGTAGTCCCGGCCACTTGGGAGGCTGAGGCAGGAGGATTGCTTGAGCCCAGGAGTTTAAGTCCAGCCTGGGCAACACAATGGGACCCCATCTCTGAATTCAAGGAAAAAAAATATCCAAGTAATCAAAGTGTGAGTGCTTCACAAGTATCTCCTGATAGTTACTTATGGATAATCATACATTTATATCCACACTAGACCTCTGTCAAAGTATTCTATGAACAGATCCTTCAAAGGGTTTCTGGGGGAAGACATACATGTAAGTCAGCCAAGAGTGACTATCTCAAAAGGATTAGGAAGAGACCAGTTCTTGAGAATCAGAGGCAAATAGCTCAGCTTTGGGTAAGTTTGGTGGAGTGAGACGTAGGAAGGAAAAACTTCAGAAGTGGCCTCACTAGGTGGAAATCCAGGGAGACAGATGAATGTATGGGCAGTTCCCCGTTAACATGGATGCAGACATTCACCAGGCTGACGAGGTCCCTGAGACCTGGTAGGAGGGAGAGCAGATCTTGATGTTATCAAGGGAGGCTGAAGACTGCAATTTTTAATGTTTAAAATGATTAAAACTAAGCTTTGACAAAATTGTTTTTATTTCAATTTCTAGAACTGTTATAGATTTTCCAAAGTGAAATCTGTAAGTGACAAAGTAGAAAATTGGCAGTGTAGCATCTCGTTGTCATTGGAGAAAAGAGGAGCCCAGGGAGTGGGGACAGTGTAAACCATCCATCTGGCTGCATTTTTCTCTTCTCCTATGATAAGAGCCACCCACCTTCCTCCCAGTGCAGAGCTGCTCCTCTGGCTAATTCCAAATGAGCTATATATCAACATGCAAAGAGCTGTCTCGCAGTCCTCAGAGTCTAGCTATAGTTCTATACCAAGCTTCTTATCTTCTTTTGCTTCTTGCTATTAAATCTTTCCCTTGAGGAGCAAAGATGGCGGCATGAGGTGTGCTGCCGCAAACTGGCCTCTGGGGAGGAGAGGGGTGGGGGCCGCTGACCCATGGGAGGCCAAGTACATCTACAGGATTGGGCGAGGTTCTTTAACACAGGAAAAATTTTTTTCATAACCTTTAGGTGCTTTTACATTCATCTCAAAAACAAAATTCTGAACTCAGAACTTGGAAAAGATAGAGTCTCACTATATTGCCCAAAGGCTGAAGAGCAGTGGTTATTCACAGGTGTGACCATGGTACACTGAGGTCTCAAACTCCTGGCCTCAAGAAACCCTCCTGCCTCAGCCTCCTGCGTAGCTGGGACTATAGGCGTGCCACCACTCCTCGTGTGTAAATGTGTCTCTGTGTAGTCCCCTAGAGTGGGTAGTCCTGTTTCTTTTATTAAGCCACTTTCGCTATTCTTGAAATGTGGATGTATTAGTCCGTTTTTACACTGCTGATAAAGACGTACCTGAGACTGGGAAGAAGAAGAGGTTTAATTGGACTCACAGTTCCATATGGCTGGGGAGGCCTCAGAATCATGGCAGGAGGCGAAAGGCAATTCTTACATGGCAGCAACAAGAGAAAATGAAAAGATGCAAAAGCGGAAACCCCTGATAAAACCACTAGATCTCGTGAGACTTATTCTCTACCACAATAACAGTATGGGGGAAACCGCCTCCATGATTCAAATTATCTCCCACCAGGTCCCTCCCACAACACATGGGAATCATGGGAGTACAATTCAAGATGAGATTTGGGTGGAGACACAGCTAAACCTTATCATTCCACCCCTGGCCCCTCCAAATCTCATGTCCTCACATTTCAAAACCAATCATGCCTTCCCAACAGTCCCCCAAAGTCTTAACTCATTTCAGCATTAACCCAAAAGTCCACAGTCCAAAGTCTCATCTGAGATGAGGTAAGTCCCTTCCGCCTATGAGCCTGTAAAATCAAAAGCAAGCTAGTTACTTCCTAGATACAGTGGGGGTACAGGTATTGGGTAAATACAGCTGTTCCAAATGGGAAAAATTGACCAAAACGAAGGGGTTATGTAGGGCCCATGCAAGTCTGAAATCCAGCAGGGCAGTCAAATTTTAAAGGTCCAAAATGATCTTTGACTCCAGGTCTCATGTCCAGGTCACACTGATGCAATAGGTGGGTTCCTGTGGTCTTGGGCAGCTCCACCCTTGTGGCTTTGCAGTGTACCGCCTTCTTCCCAGCTGCTTTCACAGGCTGGCATTGTGTGTCTGTGTCTTTTCCAAGCGAACAGTGCAACTGGTCGGTAGATCTACCATTCTGGGGTCTGGAGGATGGTGGCCCCCTTCTCACAGCTCCACTAGGCATTGCCCCAGTGGGGACTCTGTCTGAGGGCTCCAACCCCACATTTCCCCTCTACACTGCCCTAGCAGAGGTTCTCCATAAGCATCCTGCCCCACAGCAAACTTCTGCCTGGGCATCCCGGCATTTCCTTACATCTTCTTAAATCTAGGCAGAGGTTCCCAAACCCCAATTCTTGACTTCTGTGCCCTCGCAGGCTCAATACCACATGGAAGCTGCCAAGGCTTGGAGCTTGCAACCTCTGAAGCCTTGGCCTGAGCTCTACATTGGCCCCTCTCAGCCACAGATGGAGTGGCTGGGATGCAGGGCACCAAGTCCCTAGGCTGCACACAGCCTGGGGACCCTGGGCCCAGCCCACAAAATTGTTTTTCTCCTAGGCCTCTGGGCCTGTGATGGGAGGGGCTGCTATGAAGACCTCTGACATGCCCTGGAGACATTTTCCCCATTGTCTTGGAGATTAACATTCGCTCCTGATTCCTTATGCAAATTTCTGCAGCCAGCTTGTATTTCTCCTCAGAAAATGGGTTTTTCTTTTCTATCACATGGACAGGCTGCAAATTTTCCAAACTTTTACACTTGGCTTCCCTTATAAAACTGAATGCCTTTAACAGCATTCAAGTCACCTCTTGAATGCTTTGCTGCTTAGAAATTTCGTCTGCCAGATACCCTAAATCATCTCTCTCAAGTTCAAAGTTCCACAGATCTCTAGGGCAAGGGTAAAATGCCACCAGTCTCTTTGCGAAAATGTAGCAAGAGTCACCTTTGCTCCAGTTCCCAACAGGTTCCTCATCTCCGTCTGAGACCACCTCAGCCTGGACCTTATTGTCCATATCACCATCAGGCCTCTCTGGTCAAAGCCATTCAACACATCTCTAGGAAGTTCCAAACTTTCCCACATTTTCCTATCTTCTGAGCCCTCCAAACTGCTCCCATCTCTGCCTGTTACCTAATTCCAAAGTTGCTTCCATGTTTTCGGGTATCTTTTCAGCAACGCCCCACTCTACTGGTACCAATTTACTGTATTAGTCCGTTTTCATGCTGCTGATAAAGACATACCCGAGACTGGGAAGAAAAAGAGGTTTAATTGGACTTACAGGTCCACATGGCTGAGGAGGCCTCACAATCATGGCGGGAGGCAAAAGGCACTTCTTTTTTTTTTTTTTTTGTGACAGAATCTTGCACTGTCGCCCAAAGTGGAGTGCAGTGGTGTGATCTTGTTGGGAGCAGGCCCCCCAAAATCTGGCCATAAACTGGCCATAAACAAAATCTCTGCAGCACTGTGACATGTTTATGATGGCCATAAAGCCCATGCTGGAAGGTTGTGGGTTTACCGGAATGAGGGCAAGGAACACCTGGGCCGCTCCACATTGGGCACCACTTGCCAAGACCAGCTCGGTCGGGGACACCCTAACCTGGCAGCGCTAGAGGAATTAAAGACATACACACAGAAATATAGAGGTGTGAAGTGGGAAATCAGGGCTCTCACAGCCTTTAGAGCTGAGAGCCCTGAGCAGAGATTTACCCACGTATTTATTAACAGCAAGCCAGTCATTAGCATTGTTTCTATAGATATTAAATTAACTAAAAGTATCCCTTATGGGAAATGAAGGGAAGGGCCGAATTAAAGGAATAGGTTGGGCTAGTTAACTGCAGCAGGAGCATGTCCTTAAGGCACAGATCGCTCATGCTATTGTTTGTGGTTTAAGAATGCCTTTAAGCAGTTTCCCACCCTGGTTGGGCCAGGTGTTCCTTGCCCTCATTCCGGTAAACCCACAGCCTTCCAGCATGGGCTTTATGGCCATCATAAACATGTCACAGTGCTGCAGAGATTTTGTTTATGGCCAGTTTTGGGGCCAGTTTATGGCCAGATTTTGGGGGGCCTGCTCCCAACAGATCTCGGCCCACTGCAACCTCCACCCACTGGGATCAAGTGATTCTCCTGCCTCAGCTTCCTGAGTAGCTGGAGTTATAGGCACCCGCTACCATGCCTGGCTCATTTTTCATATTTTTAGTAGAGACGGGGTTTCACTATGTTGGCCAGGCTGGTCTTGAACTCCTGACCTCGTGATCCACCCACCTCAGCCTCCCAAAGTGCTGGGATTACAGGCGTGAGCCACTGCGCCTGGCTGGCACTTCTTACATGGCAGCAGCAAGAGAAAATGAAAGGATGCAAAAGCAGAAACCCCTGATAAAACCATCAGATCTCAGGAGACTTATTCACTACTATGAGAACAGTATGGGGGAAACCCCATGATTCAAGTTATCTCCCACCTGGTCATTCCCACGACATGGGGTGGAGACACAGCTGAACCATATCAGTGAATATCTCTTCTCTACACATTACCTCTATGATTTGGAAGAGGCCACTTTTCTTTTTGTTCCACCTCCCAGATTCAACACTGAGAGCTCCTAGGATTGCAGTTATCCTGCCAACTTCTCCAGAGAAGAAAGAAGCAGCTGACATGGGTCTTCTGCTACTACTTAATTAATTATAAAGAAACTATTTTTTAAGCTGAAGCTGATGTTTCACTTGAAACAGGTGCTTAGCTGGTGGTATCTGTGAATTCTTGACTTTTTGTTCCAAACAAGAAGACTAAATAAATAGCAAGTATGGATGAGAAAAAAATCATTCCTTTGAGCTTCAGAAGCACATATCCTGCTGCCTATATGATGCCTCCATTTGGAGGTACCAAAGCACCTCAGACTCAGCATGTTCAAAAGTGGTCATCATCTTAACCTGAGCACTCTGCATCACATCTTATTCCTTGTCTCAGTGAATTTCACTACCTTTCATCCCTTTGCTCATGATTTGGGTGTCCTCCTTGATTTTTCTTATATCTTACCTTCCTCTTTTAGTTAGTCAACAGAACTGTCCAGTACATCATCCCTGCTGCTGCTACCTGGCTTAGGCTGTCATCTCTCAGTGGAATTGCTACAACAGTCTTCTTCCTGGTCTTTCTCACTCTGATCTTATTCCTCCCTCGTCTCATTCTATACACTATAGCTAGAATAACCTTCCTAAAATGTAACTTTGATCAAATCATTTTCTACTTTAAAGCTTTCAATATCTCCTTATTGCCTTCAGAATAAAAGCAAAACTCCTTCCCATGAGAGCAGGGCTTTGCGTTCCTGATGTGGTACCTGCTTACCTGTTAGCTGATTTTCTGAAATCCACTTATACTGAACTGCTTGCAGTACCCAAGTGGCTTGATCTCTCTTGTCCATAGTCTCTTAAATATGCTATTTCTTCTTCCTGCAAAGCTCTACCCATTTTCTTCCCATAACCCACCCTACCAGCCCATCTGTGGGCTTTAGCTAAGATGTTACTTTCTCCAGGAAGCTTTCCTTGATCTCTCCAAACTTGGTTAGATGTCTTGCTTGTATATTCTGTAAAAGCCTGTTTTACTTTATTGGAAGATTTAGCATACTGTACTTTGCCTGTTTACTTGTCTACTACCTCAGAAGACTATAAGGTCCTTTGAAGGCAGGAGTGAGCTATTATTCATCAGAGTATCATTTATGGCCTGTGGTGGGGGGCATAGTAAATTTTTTTCTCTTTTAAAAAAAATTGTAGTAAAATATCTGTAACATTTACCATCATAACCATTTTTAAATATATAAACTGGGCCAAGTGAGGTGGCTCACGCCTGTAATCCCAGCACTTTGGGAGGCCGAAGTGAGTGGATCATCTGAGGTCAGGAGTTTGAGACCAGCCTGACCAACAAGGTGAAACCGAGTCTCTACTAAAAATACAAAAATTAGCTGGGCATGGTGGCAGGCACCTGTAGTCCCAGCTACTCGGGAGGCTGAGACAGGAGAATTGCTTGAACCTGGGAGGCGGAGGTTGCAGTGAGCCGAGATCATTTATAAACTTTTTGATCATCCCAAACTGAAAGTCTGTACCAACTACATAGTAACTTCTCATTCCCACACAGCCCCTGATTACCCCTATTCTGCTTTCTGTCTTTATGCGTTTGACTGTTTTTGGTACCTCATATAAGTGGAATCATACAATATTTGTCCTTTTGTATCTTGTTTATTTCACCTAGCATTTTTTCAAGATTCCTCCATGTTGTAGCATGTGTCAGGATTTCTTGCCTTTTTAAGCTACATAAATATTTCATTATATGTGTATTTCACATTTTGTTTATTCATTCATCCATTTGTTTATCCATTCATAGACATTTGGGTTGTTTCCACCTTTTGGCAGTTGTGACTAATGCTGCTAAGAACTTGTGTGTACAAATATCTTTTTGAGTTCCTGCTTTCAGTTCTTTTGGAATTGCTGGATATTATGGTAATCCTATGCTTAATTTTTTTGAGGAACTGCAGTAATGTTTTCTGTAGCAGCTGCACCATTTTCCTTTACCACCAGCAGTGCACTAGAGTCTGAATTTCTCAACATCTTCACCCATACTTGTTATTTTCTGTGTGTATGTGTTTTTAGGTAAGAAATTTTGTTTGTGTTTTAATATTAGCCATCCTAATGGGTATGAAGTGGTATCTAATTGTGATTTTGATTCACATTACCTAATGATTAATGATGCTGAACATCTTTTCATGTGCTTATTGGTCATCTTTATATCTGTTTTGGAGAAGAGTCTATTCAAGTCTTTTGTCTATTTTTAATTGGGTTTTGTTGTTGTTGAGTTTTAGGAGTTCTTTGTATATTCTGGGTATTAATTCTATCACAGGTATAATTTGCAAATATTTTCTCTCATTCTCTGAGTTGCCCTTTCACTCTCTTGATAGTATCCTTTGAGCAACAAAAGTTTTTCATTTTGATAAAGTTCCATTTATCTATTTTTTCTTTTATTGCCTATGCTTTTTGTGTCATGTCTAAGAAATCATTGACAGATCCAATGTTATGAATCTTTTCCTCTATATTTTCTTCTAAGAGTTTTATAGTTTTAGCTCTGACATTTAGGTCTTTGATCCATTTTGAGTTAATTTTTGTGTATGGTATAAGGTAAGGATCCAACTTCGTTCTCTTGCAAGTGAATATCCAGTTTTGCCAGCAACATTTGTTAAAAAGATTGTTTTCCCCATCGAATGGTCTTGGTACCCTTGTGAAAAATCATTTGACCATATATGTGAGGGTTTATTTCTGGGCTCTTTAATCTATTCCATTAGTCTATATGTCTGTCTTTATGCCAGTACCACATTGTTTTGATTACTATAGATTTGCAATAAGTTTTGATATCAGGAAATGTGAGTCCTCCAAGTTTGTTTTTTTTCAAGTATGAGACAAGATCTTTTTTATTTTCCCCTTAAATCTTTTGTAGATATGGGGTCTCACTATAGTTGACCAGGCTGGTCTCGAACTCCTGGCCTCAAGCAGTCTTCCTGCTTTGGCCTCTCGAAGTGCTGAGATTGCAAGTGTGAGCCACTGCACCCAGCCTGAGACAAGACCTTAATGCTACTTGCTACCTTTTATTTGATCTTCCTCCCAACATATTTTTTTGTGTGTTCTAGCATAAAGTGTTTGCTTTATTTATTTATTTATTGAGACAGAGACTCACTCTGTCACCCAGGCTGGAGTGCAGTAGCATGATCTCAGCTCACTGCAACCTCCACCTCCCGGGTTCAAGCGATTCTGGTGCTTTAGCTACCCAAGTAGTTTGGATTACAGGCATGTACACCACGCCCGGCTAATTTTTGTATATTTAGTACAGATGGGTTTTTGCTGTGTTGGCCAGGCTGGTTTCGAACTCCTGGCCTCAAGTGATCTGCCTGGCTCAGCCTCCCAAAGTGCTGGGATTACAGCACTTTGTAAGGCATGAGCTACCGCACCTGGCCCTGGAGTGTTTGCTTTAACAGCCCCTCCTAGATGACTTCTCTTCCTTTCATTCCTGTTATAACCGCGTTTCAATACTGGTTTTCTTTTCCTCTTTCATGCTGTGTCCCTTAATTTGGATTCTTTGTTTGTTTTCAGGCCACAGTTGGCAGTGTTAAGGTCTTTTTTTTTCTTTTTTAGAGACAGGTTTAGACACAAGAGTTGTGTCACCCAGGCTCTAGTGCAGTGGCACCATCATGTTTCACTATAGCTTCTAACTCCTGGGCTCAAGTGATCCTCCCATCTCAGCCTTCCCAGCAGCTGGGACCACCAGAGGGACCCAGATAAATTGTTTTACTTTTTGTAGAGATAGTGTCTTCCTGTGTTGCCCAGGCTGGCATCAAACTTCTGGCCTCAAGCGATCTTCCCATCTAAGCCTCCCAAAGCACTAGGATTACAGGCATGAGTCACTGTGGCTGGTTGCATTTTAAGGTCTTAATCCTCCTGGACAACCAAAAGAAGAGAGCCCTACCCATTTGTTTGTCCGTATCTTTGAGTCTAGTTCAATCTCTTTTAGAACTGCCGGAGCCAATAGTTGCTTTTGTTGTTCCTTTATCATCTGGGCTGCCTGTGTCATCTTTAGCAGTGCAGGAAGATGCAGAATGATGTAGTAGTGATATGATAGATAAGGTCATTGACTTAGAGATTGGGTGTTTTAGTGAAAAGAGCATTATATTGGAAGCCAAGAAATGTGGGTCATAGCTTTGCATCTGTCACTAATTGGCAGTTAGACAATTCAGCCTCTCTTATGTAACTTATGGATGAGGCAAATTGAACTAGGTGGTCTCTAAGTTCCTTCTAAATCTAACAAGTTTGTTACTGTGCAAGATAACTTCCTCAGAAACAGAAGACATTTAAGCTTGTTTTAATGGATGAATAGAACTTAGGTAAGAAAGAAGGATGTCAGGAGGTCTAAAATAAGGAAATGAAAATATTTTTAGGAGTCAGTGAAAGTAACAGTGACCAGACATTTTATTAAGTGATGCCGGGTCAATTATGTAACCATAGGAAAAAAATGAACCTTGTTCTCCACTTCACACCATATATGAAAATCAGTTCATATGGTTTTCAAAACTAAATGAGAAAGGTAAAATAATAAAGATTGTAAAACAAAGGAGAATACCTACATGGCCTTGGAATAGGCGCAGATTTCTTAGAACAAAAAAGTACTAACATGAAGGAAAAGACTGATAGATTGGATTTCAATAAAATTAACTACAGTTTATCAAATGACACCATTAAGACAGGTGAAAGAGAGGAAATATTTGAAATATTATATCTGACAAATGACTTCAATGGAGAATATACAAATAACTCTTACAAACTAGTAAGAAAAATGCAGTTTAACCCAATAGGAAAAAGTGAGCAAAGACTTAAATCAGCACTTCACAAAGGAGGATGTCTAAATGGCCAATCAACCTATGAGAGAGTGCTCAATATCATCAGACAAATACAAATTTAGACAAGAGTGAGCCAACAAACACATGAGAAAATGCATCAGTATCATTAGGGAAGTACAAATCAAAACCACAGTGAGGTACCACTTTATACCCATTAGGATGGCAGCAATTAAAAAAAAAAGATAAGAAAAGGGAAAATAAAGTGTTGACAAGGATATGGAGAAATTGTAACCTTCTTATATTGCTGTTGAGGATACAAAATGGTTCAGCCACAAAATGCAAAATAGTTCAGGAAAACAGTTTGGCAGTTCCTCAAAAAAGTTAAGTGTAGAATTACCAATTCCACACCTAGGTATAGACTCAAAGGAATTGAAAATAGGTACTAAAACAAGTACATGTGTGTGCACTGTTCATAGTAGTTGAAAGGTAGAAAGAATTCAATGTCCACCAACAGATGAATGTGTAAACAAATTGTGGTATATATATTTTTGGGATATATATTTTGGGGTTTTTTTGGTTTTATTGTTGTTTTTAATTGGCACATAATATGTGATACAGTGTGATATTTTGATACATGTATACAATGTGTGTAATGATTAGGGTAATTGGCATATCCATCTCAAATATTTATCATTTCTTTGTATTAGGAACATTCAAAATCCACTTTTCTAGCGATTTAAAAATATACAGTAAGTTGTTGTTAATTACAGTCACCCTTTAGTAGTATAGAACACTAGAACTTATTCCTTCTAGCTAGCTATACTTCTGTATCCATTAACCAACTTTTGGCTATCCGTCCCTCTCTGCTATCCTTCCCTGACTCTAGTAACCACTATTGTACTCTCTACTTCTATCAGATCAATGTTTAGGCTTCCACATATGAGTGAGAATGTTGTATTTCTCTTTCTGTCCCTGGCTTATTACATTTAACGTAATCTCCTCCAATCTTATTCATGCCACGAGTGACAGAATTTTGTTCATTTTTAATGGCTAAATAGTATTCCGTTATGTATATATACCACATTTTTGTTATCCATTCCTTTGTTGATGGACGCTTAGGTTGATTCCATATCTTATTTATTATGAATGGTGCTGCAATACACGTGGGAGTGTGGATATCTCTTTGACGTACTGATTTTCTTTCCTTCAGTTATATACCCAGTAATGGGATTGTTGGATCATATGGTAGATCTATTTTTATTTTTTTGAGGCACCTCCATACTGCTTTCCATGATGGTTGTACAAATTCACATTCCCACCAACAGTGTATAAGAGTTCCCCTTTCTCACAGGAAGGGGAACATCACACACCGGGGCCTGTTGTGGGGTGTGGGGAGCGGGGAGGGATAGCATTAGGAGATATACCTAATGTAAATGACGAGTTAATGGGTGCAGCACACCAACATGGCACATGTATACATATGTAACAAATCTGCACGTTGTGCACATGTACCCTAGAACTTAAAGTACAATAAAAAAAAAGAAGAAAAAAAGAGTTGCCCTTTCTCTGCACCCTTGTCAGCATTCATTATACTTTGTTTTTGTAATAATAGCTATTTTAACTGGGATGAGACGGTATCTCATGGTGGTTTTGTTTTGCGTTTCCGTGATGATAAGTGATGAGCATTTTTACGTATACTTTTTGGACATTTGTATGTCTTGTTTTGAGAGATGCCTATTCAGTTTATTTGCCCATGTTTTAATTGAATTATTTAGTCTTTTGCTGTTGTTTGAGTTCCTTATATATTCTGGATATTAATCCCTTGTCACAAGTATTTTCTCCCATTCTACTGGTTGTCTCCTCACTCTGCTGATTGTTTCCTTTGCTGTGCAGAAGCTTTTTAGTTTGATATAATCCCATTTGTCTGTTTTTGCTTGTGTTTCCTGTGCTTTTGAGGTCTTCTCCATAAAATCTTTGCCCAGACCAATGTCCTGAAGTGTTTCTCCTATGTTTTCTTCTAGTAGTTTCATACTCACATGTAAGTCTTTAATTCATTTTGAGTTGATTTTTGTATGTGGTGAGAGATAGGGTTCCAGTTTCATTCTTCTGCATATGGTTATCCAGTTTTCCCAGCACCATTTATTGAAGAAATTATCCCTCCCCAATGAATGTTCTTGGTGCCTTTGTCAAAACTCAGTTGGCTATTAATATGTGGATTTAATTCTGTGTTCTCTATTCTTTTCCATTGGTCTATGTGTCTTTTTATGCTAATACCATGTTGTTTTAGATACTGTATCTTTGTAGTATATTTTGAAATCCAATAGTGTGATAACTCCAGCTTTGTTCCTTTTGCTCAGGATTACTTTGGCTTTTCAAGGTCTTTTGTGGTTCCATAGAAATTTTAGGATTGTTTTTTCTATTTCTGTGAATAATTTCATTGGTATTTTGATAAGGATTGTATTGAACCTATAGATGGCTTTTGGTAGTATGGTTATTTTACAATATTAATTCTTCCAGTTCATGAACATGGGATGTCTTTCCACTTTTTTTTCGTGATCTTTGATTTTTCATCAGTGTTTTATAATTTTCCTGGGGAGATCTTTCACCTTCCTGGTTAAATTTATTCCTAGGTCTTATTATTATTATTTTTTGGTGACTGTTATAATTGGGATTGCTTTCTTGATATCTTTTTCTGCTAGTTTGTTGTGGATGTATAGAAATGCTACTGATTTTTGTACGTTGATTCTGTACCCTGCATGAAATACCATAGAAAGGAATGAAGTACTGATACATGCTACATTATGGATGAACCTTGAGAACACTATGCTAAGTGAAAGAAGTCAGACACAAAAGCTCACATATTGTGTGAGTCCATTTATATGAAATGTGTAGAATAGATAAATCAGTAGAGACAGAATGAAGACTGATATTTACTAGGAGCTGGTGGCAAGGGGTGGAGGCTGAAGGTTGGGAATGGAGAGAAACTGCTTATGTTTTGGAACTAGGTAACAGTGGTAGTGTGAGTGTACTAACTGCCACTGAGTTGTTCACCTTGAAGTGGTTAATTTTATGTTATGTAAATTTCATCCCAATAAATTACTTTTTAAAAAAATATGAGATGCTGCTATACCCACCAGAGTGGGTAAAATTCAGAAGACTGTCATTCCAAGTGTTGATGAGGATTTGGAACAACTGGAACCCTCTTATATTGCTTGTAGGACTATTACTAAAGCTAAATATCTGCCATTCTCTGACCCAGCATTCCACTCCTAGCTATATGCCAAAAAGAAATAAAGGTATGGCTACCAAAAGACACCTACAAGAAGGCTCTTAGCAGCTTTTATTCATAATAGCTTAAAACTATAAACAACTTAGATGCCCATCAAGGTAGAATGGATAAATTGTACTACATTCATACATGGAATACTATGCAGAATGAACTACTGCTACACATGTAAGAAGATGAATTTCACAGAAATAGTGTTGGGTGAAAGAAGCGAGAACCCAAAGAGTATGTTTATATTCTACTTACATGAGGTTCAGGTAGAAGCAAAACTAATATATGGTGATAACTGTCAGAATAGCTTTTGCCGGGAGTGGTTATTGATGGCTCATGAGAGCTGTCTGGGATGCTGGAAATAAATGTTCTACATCTTGATTTCAGTGGTGGTTACACAGGCATATACATATGTACAAAATAAGCTGTGCACTTAAGGTTTGCGTACTTTATTGTATTATACCTTCAAAAAATTTAAAACTCAGAATACAGTTACCAGCGCAGGTGTTCTTGCAGAGAAGCCATAGAAGAGAATGTTTATGATGCATACGGTTGTAGAATGCCTTGAGTGGCAGTGAAATGGCAGAAATTTGGAATCTGTCCTATAACTCTGCTAAGTTTGAGGGAGGGAAATGACTTAATGAAAGCAGATTTTCAGGGAAATGGATCCTTGGAAATATGCCTGGTGGACTGAGGGCCGGTCCACTGGTGGGGAGACTATTGCAGTAGGACCTGAATTAGGGCAATACTATTGAAAATGGAAGCTCTGAAGGAGGAGCAATTGGAAAGGCTGGTGACTGGTTGGGTATGGATAGCAAAAGGGAACTTGGCAGAGATGACTGAGATTCCATGCCGGATGGCTGGTCCAGAAATAAGAAAGCCAGGAAGAGGAATCAGTTTTGGAGTAAGATGAGTAGTTTTTAAATGCTTTAGTTTGAAAGTCATAGCAGACCCCTAGAGACAACTGTGGGACTCAGGAGAACAATCAGGGCCAGTGAGAGAAATCTGAAAATTACCAATGTACAAATTATTTTGAATAAATGAGATCCCTAAAAGACTGTAACAGAGAGATTTCAGAAGGCCAGCCCTTAGAGAAGGAAGAGTTGATGAGGAAGAGGAGACTGCAGCTGTAGTTCAACCAGGGTAACATAGTGTCACTTAAGCCAAACAAAGAGAGTGGGGGTGGAGATGTAAAGGGAGAAGATATAGGAAAAGGTACAATTGAAGATGGGATGGAGAGCAGGGGTAATTGAGAGGACACAGTCTTGGAGAAGACAGGAAGAAACAGGATCTGAAAGCAAAGACAGAGAACTTAGCCCTGGGCTGCTGTGAAGAACCCAGTGCCTGCAATTAGATCACAAGAATTTGTCAGCATCTTCAGTGACTTACTCTCTGTTCCTCTGCGTAGGAACAGAGAGTGACCTAGGATTGAGAATAAGCGTGAATGTAGGAGCCAAGGAGTCTTCATGTATTTGGTCTCATGGGTTTCAGGTATAATCTTATTCACTGTGAAAGGGACATAAAAGAAGTTTAAGACCTCTGGGAATTTATTCTCTAAAAGGTACAATTCAGCAATGATTAAGTGCCAAAACAAGTTTATGTAGTGTGTTTCAAATCTTCTTCTGGCTGCATAACTTTGGGCAAGCTACATTAGTTTTCTCTGACTCTGTTTCTTTATCTGTTAAGTGGTGATAATAGTATCTGCCTCATATGCTGCTCTGGAGATTGAAGGAGTTAATACAAGCAAGGTGCTTGGAATAATGCTTGAAACATATGTGATAAATGTTAGCTAAGGTCGTGGTGCTGTAGGAGTGTAGAAAGGGAAATAATTAGTCAAGGCTGAGTTGGTGGGAAGACTGTGGAGGAGCAGGGATTTATTGGGGGGCAATGCAAGGATGGGTAGGAGAAGAATGAAGGAAAAGGAATTTTAGGTTGGGGAAAGCATTGTAACTAGTCTTAGATCAGTAAAGCCATAACATCTATATGATTTACTTACTAAACGAAACTATTCCTGTTAGGGAGTAGTGGGAGATAGGAAAGGAGCATAGATAACTGATATTTATTATAATGAAAGAAGTTCTGAGATGGGGCACCAGAGCATTTTGGTTGTGATTTTTATCCTGGCCCTGTGACTCAGGGCAAGTTGTCTGATGTCTTAGGACCCCACCTTTCTGCATCAAAATCAAATGGACTACATTTGTAAACCCCTTACAGCTCTGAAATCCTTAGATAATTCCTACATGGAAATGATTTCTCTGACCCCACTGCCTGTAGTATGGTGGTGTTTTTTTGCGCAGCGTGAAGCCAGCTGGTCTATGTGGGGCAAACTTGTGGTTATGGCCTCTTTAGCCCCCTGCTGTGAGTGAGCGAGCTGACCGGCCCTCATGCAGACACTACACACTGTCTTGCAACACTTAGCAATCACCACTGCTCCAGAGATCTGGAATCTCAGCAAGTGGATTTGTGGAAGGAGCTCTTGGGTATCTCATTCCCAACTTATTTAGAGTTAACTCTACTACTGTTCTCTTGAGGAGCCTCAAGGTTTAGTTGGCTTGAAGTGGACCTTGAGGGCTAAGCAAGAGGGGAAAGAACAATCTTTAGCCTTAAAAAAAAATTCCTGGATTGTTCTTACGATGTTCACGAAACTAAAGAGAAAAAAGCAGTACCATGAGCACCCAGTGAACTGCCAGCAAAGCCCTAAGCCTTTCACAGTAAACTTACCTGCTCAGGTCATTTTGTGCCTGAAACTGAATACTGCCGCTTTTGAAACCAGGGATTCATTCCTCCATTTTACTGCATGTGTTTAAATAATCCAGGACTCTTACAAACATAAATGGAAAATGGGCTTTTCAAATACCATGCTTAGAAATCATTGGCTCTCATAAGACATTACTTCAGTTTTCCTTTTAGAAGGGAATTTTTGTTTGCGACTGTTCTCACGTCTCCGTCCTTCCTGGTTTGAGCCCCTGTCAGGAGTCACACGCAGCCCCTTCTGCTGCTGCTCAGCCTGCAGTGCTGCAGTGCTGTTGCATCAGAGGAAGTTCTCTAGGATTCCACTCCCATTTGCTTTTTCTAGTTGCTAAGCTGGCGGCACGTAGAACAGTATCTGCCCTCTGAGCTTGATCGTTGAAGAAGATACTTTTGGACTTTTATGCTGGATGGATTTTACACAACTTGATGATTGAAAAATAACTTGAAATGGAAGAACTAAAGCAGATGGAAGCGATTTCATCTATATTTTGTGTCTCCAAAGTTTGAAGGGTTTATTTTGTTTTCAGAAACTGAAATTTGAGAAGAATGACAATTTATCCTCATCTTGCCCTTGAAAGGAAGAGTTTTTCTTTGGGGAGTGGAGCTTTAGGAAAGGAAGGTGACTTGAACTATAAGGACTTCACAGCTAATATATGCCCCTGGGTAACGTTACATATTCCTTGTTTGTTTAGAATAGAAGTTCCTTGCGGGAATAGAATATATCCTTTTTGTTGTATGTGGTTCCTAATAGTGAGTTGCATCTAAGTGAATATAATAAATACTAGCAATTCAGGAGACTCCTGATCTTTGATCTCTCTTGGCAGATCAGTCCATGCCACAGATTTCCTGAAAAGAAAAATAAGCATGTCATGGAAGAAACTATGTGTTTTTATGCAAAGGTTGTGAATTAAGGTTGAGAGTGAGATGGTTTAGTCTGGCCTCTTTTTAGAGCAGTGATTGATTAATGCTGTCTGTGTTGCTGTTCTTCCAGAGCTGACCTGTCCTGGACGCAGCATAACTAACGAAGCTGCTGCAGGATGAGAAGATGGCAGCGCGGCTGCTTGCACCACCAGGCCCTGATAGTTTCAAGCCTTTCACCCCTGAGTCGCTGGCAAACATTGAGAGGCGCATTGCCGAGAGCAAGCTCAAGAAACCACCAAAGGCGGATGGCAGTCATCGGGAGGACGATGAGGACAGCAAGCCCAAGCCAAACAGCGACCTGGAAGCAGGGAAGAGTTTGCCTTTCATCTACGGGGACATCCCCCAAGGCCTGGTTGCAGTTCCCCTGGAGGACTTTGACCCATACTATTTGACGCAGAAAGTGAGTTGGAGGAGGAGGAGCAGCTGCAGATACCCGTTTCCTAACAGGCTTAGGGAGATGGGGGAGAAAGAACTGTGTCTCTTTGCCAAAGTTTGGATAAGTAGTTAACCTTTTGTTTCAGTTCTGGCTTATGGGGATTCTTTTTCATTTTAATTGCTACTAAGGGTCATTTGTGGTCTTGGCACTTGTCAACTCTATTAATAAGACTTCTGATTTTGGCTCCAGGCCAGATCAGAAAAAGAGGATGTAAATGAAATGGGACTATTTAAAACATTCTTTAAAAGATGGGATAGTAAAAGATAGTACAGCCTCCCTCTCTCAAACACACATTCAAAATTCTATCTTTAATATAAAGATGATGTTACTATTGTGACACCAGTAGAGTAGTGTGGTGGAGATGGTGTATTTGCTCTCTTCTGTAGCCCCCGTTGTGACATTAGAGCATAGCTGCTGGGGACAGGAATAAAACTGAGTAAAGCAAACAGCCAATGAGGATAGACCCAGGTCATTGGCCCTGTTACACAGTTGTCTGGATTGATTGTTCCAGCACTGATTCTTGCAGTAGAGTCAATTCTGTTATTCCTGCAGGTAGGGAGCTCAGGTGAAAGAACTACCAGTCTTCATTTGGCCAAGAGTTTCAAACTTCCTGAACAAATATTTGACTAAATCTTGAGCTACTTTCTTATGATTATCCTCTGAAACAAGGCAACAAGTAGAGAAACAGCCTCCTGGGTGATCCACCAGCTAAATAATTGAATCTTGAGGACTGGCATCAGACACCGTTTTAGGGAACCCCTCATTTGGCAGATCTTTTTTTTTTTTTGAGATGGAGTCTTGCTCTGTCGCCCAGACTGGAGTGCAGTGGCACAATCTCAGCTCACTGCAACCTCCGCCTCCTGGTTTCAAGCAATTCTCCTGCCTCAGCCTCCTGCGTAGCTGGGACTACAGGCTCAGAGCAGCTACGTAATAGAAAAAAGTGGAACCATTAGTCTATTCTTTCACTGGTAAATCTAGAAAGTTTAATGAACAAAATGATATGATGTAAAGAACAGTAGATTGGAAGTAAGAAATCCTGATTCTACCATAATTTACCATGTTTATTGTTTATTATTTACTTTGTTTTTTTTTTTGTTTTTTTTTTTTTGAGACAGAGTCTCGCACTGTTGCCCTGACAGGAGTGCAGTGGTGCGATCTCAGCTCACTGCAACCTCTGCCTCCTGGGTTCAAGCGATTCTGCTGCCTCGGCCTCCTGAGTAGCTGGGACTACAGGTGCATGCACCACCACACTCGGCTAATTTTTGTATTTTTAGTAGAGATGGGGTTTCACCATGTTGGCCAAGCTGGTCTCAAACTCCTGACCTCAAGTGATTCACCCGCCTCAGCCTTCCAAAATGCTGGGATTACAGGTGTGAGCCGTCGCGCTTGGCCTTATTATTTACATTTTTATTTTTTAGTAAATGTATTGTCCAAGCTACCACAGATAATTTATGGGGAAATAAATGAAGAAAAAAACCTTCTCAAAACTAGTTTGTGACTTTCAGCAAGACACTTCATCTCTCTGGACCTAAACTATTTTCCAACTCAAATGCAAATTAATTTCTCATTTTCTTTTCTTTTTGTTTTGTAGTTTTTCTTTTTTTTTTTTTTTTTTTTTTTTGAGACGGAGTCTCGCTCTGTCACCCAGGCTGGAGTGCAGTGGCGCGATCTCGGCTCACTGCAAGCTCCGCCTCCCGGGTTCACGCCATTCTCCTGCCTCAGCCTCTCCCAGTAGCTGGGACTACAGGCGCCCGCCACCACGCCCGGCTAATTTTTTGTATTTTTAGTAGAGACGGGGTTTCACCTGGTCTTGATCTCCTGACCTCGTGATCCACCCGCCTCGGCCTCCCAAAGTGCTGGGATTACAAGCGTGAGCCACCGCGCCCGGCCAGTTTTTCTTTTTTTTTTTTCCTTTAACTTGTATTTTAAGTTCAGGGGTACATGTGCAGGATGTGCAGGTTTGTTATATAGGTAAACGTGGGCCATGGTGATTTGCTGCACAGATCATCCCATCACCTAGGTATTAAGCCCGGCATCCATTAACTATTCTTCCTGATGCTTTCCCTCCCCCCATTCCCTACCTCTGACAGGCCCCGATGGGTGTTGATCCCTCCCATGTGTCCATGTGTTCTCATGGTTCGGCTCCCACTTATAAGTGAGAACATGTGGTGTTTGGTTTTCTGTTCCTGTGTTAGTTTGCTGAGGATAATGGCTTCCAACTCCATCCATGTCCCTGCAAAGGACATGATCTCATTTCTAATTTCCCATTTTCTTAAACCTGACAGGAGATATGAAAAAATATATAGAACTAATAGTTGTTAGAGCCCAATTTTCTTTTGCATACTCTTTTTTCCCTGCTTCCTGCCCAATAGACAGCCTCTTTCCATTCCCAATGCCTCAGATTTCAGTGGCCTGGCTTGACAGTGGGGATTTACCAAAGAGAGTGGGTCTCTGGACCTGATGGGTGTCATTCATTGGATAGGCCAAATTGTTCTTGATGGTGCTCCATTAGAAGACTGATTCTTCATGGTAGAAATTCTGACTTCAGCCTTCGGCTTCATCACAAGGGTAAATTGTTCCTGGAAAGGATAACTTTAGTAATATTTTGGTAATCTTGAAAAAATATATACCACCATACAGAAAAGCTCATAAAATATAAATGCATAGCATAATGATTACAAACTAACAGCATGTCAAGAAAGAACATTGCTAGCACTTTAGATATGTTCATTGTGCTTTTAAATGAAGGATATTTTACTTGATTAAAAATAATATTCTTGCTCAAGTTTACTTGCAAATCTTTACCAGCAGTGCTGATACTTCTATAGGGGTGGGAAAACTCCACCTCCATTCCCCCAGGGTCCCAGCTGGGTCTGAGAATTAAATTGACATAACATAGATTAACAGGAGAAAAGCATAATACTTGCTTTATGTAGCACAGGAACCCTCATGAAGAAATGAAGACCGTGGGCTGGGCGCAATGGCTCACGCCTGTAATCCCAGCACTTTGGGAGGCCGAGGCGGGCGGATCACAAGGTCAAGAGTTTGAGACCAGCCTGACCAACATGGTGAAACCCCATCTCTATTGAAAATACAAAAATTAGCTGGGTGTGGTGGCACGGGCCTGTAATCCCAGCTACTCAGGAGACTGAGGCAGGAGAATCGCTTGAACCCAGGAGGTGGAAGTTGCAGTCAGCCAAGATTGTGCTACTGCACTCCAGCCTGGGTGACAGAGTGAGAGTCTGTCTCAAAAAAGAAAAAAAGAAAGAAATGAAGACCTAAAGAAGCAGAGTCAGTTATTTATATACTGGATTGGACAAAAAATAGTAAATTGTGAAGAAGCAACTAAATTATGTGGGCAGGCTTAAAAGATAAGACTTATTCCAACAAGGTCAGTACAGTATTCTCTTGGTCTCACCTTCTCACCTTTGAAGATAAGGATGTTGCCTTTCCTTCAGGTTCAGGGAGTGTCTGCCACACAGGAATTTCATCTTCCGTTCTTAAGAAACAACAAGAAGGTCAGAGTGATCTTTTTGCACCTGCTGTTTTACAAATGTCTTTTACTTAGTCAATATGCCAGAATAGCATATCTTAACCCCTTCACTTCTTGCTAACTAGGCCTTGTACTAAATTAGCAAGATCTCTTCTACAAGGAAGCACACTGGGAATTAACCCACAAATCAAAAAGTCGTAAGGGTAGAAATGACTTTAAGAGGACATTCCTTTCCGTTTGCTCCTCAGGGGCTGCCTTAAATAATTCTTGGCAAAATAGGATCTCTTTTCTTTGCTAAATGGTACCAGTGGAATCCTTTATCTTTCCTCATAGGTCTCGTTTTCTAACTGATTGTCTTTGTGACTCTCACAAAAACTTGTTTCTCATTTCCTACCCCCTTTCTCCGAGTGGGTAAGAGAGAACTAGTTTTCTATTAGTAAAGTTCTGGTTTTAGCTTGGATTTCACACTCCCAAGGGACACAGGGCCCTAAAAGTTGTGCACCACATTTTTGAGATACTGTTATTTATTCCAGCTGGTACTGGTTTGGCTGTCATAAGTATCTGAGGTCCTTGTTGGGTTTCACACTGACTTTTTCAGCTGGTCTCTGCAAACAATCTGATTCATCCTGTCTTTGAATTGCCTCAGACTTCTTAGTGCTACTTTACATTTTCTTTGTCTCTTGGTACTTCGTTCTAATACCTCCTTTCTTTGGCTTTCTTGTTTTTCAGCTGTTTGCTACAAATAATTGTTTAAGGAACATTTAAATTTTTAAATTCGATTTTTAAAATAGGTAATATATTTAAGTGGTTAAAAATTCAAAGGTACTTGGTAAATAAGTTTCCTTTTTACACCTGTCTCTTATCTGCCTATTTCCTATCTCCCTGCACAGGCAACCACTGATAGTAGTATCTTCCAGAGTTTCTTTATGTGTATGCAAGCAAAAACAAATATGTGTTTTATGGAACTTGAACTCCATTAAAAGCCTTTGTTCTTGGTTTTTTCCTGTTGTTTTCTTAAACCTATTGAAGTCTTAATTTTGTTTTTTGTTTTTACTTTTTATTATTATTATTTTTTTGGAGACAGAGTCTAACTCCAGGTTGGAGTGCAGTGATGCAATGATAGGTCACTGCAGCCTCAACCTCCTGGGCAACCTCCATCTCTGTCTCCCAAGTAGCTAGGATAGTACACATGCGCCACCACATCTGGCTAAGTTTTGTATTTCTCCCACTTTTAAAAGTTTTTCTTGTTTAGTGAAAAATTAAGGACTTTTTTCTCTGTTGCACAAAGTGCCTGTCTTCACTAAAAAAATGCTCTCCAATGCTTAATAATTTGTTGAATACAAAATGGCCATATATACTCCTAATAACTATCTTAAGTAGGCAGCCAGGAAATCTGTAGGTTAAACTGAAACAAGGCCTTCAGAATTGACTCCTATCCCTTTTCAATTTCTTAGAACTGACAATTGATATATGTGTCTTTTTTGTTGAATGGGTATACCGTGTTAAAGTCATTTAACAAAAATTTAAATTACAAGATTGATCGATGTATTTTTAAATAGGGGACACTCCTATTGCATTAAAAAAATTATATATGGCCGGGTGTGGTGGCTCACACCTGTAATCCCAGCACTTCGGGAGGCCGAGTCAGGCGGATCACCCGAGGTCGGGAGTTCGAGACTAGCCTGACCAACATGGAGAACCCCTGTCTCTACTAAAAACACAAGATTAGCCAGGTGTGGTGGTGCATGCCTGTAGTCCCAGCTACTCCGGAGGCTGAGGCAGGAGAATTGCTTGAATCCAGGAGGTGGAGGTTGCGGTGAGCCGAGATCACACCATTGCACTCCAGCCTGGGCAACAAGAGTGAAACTCCATCTCAAAAAAAAAAAAAAAATTATATATAGCTTCCCAAAGTTCAGTTTACCTTCAACTTTTCAGGTATACCTTTTTCTGCAAAGAGATATCTACTTATTAAAATAATAGAAAATTATAACTTGGTAGCCTTAGACATCATCTAGTTCATCCTCCTCATTTTATAAATTTTATGAGGTGAAGTACTTTGTCAAAAGCCCATACCACTGTTGGTGGTATAACCAGGACTAGAGCTCATGCCTCCCGACCCTCCATTTATTACAACATATTTCTAGTTCCCCACTTTTCTAATTTTTTATTAATTGATTCTCAGCCTCAATTGGCTTGGTTCTGCTGAAGCTGGGCAGGCAAATAGAAGAAAAATAAGCTCCATTTTCATTTATTACCTAATAATCCCTGTGGTTTATAGGACAGGTCCTAAAAAGTGCAGTGGTAAGAGCAGTGCTTCTGGGGGAAAGGATTCGTGTTAGCCCCCTGTATTGTATCTTCTCAAGTGAAGGAGCTCTGAGGTGTGCTATTCCAGGGACTCGGGCTTATTATCAGTACCGCCAGTTATTCAAGTGGACATGTGATCTTGAGGCAATTTATTTAACCTTTCTACCACTTGTTACTTTTTAAAGGAAGAGTATTTCCTATCTGCCATAGTCCGTCCCCAACCTATGGTAGGATAGTATACAATCGTGTCACTTAATGATGGGGATACGTTCTGAGAAATGAGTCATTAGGCCATTTCATCCCTGTTTGGATGTCACAGAGTGTACTTACACAAATCTAGATGATGTAGCCTACCGTACCCCTAGGCTATATGGTATAGCCTATTGCTCCCAGGCTACACACCTGTACAGCATGTTACCATATTGAATGCTGTAGACATTTGTATACGTGGTATTTCTGGATTTAAACAGAGCTAAACATGGAAAAGGTAAATGCATTGCACTACAGCTGCAGCTTTATGACAGATGCAAGGTCATGGGTAATAAGAATTTTTCAGCCTCATAATCATCTTATGGAACTACCATCCCAAACATTGTTGTGTGTTGTCTGACTGTAGTGGGAAGAGCGCCTAACTGGGAATATAAAACCTTGTTTTAGTTCCGCTTTGCTTCATGTTTATACTTGGCCAAATCACTTTAATTTCCTTACCTACGATATTTGCAAAATAGAGTTAGACCCATATCTGTATCTTTCTAGTTGTATTTCACACTTTTGCCTGTCACGTATTTTAGCTGTAGCAAACTACTTCCCATTTCCTTAGTGTGGAAGACCCCTCCACCCACCCACCTTCTTCTGGTCTCCCTCTCTTCCTGTTGGAATGTACTGTCTTTTAGTTTTACCTTTTGATATTCTACCCACACAGGCCCAGCCCAGAGGCCTCTTTTTCCTTGTAGCCTAACTTAATTATCCTACACTTGGAGAACTGATTCCTCCTTTTAAATTTTTAAAACACATTAGGATCTTCAGTCCTACATTGGATAAGAAGTTGGTTTCAGGTTTAACCCAGGTTAGACATGGAGGGTACCTGTGGTCCCAATAATGTTTGCAATTTTCTCCTTACTTCACTAATATTAGTGCCATCAGCTTAAGTGATACATACACACGCAGCCCTATATGAGCTCCTGGCAGAAAATCCTTGCCAAAACTGTGCTGACACACTTTCAACAGGTGTGCAGCACAGAGACCATTACAGAAGGGTTTATGTTCATTAGGTGTGATTTGAAGTATTGCTAATAAGTTGTATTTCCTGATTTTGCACAATAAGCCTAAATGCTGCTTTCTGTTTTAAATAAAAACTACATATTTTAAAACTTTGGTTTATTTTGTTGTTAAAAATTTTTTCCCAACAATATAAGGAAACAAAATGATGTTTCAGTTATTTTATTTACCAAATCAAATTGAGAAAAATGCCTTTGAGACATTGGGAGGTGGGCCCTTCTCAAGGGGATGGATCATTGATGGGCATGTATGGTCTTGTCCCCTCTCTAAGTATGGTTACCTAGAGGAGAAGGAATTTAATTAAGCATTCCTAAATCAGATTTCTCTTTTGTAGCTTTGGCAATAGACCAAAAGTTGGGAAATCTTATTTCTGATCTGTCTAATTCCAGGTGATCTTGGGCATGCCATTTAACCATTTAAGGTCTCAATTCCTCCAATCTAGAAAATTAAGATTATGCTAACAGCTAACATGTCACTTATTTTACAGGTTGCAGTATAGACCATTTCTGTAAGAAAAATCCAGGTCATCTAATTTGATTGGAATGTGGGGAAGTGACTGAGGAGCCGTGGAAGATGAGGCTGGGGAGGGTGAGCTGGAGCAAATCCTGGAGGGCTTAGAATGTTAGACTCAGAGGTGTGGTGTGGTGTTTGAGAAGCAGTAGAGAACTACTGAAGGTTCTGGAATGGGAGTAAGGATACGTGATGATAGCTGTGCTTAGAGAGGTGAATGGGACGACAATGTGTAAGCTGGGCCGGAGGGAAAGAGAACTGAAACAGGCAGATGAGCTATGAAGTAATGAAGGTCTGAGTTACAGTGGTGGGAGTGGAAATTAAGGGGATTGGATGAATTCAATATGATTTATGATAGATTATGGAGGGTTAAGGAAGGAATCGAGTATGCAATTATTCATTTGACAATTTGATAAATTGTTACTGAGTGTTTTCTATATGCCCGGGCTCTGTTCCTTGCCCTTGGGAACAAAACAGACAAGCCATATACATTGTTGGAACTTAGTTTTTTTTGTTGGGGAAACACAAACAAATACGGAAATAAAATTATTACTGATAATGGTACGTACATTAATGAAGATAATATGTTCCAGCTACTTTAGAGGCTTATGGTGCTCTAATTTGGTACTAAACTAGGAGAATCCAGAAGAATCAAAGATTATATGGTCTCTCGAATATTCGGTATCTTAAATAGGCCTTCAGCAAGTACTAAATTATAATCTTTAAAAGAGCCAATATTGAGAGCGTTTGCCCCTCTTGGATTTTTACACAGACAGGAGTCAAATATACCTGAGCATCAGTGTGAGCTATTGGGGCGCTTACAGAGAAACCCAGCATTTTCTCCAGGTTTAACTGGGTTAGATATGGAGGGTACCTGTGTTCCCAATAACGTTTGCAGTTTTCTCCAGTCCTGAGTTCTCATGCAAGTACTAAGCTGTGATTCCAAAGTTCTGAGCCACATAGGGTGTAGACATAGGCAGCTTTTACCTGAATTCTAGGATATGTGTTATTAGCCGGTCACCTCCGCCGTAAAATTCCACTGATTGGTAATTTTAGGAATTAGTTTCTGTTGGTTTCTCCAGGGTGCGATTTGTGAAATCTTCTTATCATAATAAAAATTTACCTGTGGAATGGGACTATTTAATAATGGCCATTTAAATGTTAAAGAATGTTTCAAGATTATAATGATATCTATAATCTCTGACAATAATTAAACATATTTTAAGTGCTTTCTTAGTCAAGGAGAGAAAACTGTGCCATTATTTTACAGAGGGATGCTTCTCTTTTGAATTGTTTCCAAATTGACAAATGAATTGTAAATGTTTCTTTACGTATAACCCTATTTGACACAACTTAAGATCAGGATTGTCCCATCATATGACAATTTCTGCTAACTCTGATTTTACCAGAAGAATTTTTGCTACAAGCTCTGAAGATGCATTTCTATTCCAGACACTGTTGAGCCTGCAAAGTTCGGCCTATGGAACCAAGTTGGAATAAAAGATTCCGCTGATTTCAGAAAATAGGGTGCCCCATCTACTGTTCAAGACCAATACCTCACCCCTGTCTTTGACCCTGTGCCTTTCTACCTCCTCTGGAATTTCACTCCTTTGGTTACCCTCTCTCTTTTCTTTTTTTTTTTTTTTTTTTTTTTGAGACAGAGTCTCGCTGTGTCACCCAGGCTGGAGTGCAGTGGCGCAATCTCGGCTCACTGCAAGCTCCGCCTCCCCGGTTCATGCCATTCTCCTGCCTCAGCCTCTCCGAGTAGCTGGGACTACAGGCGCCCGCCACCACGCCCGGCTAATTTTTTGTATTTTTAGTAGAGACAGGGTTTCATCATGGTCTCGATCTCCTGACCTCGTGATCCGCCCGCCTCGGCCTCCCAAAGTGCTGGGATTACAAGCGTGAACCACCGCGCCCGGCCAGTTACCCTCTCTCTTTTCTATATTTTCCATCTTTCCTCTCATATAGGTTCCTTTCCCATAGTCTGTAAACACACTCAAAGCCTCTCCCATCCTAATGAATCCTCACTTGACCTCCTGTCCCCAGCTAGTCTAATCGCTTCCCATGCCACTGAAAATTGTAAAGAGGAGCGTTTACTCACCACATACACATATCTACCCACTCCTCTATCCTTGAGTCCTGACTGCAGCCTCACCCCTTTCATGATATTATAAGATCTTCCCAATAACATCTCAAGTGGCCAAGTCTAAGATTTTTTTTTAAGTTCTTAACTCACTAAACCTCTCTGCAGTTTTTGACACCATTTATTATTCCCTGACTCTGATATCTCTTTACTTCCTTGGCCTAATTTTCCGTTTATCTCAAATGTTTCCTTCTCTTTCATGTTCTTAACCTTTCCCTAAAATGTTTATATTCCCCCAGATTCAGTTCTTGGCCCATGTTCCTCTCAGTTGGCACATTGTCCCTGGATGATCTCATCCAGCCTCAGTTCGAGGACCCCTGACTCTAGCCTAGCCTAGAATGTTCCTTAAATATTCAACACCTTGCCAGTCATCTGTCTGGATTTTCCCACAGATTACTCAGTATATTCAGAATTGAACTCATTTTCTTCCCCTCAAACCTGCTTACCTTCTTTTATCTACTTTCCTAGTTGATGGCACCATCAAAATTCTGGATATCATTTTTGACTCCCCAATTTTCTTCAGACCCCGAGGATTGCCAATACTAGGGATATCTCAGTATAATGATGCATGCTTTCACAAGTATGAAACAATTGTGGCTCCAGAAACATTAACTTGCTTCCTCAAGTTCCTTCAACTAGTATGTGGTAGAGTCAGGTTTCTGTTCCAGGGATCTGTGAATTTCACCTTTGTGGTCTTTCTTCCATGCCCTGCTGTCTATAGAGCATTTTGCAGAATGATTTTTTTGGTTTTGTTTCCTATCATTTTTAGAGAATTTTCTATCATTTTGCATTGCCTCAATATGAAGTTAGTATAGTCAGCCCTCCATACCCATGGGTTCCACATTTAGGAATTCAACCAACTGAAAATATCTGGGGAAAAAAGCACATCTGTACTGAACACGTACAGACATTTTTTTCTTGTAATTATTCCCAAACAATATAGTATAACTATTTGTAAGCATTTACATTGTATTAAGTATTATAGGTAATCTAGAGATGATTTAAAATTTACTGGAGGATGTGCATAGGCTATGTGCAAATACAATAGCATCTTATATCAGGGATTGAGCATCTGTGGATTTTGGTATCCCTGGGAGTCCTGGAGCCAATCCCCCGTGGATACTGAGGAACAACTGTATGTTGTTGTGTTTAGTTCATTTGTTTCATACCATATCTTCAGCATATGGTATCTGAGACATAGAAAAGGAGAGAAGACTTTTCAAAGTAAAATTAGTGAATTTTTATGGGTAGATGAGCTAAGGGGTAGAAAAGTGACCGTATAGTTTCAACTGGGCACCCAGAAGAAAGTTGGATATAGTTAAAGGTTAGGTGATTTTAGCTATAGTATTTCTTTATGAAAGAAGAGATTCATACATTCAACAAACATGTATGAACTGTCTATCTTGTGCCAGATAGGCATCACATTATGTACTCTGCTTGCTAAGCCGAGAAAATCATAGTAGATGGAAGATAAACTCCTCCCCTTCATGGATCTCAGGGTCCAGTGAGAGATACTGGTATGTAAACCTCAATAACAATATTCTGTGTTAACTGCTCCAATAGAAGTAAGTACAAGTGTTATTGCACACAGGAGGGAAGGACAGTTCTATTG
The DNA here is from genome assembly GCF_006542625.1 of Nomascus leucogenys. Taxonomy (NCBI): domain Eukaryota; kingdom Metazoa; phylum Chordata; class Mammalia; order Primates; family Hylobatidae; genus Nomascus; species Nomascus leucogenys. The sequence goes on along the minus strand of NC_044388.1, from coordinate 444,453 downwards.
AAGAGAGTTGAATGGGGCTGTCTTCACAGAGGATGTGATCTTTGACCTGGACCTTTAGGTGTTAAAATATGGTTAAAAAAAAATTCACCTGTCAGAGAAGAGATGAGAGAGTAGTTCAGGTGTGAGGAACAGTGCATATAAAGGCCGAGAGACATGACACAGGTTTAATTGTTTAAAATAGTGAATGTAGTTGTGACTGAAGCATAGAGTGTGGTTTGGTAAGACAGGAGATAAAGCCTAGAGGCAGGTTGGAGGCAATGACTGCATCCTAAGGGGTTTTGTTTTCTCTCACTTCCAGAGTTCCCAGGTTGGAAATAACCTTTGGGACCCATTTTGAGCTAGTGCAGCCTTGCTCTGGATTCTTGCTCTAACTTGTGCACAAGTGTCCTGCAGGCTTGTGCCAAGTATGTGGATCCAAATTAACAGAAATGTTAGCCCCTTCTTGTCGTCTTCCTTTTTTTTGAGAGAGAGAGTCTTGTTCTGTCACCCAGGCTGCAGTGCAGTAGCACAGTCTTGGCTCACTGCAACCTCCACCTCCCGGGTTCAAGCAATTCTTCTGCCTCAGCCTCCCTAGTAGCTGGGATTACAGGCACACGCCATCACGCCTGGCTAATTTTTTTGTATTTTTAGTAGAGACAGGGTTTCGCCATGTTGACCAGGCTGGTCTTGAGCTCCTGACCTCAGGTGATCCACCCGCCTCGGCCTCCCAAAGTGATGGGATTACAGGCGTGGGCCACCGTGCCTGGCCAGCTCCTTCTTGTCTTCTAATGGCCACCCCATGTTTGGAGCCAAAGAGCTGAAGGAGTGGCAGTATTGTGTGATAGCAGCGGCAGCATCATAACCACATTTAACGAGTGCCTGTTCTGTACCAGCCACTGTGTTAAGGACTCCTTATGACCCTTCATTTAATCTTTATAAGAACCTGATAAAATTGGAATAGTAATTGATGGCACCCACTTTATCCATAAGAAAACTGAGCCTTAGCAACCTTAACATAAGTTGCTTAAGATCATGACAGCTAATGAGCAACAGAGCTGAGTATTGAATCCAGGTCTTTCTGGCCTCAAAGCCTGTAAACCACTCTGCTTTGCTGCTTTCTAAGAGAGAGGAGAGTGAGAATAGATTCTAGAATATGAATTCAGTAAATAGAAGGGTTAATATGCTTTACATAATAAGCCTGCATTTTGCTCTTGCTTAGAGCAACTGTAGTCTGTGCACCTTAAGAGGTTAAAGGAGAAGGCTATCAAAGTCAAATTTATATTGAAGGACAACAAGGAAGAATGGCCATGGAGGAGGGTCAGACCTGCCCTGCCCTGGGAAGCAGCATTGTGCTGGCTCCGCATTGAAGCAGGTGCGCAGTGCTGCTGTTCTGCCAGGTATGGCTTTCTGTGACCAGAACGTGAGCAGGAAGGGTGGCAGCTACTCCAAATGTGGGTTGGAGAGCATGGGGTTACAAGGTCAAAGCAAGTGAAGAAGTGTATGCAGAAGCACCTGGAAACCTGTAAAGCCACAGGCAGATGTGGTGCTAGCATTATCTTCATCAAACTGAACTTGGAGAAAAGACCATAAACAGCATATGCAGGGGGTTCCGTTTTGCAACAGTTAAAGTTATTAAGTAGAGGAGATTCGTTCATTGATCTGAGGGTTGGACCAGATGACCTGGTGCGGTAAAAAGAGTTTAGCACTAGAAGCCAGGAGAGCTAGGCCTGGCAACTCCGCCCCCCTCCTCCTGCTCACTAGTGCTGTGACCTTAGTTTAGGCAGAGCGTTCTGTGCTTGGTTTCTTGTTTGTGAAACGGATAGTTAGATTTGAGTAATAGTTTTGAAGCTTTTTAAAATTGTAGTATGCCATGATAATTAAGATTATAGGCTTTGTAGTCAGATTGCCTCAGTTCAATGCTAAATTTCACCACGTAATAGCTGTGTTGTCTTGGGCAAGTTACTTAACCTCCTGCCTCAATTTTATCATCTGTAAAATAGTACCTACCTCAGAGTAGTTGTGAGACAATTGTTATATAAAGTATCTTAGTAGGGTGCCTACCTGCCACATAGTAAATGCTTAATAAATATTGAATGTTATTATTTCTTCAAATAGACTCATAGGTAAAATTATCAGTCACTAAGAAGGAATTTTTAAAATACGGGATTTAGAGGTTTCTTTTGCTCCATTCTCAGTATAGTGGAATAGAGGCATGGAAAATGATGGTTCTAAATAGTCATGCAGCTCAAACAGAAGTACACGCCCAGGGAAAGATTTTGCTGGTGTCCTTACGTCCTGCTTTGGTTTAGTATTGCTAAGGGGAGCTGGATAGTACCAGGACACAGGTACTCTGGAAATGCATTCCGGTTATGCCTTTGCTGGAGCCTTTCCTGGGACACACTGGGGCTATATAATATAACCTATATTGTAATTTTACTTGAGGAATTTCACTAGGCAGATTAGCATAAATCAGGATTCTTTTCAACATGGTGTAGTCATTTGTTTCTGAACAGCTTCCTAGCCTGATATAGAATCTGTTTAGATTCTGCATTATATTTTCCCTTATTAAAACAGGGAAATTTTGAAAAGGCACTTATTTGTCGCTTGCTATATTGGCTGTATGCACACTCAGAAATGAATGCCAAATTGCTGTTGATTAATGAACAACTGGCCAGTTGCCTACTTCAGAAGAGGTGCATAGGTCTGGGGGAATAAAGTACATATATTTTGTTTAGGCAGGCAAGAATTTAAGGCCAGAGAAGTTGGCTAAAAATGAGAGGACCAGTTAGTTCCAGAGATCAAAACAGTTAAGCTCTAGGGACAGTCATAAGTCATTGCCAATAATAGTTATAGTCAGATAGACTCAAAGGTTCCCAGCTGCCCTCTTGTTGATTAGCTAAATCTCTGAGCCCCTAGGTGTTCATTATAGCCAGAAGCTCATCAGATGCCTGCAGATTACCTTTGCCCTAGTTGAGATGTTGACCTTTCAGGACGGGGAGAATTGGTTGAGTGAAGAGTGCTCTCCTGGGCCATGTGTTTCACAGCAAACCAGGGGTTGGATAATAAATATTTCTCGAAGAAGCTTTCTCTTCTATGATAGGCTCCACCCCTGCATTGAGTACTCTTCTATATAAAGTCTTTTCATATATATGCATCCTTTATTGTTTTATTTTATTTTATTTTAATTTTATTTTACTGAGACAGGGTCCTGCTCTGTTTCCCAGGCTGGAGAGCACAGCTCACTGAAGTTTCAACCTCCTAGGCTCAAACGATCTTCCCAGCTCAGCTTCCTAAGTAAGCTGAATCTACAGGCACATGCCACCATTCCCAGCAAATTTTTTTTTTGTAGAGATGGAGTTTTGCCAGGTTGCCCAGGCTGATCTCGAACTCCTGGGCTCAAGCAATCTTCCCATCTTGGCCTCCAGGAGTGCTGGGATTACAGGATTACAGATGTGAGCCCATCCTGTTTTTTTTTTAATTTATACTTTTTGTGTGGCTGAAACAATTATTTCAGTCTTGGGATGGGGTGGAGACGTGCTACTAAACTAGCTGTACTGCGGCACTGTGATGACTGTGTGTGTTTATTGTTTTGCATTTGCGGTATGCTGGGATTTGTTTGGTATGTATATGAACATGCTCTACCTGGCCTTGCACAATGTTCCTTCCCCTAATAGTGGGCCCCAAAGAGAAGATATCTTCCCCTGAGTTAACAATGGCAATGCTCCTACATTGTGTGCTCCAAGCCCCACATTGCTAATTAGAAATGAAAAGACTGTGCTTTTCAGAAGGCTCATTTTATGCCACATGACACATTTATTAATACTCCATGCCATAACTCTTTAAGAACTGTTCTACTGCTCTTAATGGGCCTTGTGCTGAAACGCATTCAGTGGCTGTTGTTGTAAACCGATATTTCCCCTTGGGCAGTAACTGCAATCTAATTTCAATTTCCCTTTTAACTCATTTACTTCACAAAGATCTAATTTAAGACAGATTAGGTAAAATATTATTGGACTTCATGGGCACCAAGTGATTGTTGTTTAAGAATTATTGTTAAGACCCAAAGCTTGCTGTCCTTTCCACTGCATCTGGGCTGTGAAGGATCTGGCATTAGAGTGTACTGTTGAACAAGAGATGACAAATGTCCTTTTCTGGATTCCCACCAGCAGTTTAACGATGATTACAAACGTTTAATCAGCCATGTGAAACATATATATCTCAAAGTCAACCCATCACCAGTCATTCCTGTCCATTCTCCCATATTCACTGTTCTCCTGAGAACAGGGGATAAAAGTAGGGGAGATAGTGCAGGGAAAAGCATTGTGTGATGCAGTTCTGCCTTGGGGCTGCTCTATGCTCCCCCCTGCCGACAAAAGTATGGTACGATCAAGCACTGTTGACCCTGGACTTGACAGACTTCAACATAAGGAAGCAGAATAACTAATTCAAGAGAGTTCTACAAGGATAAAATGTGAAAGAATAAATAATAATAGGCTTTCTCCTCAAATTTATGGTTTTCTGCCTTGTTGCACTGAATCCTGGATGCTCTGTGAATCTTCTAAATCGTAGACTTACAGATATCAGTGCTGGAAAGGACCTGGGCATGCCCATCAGGCAACCCTCTGTCTTATTTTATAGATGAGGAAAATGAGATCTAGAGACATGCAGTGGCCCAGCCAGGCCATACAGTTAGGTAGTGGCAGGTGAAGAAGGAGAACACAAATGTTTTAGCACATGACCTGAGAGATGATCTAGTGGTTCCCCAAATCTGGTGAGCACAGATTCCTGGATTCTGCACACTTATTTAATAGAACACCTGGAGAAGAGATTTATGACTGTTTTTTAAAAAGCTACTCAGCCCAGGCCGGGTGTGGTGGCTCATGCCTGTAATCCCAGCGCTTTGGCAGGCGGATCACGAGGTCAGGAGATCGAGACCGTCCTGGCTAACATGGTGAAACCCCGTCTCTACTAAAAATACAAAAATTAGCTGGGTGTGGTGGCAGGCGCCTGTAGTCCCAGCTACTCGGGAGGCTGAGGCAGGAGAATGGCATGAACCCAGGAGGCAGAGGTTGCAGTGAGCCGAGATCGCACCACTGTACTCCAGCCTAGGCAGCAGAGCGAGACTGCGTCTTAAAAAAAAAAAAAAAAAAAAAAAGCTACACAACCCAGGTGCAGTGGCTCACACCTATAATCATAATCCCAGCACTTTGGGAGGTCAAGGCAGGAGGATTGCATGAGGCCAGGAGTTCGAGACCAGCCTGGACAACATAGCAAGACTCTGTCTCTACAAAAAATAAAAATAAAAGATAAGACAAAATAGAAAGCCAATCAGAATGATTCTTATGCAGTCAGTCTGGCCTTAGTCAGGAACTAGTATTAGTGTATCCCCTGGGGCAGATCAGCTTTGCCATGTTTTTGTATGGCCCACAAGCTAAGAGTAGTTTACATTCTTAAATGGTTGGATGTGTGAAAATGATATGAAATTTAAATATCTGTGTCTATAAAGTTTTACTGACACACAGCCACTCTTGTTGGGTTGCATGTTGTCTATGGCTACTTTTACACCACAGTTTCAGGGGTAAGTTGTTTTAACAGACACTGTATGGCCTACAAAGCCTGCAGTATTGACTGCCTGCGCCCTTTCAGAAAAAGCTTGCTAGTGCCGGGTATATTACTTATCTCTTTCTCGTGTAACTACTGCAAGCCCCAGTATTAAAAGGGAAATTCATAAGCTTTGAGTACTTGTGTTTGTCCAAAGACTATCTTGCTTGTGTTTTTTTTTTTCGAGACGGAGTCTCGCTCTGTCGCCCAGGCTGGAGTGCAGTGGTGCGATCTTGGCTCACTGCAACCTTTGCCTTCTGGGTTCAAGCGATTCTCCTGCCTCAGCCTCCAGAGTAGCTGGGACTACAGGCGCGTGCCACCATGTTGGGCTAATTTTTGTATTTTTAGCAGAGATGGGTTTTACCATATTGGTCAGGCTGGTCTTGAACCCCTGACCTCGTGATCCACTCACCTCGGCCTCCCAAAGTGCTGGGCTTGCAGGTGGACTATCTTGCTTTTCAAAAAAGATCCATTGTGAAAAACTGCATGCAAATTTTCTGTAAATCTAATTATTTCAATAATAAAACATGTTTTATTGTAATACAATTTCCTACTAAAGTATTGGAGATTTACCTTCATTTCAGGAGTTTAGTGTGCTAGATGTTTATTTTTGTTAATAGAAAGAAGAACTGTTTTTATACTTGATGAAGATAAAAGGTATAAATATTTAGAAAGGGGTGATGATAAATGAGTTTTATTTTAAGTGCAACACTCAGTACCCAAATTAATTCGGAAATTTCTATTTCACACGTCAAATGTCCTTAGTAAAGCCTTCTGCTTACAAAATCATAGTTTTTGAATTCACTAAAGATGCTTAGTTTCCCCCAGAATCATCAGTCTCCCACTTGACAACTCATGACTGATCCTAATTCAGAATCCTGCTACCTCCTAGTTTTTCTTCAACCAAGGCGTAACAGTTTCCATTTCCTAATGGCTTCCTTTTGTTTTTCTTCTTCTCTTTTTCCCTCACCTAAAACAACATAAGTATTTGTTCATGAACCAATCAACAGACATTTATGAAGCACCTGCTGTATGCCAAGCACTGCAGGCACTGATTCGGTGATAGGAAATACCCTCCATGCTACCTCTAGACTTGTATTTCCATCACGACCAAACCAAGAGACAAGAAAAATGGAAAGTATAGAGTACATTACTTTTAAAAATCCTACCAGACGCGGTGGCTCACGCCTGTAATCCCAGCCCTTTGGGAGGCTGAGGCAGGCGGATCATCTGAGGTCGGGTTCAAGACCAGCCTGGCCAACATGGTGAAACCCTGTCTCTACTAAAAATACAAAAAAATTAGCCGGGCATGGTGGCGGGTGCCTGTAATCTCAAGTACTGGGGAGGCTGAAGCAGGAAAATTGCTTGAACCCGGGAGGCGGAGGTTGCAGTGAGCCGAGATTGCGCCATTGCACTCCAACCTGGGCAACAAAAGCAAAACTCTGTCCCAAAAAAAAAATAATAATAATTAAAAAATAAAAATCCTGTTGCCTGTCTCCTAAGGAGAGGTTTTGTAGGTGATTTTGTAAAGGCGTGGCCCAGTGGTTTTTAAGTCTTGGGGCATGGGCCAGTGCTTCTTTCATTGTTGCTTAGCTGCCCTATCTACCCCAGGGACTCAAATTTCTCATTCACCAGAGAATGTGTCTCCCACACCAACTTCATTCTTTGCCACGTTGCCACTAAACTGCCTCCCAATCTGGCACAGTAGAAGCTGTTGAGAGGCTTGAAGCTCAGCATAACATGCTGCTCTTTGCTGCGTGACCTTTGATAGGTGGTGTTCCTCTCCTGAGCTTTTGTAAAGTGTATAGAGGATAATAATTCCTCCTTCACCCATACTTCATGGGAACCTCATGAGGTTGAATGAGTAGGTTCTTTAAAAGGCTATTTTCATAGAGAGAGTTGCTATAGAAACACAGAGAGGTACAAGTACTTCAGAGAAGGGGTTTGGGGGAAGCCCTGGGCTGTTTGTTTCTTTGAGAAGCCAAGATATGGAAGAGCTATGGCTCAGCCCTTGATGTGTTTCAGGTGAACCCTAGGTCTCCTACTTCTCTGTACTTTTAGGATTAGGCTTTTTCTGCAGCATATCCCACCAGAACCAGTATGCTCCATTCCAGGAAGAATTTCACTGCAGTACAATGTCAAACACTAGGGATGGTGTAGTGGGCGTTTGTAGAATGAATCTAGCTCAATACTTTTCCACTGGGAAGAGAATGACGTGACTCTGGTAGATTAGGAAAGGAAAGAATAGAAGATAAGAAAAGAACTTTAAAAAACATCCACTAATACTGTGTATTGGGAGTACATAAGCTGATCATTATTTTGGAACTGTGGAGGGAAGCATAAGATTGGTTCCTGCCCTCAAAGAACCAAAAGCCTAATTGTAGGGGATGGAGGTTAAAAAAAAAAAAAAAAGTTGGGGGCTTTTCATAAATGACCTGTATCAGGTTAAGAAGGACCTCTGTTACTAGTTTGTTGAGTACATTTATTATGAAAGGTGTTGAATTTTGTCAAATGCTTTTTTCTGCATCTATTAAGATGATCATGTGGTTTTTCTCCTTTATTAATATGTTGCATTACATTGGTTGATTTTCAAATGCTAAACTATCTTTGCGTTTCTGGGATAAATCCCACTTGGTCATGGTGTGCAACCCTTTTTATATGCTACTGGGTTTGGTTTGCTGGCATTTTTGTCGAGGCTCTCTGTGTCTATATTCATAAGGGATGTTAGTAATAGAGTTTTCTTATGATGTCTTTGGTTTTGTATCAAGGTAATACTGGCCTTTAGAATGAGTTTAGAAATGTTCTATTCTCTTCTATTTTGTGGGAGAGTTTGTTTAATTCTTTAAACATTTGGTAGAATTCATCAGCAAAACCATCTGGTCCTGGGCTCTTCTTTGTGGGGGTTCATTTTTTAATGCAAGGTACAGAAGAGTATTTATGGAACAATCCCATGTGAGAGAGAGACTTTTTAAGGACATAGATGTATGCTTTTATTTACATAGAAAATTTCTAGAAGGATATACAAAAAAACCGGCATCAAAGGTTATCATTAGGTAATGAGATGGAACTTGGTCTTATGTTCCTTTTTTCTTTTAAAAAAATTATGATCATGCGTTGCTCCAAAATTTAAAAATAAAAAACTACTTAAAATGACTAGCATTTATTTGGCCATTTGCTCTTTCACTCACACAGTGAGATGGTAGGACTGTGTATCTGCCACTGGCCTGTCTCCTTAGGAACTTGCAGTCTAGTAGGCCCTTGCATCTCTCAGCTTCACAGTCTGCTCTCCCTCTTCCCTATTTTATTTCCATCAACACTGAATTACTGGTCAATTCCCTGAAAAAAACCTGCAGCTACATGCTACTATGCTTTCATACATGTGATTTTTGTTCCCTTACCTTTCCATCCCTTCTCCCTAAATCTGCCCAATTAAATTTTCTTAACTCTTGTTTATCCCTTAAAGCACCTTCCAAATATTAGTTACCTTCCTTTGTGAACTTCCCAGCTCACTCTCTTTTTTATTTCCCAGCCAAGGGGAAAAAAATCTCTCCCTCCTGCTGCCTCTCATACATTATGCATATTTTTGTTATTGAACTTTGTACTTACCCTGCATCATAATTACTAGCTCACATATGTGTCTTCCCTAAAAGTACAGTTTTATTCAGTGTTGTGTCCTGGTAATTAGCACAATGCTTGGCACAGAGTAGATGCTCAAAAATATTTTAATTCAATTGAATTCAGAAGACAGGGCATTCTGGGTAGAATGAGCCATATAAACAGAGGCCAACGTTATGAATTACGAGAACCTGTTCCGAGGACATGAGCTAGTTTGGCTAGATGGGAACATTCATGCTGGGAAATATGATTTAATTATTTTGGCAAGGCTGATATTGGGGGCTCTTGAAAGCCATATAAAGCAGATTGAATATTGGTAAGTAAATATTGATTGAATGAAGAACATTTCTCACTTCCTTCCAGTCTTTGCTGAAATCCCTCTTCTCAATAGGCTTATCCTGACCACCTCCTTTAAAACTGTTGCGTCTTTATTCACCCATCCCCTGACTCCGGCATTCTTGATCTTCCTCTCCCTGTTCTTCCACCTTTTCCCATAGCACTTGTCATCTTCTGTGTAGCACAGCCTATATGATTTACTCATTCATTGTGGTTTTTATTTATTGTCTGTCATTCCCACTAGAATTTAAACTCTTCGGGCCAAGGCTATCTTGTTCACTGACCATTTCCAAGCACCTAGAACACTGTCCAGCACATAGAGACCAGTCAATATTTGTCCAGTCAATATTTGTTGAGTGAATGAATCCTAAATTAATGAACTTCAGTATTGTGTACAGAGCTGGCATAGAAGCTTAGGTATGATTCAAATGGCCTGTTTCTGAAATAAACAAGTTTATTCTGTAAAACTGCCAAGATTGCACCAGCTATTTGTATTATAATCTGGGCAGGGCAGAGGGAGGGAGGTGGGGCAAACATTGTGTTAAGGTTGCTTGTTTAAAAACCAAGTTGGGAAGTAAAAATTATTACAGACTTTTGAGTTTATGTATTCCTTACCTAGAAATTGTTGTTTCATGTGGTGACTCATACCCGTGCTTTAATAATTTCTCTCTTTTTCTTTCTCCACAGACCTTTGTAGTATTAAACAGAGGGAAAACTCTCTTCAGATTTAGTGCCACGCCTGCCTTGTACATTTTAAGTCCTTTTAACCTGATAAGAAGAATAGCTATTAAAATTTTGATACATTCATATCCTTTTCGGCAAATGTGGTGTGAGTGCAGCAATTGCATGGTTGCTTGTTTACCTTTCCAATATTTGACAACTAGATTATATGTGAAGTTTTTTACTGATAGCTTAGTTAACTAGCCCATCAGTCAGAGGTTTAAGAGTGAACTTCTGCCACATCCCAAGCTGAGCTTCAGCAAATTATTTTTTTTTTCTTAGGATGATATTGTGGGAATCTGAAATTTTGTTGATATCATTGTACGGACAAATTAAAATAACCTTTGTTGAAGTCTTAACTTTATTTAATACTCAGACTTCAGTGATTTCATTCTGTGGCCAACTATTCAGCTTAATATATTAAAAGCCATTATTAGAGGTTTTTGAAAGTACTTCTTGAGTTACAAATAGTTGGATGAATGCTTTAGAAATCAGCTTTGAATTTTTAAAAATTTTTTGAACAGTGAGCTTAGAAAGTGAGATAGTTCTCAGATGAAATAACCTCCTTGTTACAGAGGTTTAGATGCAGATTGTAGGATAAATAGGAATTTTTTTCTGGTATTTTTACTCGCCTTAAATAGAAAAATGCCAATTTATTCAAGTGGCCTGAGTTACACCTTATTAACATAGGAGAGTGCATGTGGCAAATGAAAAATTGTTTGATGGATTTAGTGATGTTGCATGGTGACTTGAAACTTCCATGGCTGGTTGATATTTGACAGCATGTGGTCCCATGCTTCGAAGATTATTGTATCCTCCAAGTAGGATGAGGAAGCCAGCAGTGGCAACTTGGTGAATTGGTTTAAAAGCTTTTGCCACATTTTATTAACTCTTAAGAATTTAGCAACATGGTTGTGAAATCTGTAGTTTATAAGCAACACACTTCTGAAACCTGAAGGTTTATAAGGAAATAAGTAATTCACAATGGACTTCTTCCTTTCTGTTGGATCAGAAGATGGAGTGTTTTTTCTCTTCTGGTTCCAAAAAGCATGAAGACAAATCCAGCTGTAATGAAGAAAAAAAAATCCAGCTGTAAGAAATATTTTCTCTTTTTAAAACTCCACTGGTAGAATAAAGATAGTGAATGCCATTAACAAGAGAGAGTGAATTAGTGGCAAGTGGGATATGGCTCCCAGGCCTGTTAAGTGACAATTAGAGTTTGAGTAACTTGTGCTGACCTAAAATAGTTTAATTTTTCTCAGAGACAAGAACAGAAAGGCCTGAGAAAAATTCTGGATGGAAATGAAATGGCAGTATGGTTTCCTATCCATAAACATTCCTGGACACTTTCAGAATGGATTTTGCTCTATTACCTAATCTTCAGAAGTGTGGTGGTGCAGATGTCCTTGAAATCTTTACCTAACACGCCGCAGTTGGTTTCCCACATTGGACATATTCAACACATATGGGCTGTATTGGCTGATGCCTTGCCCCCAAAGACAATTCAGCCCTTTAGAAGGACTAGGGAAGGCTGGGTATGATGGCTCAGGCCTGTAATCCTGCACTTTAGAAGGCTGAGGATGTAGGATCACTTGAGCCCAGGGCTTCAAGACCAGCCTGGATGACATAGAGAGACCTTGTCTCTTAAAAAAGAACAACAACTGCGGGAAAAAAGTGAACCATTGCATGTAGATTTTCAAATAACTAGCTATGTAAGATGATTAACTTACCAATAAATGAATACCTAGTCATATAGATTTAATTGATTTTCTTATCTGACAACTTTGGTTGAGAAAGTGCAAAGGTATTGTACTAAGTGCAAAAAACATTTAGAGGCTTAGTCTGTAATTGGGCTGAAAAGTGGTTAGAGGGGAACATGTTTCATCCAAAGGGAGTAGAACAGTGACGGCCCTTTTGAAAGAAGGAGAATAGCCGTCCTGCCCCATCCATCCACAGTTCACAGTGGCATTCTGTGTTTATGGTGGTGACCACAGTTTTCATTGTCACCTTGCGTTTTTCTCTTCTGTGCTTCATCTCCTTTCAGGTTATTGATTTAGATCTGATACCCAATGGAAAAGTGTTTGTTTTTTGAGAAAACAAAAGGCAGGCCAGCTTTTAATATTGCCCCTTGACTCTTCTCTACAGTATTTAGCATGATCATTATGTGCACTATTTTGACCAACTGTGTATTCATGACTTTTAGTAACCCTCCTGACTGGTCGAAGAATGTGGAGTAAGTAACTCATTTATTTGTGTGCTTGTTTGTTTTAAATATTTTTAGTCACTGAATCTTGCTTTGCCACAGTTTACCCATCAAGGAGAAAAAAAATTAGTCACTGCCTCTCTTTATTTCACAGAGAAGGCTGAAAGTACATGTGGAATTTAGGAAATAGCCCTCCCTAAAAGTCAACTCTAGGAAGAGGGAGTATGCTCTGGAAATTACTGCCCTTCACTCCACCCTTTCCTGTGCCAGGCAGTGCCATTGCCCTGCAGCCCCATCACCATCTTGTATCCTCAGTTCATGGTGATACTGTTTTCTCCAATTTTAGGTTTCCCTGTTTTTTGACTTCTCTAAGGTTAAAAACAGCTCTGGGGGGCCTCCTTACCTTCTTCAAAATGATCATGTACTAGATAGCAGCACAGTTACTTCCTTGGAATACAATTCAGGACCCAGTACAACATTCCAAAGGTCTTAGTTTGTGCATTTCAGTAAGTTTCATTCAAAGCATTTCTTTCTCCTCCTCACTTCCTTCCTGCTGCATTGGCTGTGCCCTTTCTGTTTTGTCTCTCTTAGTTGAAGCAACACTTCAGGCAAGTGCTAACGTAAAAGGTTCATTTAAAGTTTCTGTCCAGAAATCACCTCAAGCTATTCATTTCTTTGACAGGTACACGTTCACAGGGATTTATACATTTGAATCACTAGTGAAAATCATTGCAAGAGGTTTCTGCATAGATGGCTTTACCTTTTTACGGGATCCATGGAACTGGTTAGATTTCAGTGTCATCATGATGGCGTAAGTTCTCCCCTTACTTTATTGGTGTTCTGGGTGTGATTCTGTGTGTGGAGTTGTACTCCTGGGTCTGTTTGTAAGTGTGCATTTGTGGACACAACTGTATGAGGAATTAATGGATAACCATGTAAGGCCCTATGGGCTTATGTCTATGATTCTTGCTTGTGAGGGCCTCTTGTGGTGCAGGCGATGATAATGTGTTTATGTGGGAGAAGGCAAGCAGAGGCTTTACAGCTGGGAGGGAAAGGAGGAGGTGATTTCTCATTGGCACTCTCTCATATTTTATTCCTCCTTGTAACATTGATCACGGTTTGCACACCTATCATTACAAGGCCTCTGTGAAGACTTGAAATTTTTTAGTTGTAAACTTTCAGCTGAAAATGAGTTTCCTGGGTATGTCTTACCGTATGTAATTTAATAAGGCTGGCCAGGTGTTGCAGACTTCAGAGCACATTTTAGAGTCAAAACATGAGCCAAGGTATCCACACTGGCACTTCCTGAAGAGTTACTAACCAGAATTTCGAACTATTGCTCAAGATCAGTGTAACTCCACATTGGTATGTTACTGCTCTTGCTCATTTGTGTTGTTTCAGCAATAAAAATGTATCTTTGGGAAACTGAGCTGATGATAGAAGAGTTATAGCAGGCTTTAATATTTTTATTTCCAGGTTGGGAAAGCGTTTTGTGGTTTGAGAGTGTAGTGGGGGTGGTGTATAGGTTTTGTGTGTATGCATGATGTGTAAGAAAGAGTGCATTTGAATATGTATTGATCTGAGCATCTGGTGGAAAGATGTATTTCAACTGTAAAATGTGAATAAATGATATGCATCGAATACTTGAAACTGAAACTGACTTTCTGTTATATAAAGGCAATGTCTTACTTTCTAGCATATTATGAATACACATTGGTGTTCATTTAAAATTTTTAAGTGTCCTTGCTAGGCACAGAGCTTCTAATTAAAATGAGCACTTAACACAATATTTGCTCTGATCCCATGATTTGGATTTTCCTGAGCCCTGCTTTTGTATGTCACAGGCCAAAACTTCATACATAGACATGACTACAATCATATGATGACAACTCTTGATTAAGTCATATATACAGACATTTAGTCAATTTTGCCATTGTCAACTAGGGAGTTACTTTAATGTAGATTTGTTTTTGTGGGGCTCCTGCTGCAGAAATTTGTCTCCCTCTCTTACGAAATCGTTCACAAAACCTGGGGACATAAGTCTTTGATAACTCCTGGCCTTCCTTTTTACTAAAAAATGTGAATGGGCTGACAGTAAAGCCATTCTGATTGGGATCAGCACATTACTATGTTGATGAATGGAGTAAATCCCAAGAACCTCCTTTCTAATATACTTTTGAATTCTTCTTGCCCGATTAAAAACAAGTGTTCCTTAAATGTTTGTATTTTGAAGCTTTTCTTTTTCAAGGAAAAAAATGAAACCATAGCTTGTATATAAGACCCTTTCTTCCCCCCATTCTCAAACCCTCGCCCAGTGGTACCATTACAAGTTAACTTTGGTTTGATTCTGCAGGTATATAACAGAGTTTGTAAACCTAGGCAATGTTTCAGCTCTACGCACTTTCAGGGTACTGAGGGCTTTGAAAACTATTTCGGTAATCCCAGGTAAGATGGTCCGGGGTTGGTGTTAGGTGTTGGGATAGGGCCCTGACGTGACGTATTGTACTTTTTGTTTTGTTGTGGTTTTGTTTTTTCCTTTGGTGTTTGTGTTTGTGTCTGTGTTTGTCACTTGTGTCTGTGTGTGACCTCCCTTACTACAGATATGTGACAGAGTTTGTGGACCTGGGCAATGTCTCAGCGCTGAGAACATTCAGGGTTCTCCGAGCTTTGAAAACTATCTCTGTAATTCCAGGTGAGAAAATTTGTACATAAGACTGACTTTGCCACGTCTCCTCTTTCTCCTCCATTCATTTTGTCCACCATTCTAAAGCAGCATCAGTACAGTTGATAATGGCCTTGCATTCTGCATGTTTTTCCTGGGAGACATTCTCTGGAATGGCCATTGGGTCCTCAGGCAGTTTTCTCTGAGTGCTTGCCAGGCATGCAGCCCCCATTCCATCCATGCTATTGAAAAAGCACGTGCTTAAGAATCACTTGGATCTCACCATATTTGAAAAAATTGTCACAGAGCTAGCTGTCTCTTTGTATATAAATCATTTGCTTCCTGGCTCCATGGAATTACAGTAATTTTGACATTTGCCGTCATTTCATTGCTTGTGATTTCTAGGCTTCCTATCGCATGGTTTGCTGATGGGACGTTATTCAAAGAATTATACATTTACTATTACTGTATTAATGAAATTTTTTAATCACAGAAGAGATCTACCCAATTAACTAATCCAGTATCAGAGACAAATTTAAGAGACTTGGAGTTAGTGAACTGCACTTAAATAATCACTGTCTGTCATGTTCTACTGCTATCTGTCTCACTAGAATAAGAACCAGTAGACATCTACCGTACATATTCAGGGTTCATTCTCAAACATAAATCCCAGTGAAAGCTCATGCAGGCACTGGTAAAAAAAAAAAAAAAAAAAAAAATCAAAGGTAAGATAAGATACAACTAAAGGTATGGGCAACAAAAAGTATAGAAGTTTGAGGGGGAAAAACAGAATCAGTGGGTGGGTTGAGAGTTAGTTGATTGACAACCTCTTTAAAATTTTTGCCTTTTTCTTTTTGGTTCTGGTTGAGCTAGCCCAATGGTTCTTAACCTTTTGAAGGTTTTGGATCCCTTTGAGAATCAGATGAAAGTTCACAGACCCCCCCGAAGCCCATCCGTGGACCCCAGGTTAAGATTCCTTAATTTAATTTAAATCATTGCTACTGGGTAATACTTATCTTTCTAAAGACCAGTCTTGAAATCTCAAAGGAAAGATATTTTAGTTAGTATTGTGAGCCTAAGATATACTGGCAGTAACTTGGCAGAGGTGAAGACTGTGTTGTTGCTCTTTGGACTTCAGTTGTGGTCATGGGTTTTCAAGGAAGACTCCGTAGAGACCAGGCTCTCCACAGCAGTTTCGTAGAAATAGGAATGTGGAGAAAGAACAGAGGCATCCTATTCTTATCCTATTCCTATTACATGGCTCTTCCCCTTGTGGCTGACTCAAAAATATCTCTCTTTTTAAAATTTATTTTTATTTTCTAGAGACAGAGTTTCACTCTGTTGCCCAGGCTAGAGTGGTATGATGACGGCTCACTGCAGCCTCGACTTCCAGGGCCCAAGCGATGCTTCCTTCTCAGCCTTCGGAGTAGCTGAGACCACAGGTGCACGCCATCACACCCAGCTCATTTTTTAAAAAATTTTTTTTGTAGGGACAGGGTCTCCCTATGTGTTGCCCAGGCTGGCTGCCAACTCCTGGGCTCAAGCAATCTTCCTGCATCAGCCTCCCAAAGTGCTGGGATTACAGGCGTGAACCACTGCATCTGGCCCAGAAATACTTCTTTTTCCCCTTTTTAACATTATCTCAATAGCAGATAGAGAGGGAAGCACAAAGATAGAATCCTGGAGAGGGCAGAACTGGAATGTGGTTTACTGAGAACCTCAAAGAAGGTAAATTCATCTTCACCACTTACAAATTTGGGGCATGGAGTTGGCCAGTAAATTAGTGCCCTACCAAAGATGAATTCCTATATTTTTAGCGATGGTGGCTGACTCCCTGTCAACCAAAGGCTGGGTGTCAGTTGAAGTATGTACTTCCTGGCAAAAAACTACAACCTTAACTTACCAAGATTTAGTTCCTAGCCATTTTAAATCTGCTTAACAGAAAGCTCATTCTCCAGACAGCCTCAGATAGCTCATTGATGGTGGCCTAATCCTTAGGCAAGCCCTGTCTTATTTTTTGAGGCATCTGGAGTGCCAAATCTTTACTTTCATTTTTCCTATGGTCTCTCTCCTCCTCTGGCCCCTTTTAAATAGGATCTTGTGTTTTCTGCTCACTTCCCTCAGCGTACTCTGCAAGGCATCTGTCTCTTTATGTTCTTGTGATCTCAAAACTTCTTTCCCAGAATTAAATTGGAAAGCTGTATTCTGTTCACTAACTAGGGCAGCAGATGCTATCTCTAGTCTAGCTCATAGCTTCTGTCTCTGTCTGTGCTATATGGTTAACTTTTGACCATGGCATTTCTGCAAGATAACTCTTGATTGGTGTCACGTTATTTATTCTTTGTATATTTCCTTAATATGTCACGTTATTTATCCTTTATATATATATATATCTGGAATATATGCAGTATCTAACACAGTGCCTGGCCCATAGTAGTGCTCCATAAATGATTGTAGTAGCAGCACTTACGACTATACAGAAGAAACCTAAGCCAATAGAAAGGGTTTGTATCAAGATTTAGACATCAGCTTCACAGTTTGAAATAGAGTCCCAGATTCCTATTTCTAGAAGCACCCCCAATTGAGCTGGCTTTGGGAGGCTAACTGGGGTGGAAAATAACATTAAGGGATAGTAAAGCCAATAATAGATCACTGTCGGTAAATGGCATATTTGGTTCTTGAATTAAAAGTGTGGCTCTCAATCTCAATCTTTCTGCTCCCGATTCTACCTTTTAGAGTTAGCAAGAGAAATCCAGTAATGAAGTTTCCCTCATGGGGAGTTTTCTCTCATCCCATAGGAAATTCTGAAATTGCTGATTATGCTTTCTCCCATAGAGGGCTGTTGTGCTATTCCTACCTGCCTGCTGTGCAGTCTCCTTCCAAGGCGGGAGCACCAGTGTATGAGTCAGTGGATCGGGGCCATCTCTTGCTTGGAAGTATGTCATTTTGATTCTTGTGTGGTAGAGCTGGCCCATGATTCCCCCTTAGTAAAAACCATTGTTTTGTATACCAAGTTTTCTCGTGGATCACTTCAGTGGAATTGTTGTTCTCTTTGTCTTCTCCTCTTCCCAGTTTGGTTATAGGCTATTGCCAAGGGTGCCAAAAATAGAATGGAAGTGAGAGCAACCACTGACCTGGAGCCTTCAAGGTCTCACAAAGCTCCCTGTGTATCATCTTCCTTTATGAGAGCTTTTCCTTTCCTAGAGCACTCACCCACCCCCAACCTGGGCTGATACTGTCCTTCCTCTTTGTGTCTTTGGTAGATATTCTGATTATGTCAGGGCCACCAGGACTCCCGAAGATTGGACAGTAAGGTGCATCAGTTAGCTCTGCCCTTTTCTGTAAGAAATGCTTTGCTTTAGAGCTTTCTTGTAGCTCAGAAAAGACCAAACCCACCTTCTGACCCTTTTTACTTGACTTGACTTGGATACATACTACTTATGCTTTCCGTTTTGTTGCAGAGGCATCAACTTGGAGAACAGTGTACACAAGCTCTGTGCTAAAAGGGTCGGTTATAGAGGAGACTCTTTCTAAATTTTCTTTAGTCTGGAATTTGTCAGGTTCACCTTGACATTGAAATATTCTGCCTAAAAGTTTGTATGTCTTAAAACTTCGTTTTCACTTTGTATTTGTCTGAGTCCCGCATAAAGTGAACTTCTAAGTGACTCTGTCAGAAGTTTCGTCCTCTGCATGCTTTGATCATGTGCCACAGGGCTGACATGCCCAAAGAAAGGGTGGGAATCTCGAAAGAGTTTCTCTGGTTTTTCTTAGACAGTGGCATTTAATAGTATAAGTATTAATAGAACTGGTTGGGAGAAACTCACTTGTCAGTTCCTTTTCATTTCTGTCATTTAAATGGCTGCCCCAAAGCACTGCTTATCTGCTGCTCATTAGCACTTATTTAATTTCATTCCACCTTCTTTAGAATTGTACTTTCTTGATTATTTTTCTCTTGGCAATTTTATTTCTCAGCTTTCATTTCTGTTACTCTCACTTCTAACCAGTGGGATCAGACAGGAAGCAGGGAAAATGATAGGCCTTTCTTTTTCCCCTCCCAGTATTCACAAAGAAAGCATTTTCTTTAAACGTATACTTTGTGAATGTGGCAATTTCTGCTGCATAATGATGGGAGATATAAACTGTCGTTGTCTCTTTTAAACTATGCTGGTTATTCTCTTGCCTTTGTATTTCTCCTTTTCCCACATTGCTTCTTAGGAAAGATAAAGTTTAACAGTGGTCCTAAGTGAAAAAACACTAAATACTCACAGGATCCCACTGACCCATCTTTGAGAGCTAGTTTAGTTTTGGTCGCACTTTGTGATGGGAATCAGGTGTCGAGTAAATAAATCTAGAGTCCCCCAATCTCTTTCAAATTACTGTTGCTCTAAAGAATCTTCAAGAACTATCACTGTAGGCTGGGTGCAGTGGTACACACCTATAGTCCCAGCTAATCAGGAGGCTGAGGCAGAGGATCACTTGAGCCCAGGAGTTTGAGGCTGCGTTGAGCTGTGACCACACCTGTGAGTAGCCACTGCCTTCCAACCTGGGCAGCATAGTGAGATCTTGTCTCTTAATGAATAAATAAATAAATAAATAAATAATAAATATTATCATGAGGATTGTAGTTGCAGCAGGAAAAGTCAATACAGCACTACTTTACCCCTACGCTTTGTCTGAGCCCAAGCCTGACTCTGGGAACAGGGCAGTTGTTCTTTCCCTGGGTTGAGAACTGCTTGTTATTGCTACTGAGGCCTGTTCCAGTATTAACTTTGCAGGGGAATTAGCTCACATTGCTTCAAACCACTTAGATTTCTCAACCTGAGCTACAAACTAGGGAATATGAATTAGCTTCATTTGTTTATTTTATTTATACATATATATTTTTTGAGACGGAGTTTCACTGTTGTCACCCAGGCTGGAGTGCAACGGCCCGATCTCAGCTCACTGCAACCTCCACCTCCTGGGTTCAAGCGATCCTCCTGCCTCAGCCTCCTGAGTAGCTGGGATTACAAGTGTGCACCACAATGCCCAGCTGATTTTTGTATTTTTAGTAGAGATTGGGTTTCACCATGTTGGCCATGCTGGTCTTGAACTCATGACCTCAGGTGATCCACCCACCTTGGCCTCCCAAAGTGCTGAGATTACAAGTGTGAGCCACCGGGCCTGGCAAATTAACTTTATTTATAATCTGGCCATCCAGTGGTGGAAGACTTTGACCCCAATATGCTGGACTGATTTTTCTGGACATAGCACATAGGCAGGCATTGTTCATTTGTTCAAAGGATTCCTGGGCATTGTGAAATGTGACAGGAGATTCAGAGATACCTTTGGACATAAAGTAGAATTCTTCACCTGCTTCTTAAAATTCCTTTAATATCCAGCTTTCCGTCTTGTCACTGACCGTTCTCTACATTGAATCCAGCTGTCTTTTCTTAGCCTATGGTAAATGTATTAACTGTTTCTACTCAGACACATACCAAAGCAAGCTAATGTTAGCCTTTTCCAAGAGTTCTCACTGTCCAATTTGCCCCCACGTGGCTTCTGTTGCACACTCTGTTGTGTAGGAGTCTTTTGAAGAAGCATTCTGCTGTTTTGGATAATTGGTTTTCAGTCAGTATCTTGCTTGTTCTGGAATGTGATGTTGTGAGCCAATAGAATGAAAAGACAGTGTCTCTGTACAGCCAGAATGATGGTATTCTACATTCCGGCTTGTGTCAGGTCAGGAATTCCACTAACAACTTTTTGCCTTTATTGACAGGTGTTGATGGTACGAGGGAGCGCTTTCAGGCAGTCACAGCTGGCAAGACTGTAGAGCTTGAGCTTAGGAAATGAATTGATGGCATCATCTCCATAAATTGGCATTGATGTCTGCAAATATGGCCATTTGCAATTTATCCTAATGCAAAGAAGAAGAGTCTTGGCTGAGACCAATGTATAGTTCAGTGACTGTTTATTATTTAATATTGCTGTGTGATCATGTGCCTTCCTTTACCTGAAAACATGAAGCCACATCACCTTTCTTCTTCTTTTTCCTTTGCCTTCTCATTTTCTCTTGGTGATCTGGATGGGAATCTTGGAGAGTAAACTTTTTAGATGGCTGTAGTTAGTGTTATTTAGTGATTATCCTTGCTTTAATGAAGATTTGTTTATCTGATCCTCTGTGAAATATAAGCAGCTGAATACCATTTCCAATTAAGTTTCTACTTTAAACATCTTGAAAGCTAACTCACCAGTGAGATGATCTAAGCCCCAGACTTCAAAGCTGAGGCTTGAAACAGTGTCTTTTTAGCTTCCTTGACTCATATTTACACATTTCTTTAGCAATAACATCTGGTTTATGGAGAAGAGATGTTAAACCAACTGATTGTGAGCATTTGGGTCCATCTCCAGGAAAGTGAATTCCATGCAGGCTTGGCATATCAGATTAGTTGGGGTCATCTCTGGTTGTAAGTAGCAGGACACAGGAATAATTCAGGGAACCCAAGGGCTGGAATGCACTTGTGCTTCTGGGAAGCCAGTAGAAACCAGAATGCAGAGCCAGAAAGCCACGGGTACAAGGAAGTACTTTGTCTCCATCTCTCTTCTCTCCATGTGTCCATTTCTCTCTCTCAGCATACTAACTTCCTTTACTGCTCAGTCACATCTTAATATAATGACAGAATATGGCTACCACTTAGCTTCCAAATTCATTTATTACTATTCTCACCACATGAAAAGATTACTTAACTGTCTCTTATCCTGTTCCAAATTCTTGTAGGAAAGGATCTGGATTTAGGTCAGATGTCCACCCAGACATCTGCAACTACTGAGAGAAGGTGACCTTGTACAGACATGGCTGCTGAGAGCTCATTCTTAAGGAACAGGGGATAGTTGGAGCTCATGGCCTAGAATTTCCACTTATATGGGCCTGGAACTGTCAAAAAGTTCCCAACCCAGGAAAATCAGATTCTACTCATGCTAAAATTGTATGCTTTTCAAATTATTTACTTACAAACTCAGTGGTTTGGCTATTTTGTAGTATTATACTCTTGTTACTAATACAAAGGACAACTTACAGCTCATTTCTCAATTCAGTAAAATAGCAATGGTAAAGTCCTTTAACAGTCATCTGGTGTTTGGAAAGGTGATTGTCTGAATCGTCTGGAGAGATGGCTGTATAGGCTTCATAAAAAAGTCCAGGAAAAAGAAACTGTACAACCATTTTTAGTGACCCATTCAAGTATTATTTTTTAAATCAGTCTTTGACTTTGAAAACAGTAAACTTGAATAATTTTAGAAGCCTAGGATTGAATTATTGACTCAATATAGGCCCACTCCAACCCAGTCAAAATATAATAAGGACTTCTCTGTTCCTTAGCAACTAAATGGAAATAAATTCCATTACACTGGAACAATTTTTACTTCTTGATGGCTGCCTTCTACTTTATTCCACCAGTACCTTCTTACCTAGCTGTGCAATTATGATACGATTTCCCAGGGCCTTAGGTTTAAAAGATAGTTTGAAATTTCAATTACTTAATCTCAAACAAATGAACATCTCTGCCTTATTTTGAAAGACTTTTAGAGAAGATTCTTCAGCTTCTCCACCACTGCCCACTGCTATGTAGTGGTGTGTTTATCCATGTTCTGTAGATGAGAAAATGAGACTCTGAGAAGTAACCTTAAATTTGATTTGAAACACAATAGGTCATTAGTAGTGACTGAGCCAGGGCCAGAATACCAGCTTTCTGATTCCCTGTCTGATGCTCTTTCTGCACAGCCCTGTGAGGAGAAAAATAATCAGATTATAAATGCTTTGTTTCCTGGAGCCCAAGCAGGCTCTTCATAATTCCTTTGTGGCCACAGTCTCCATGGAAGGCTCACTCTAAGAAAGCACAGGACTCTGCATACTTTATCTCTACAGTCTACCTCGTGGCTCTTTTTTCTTTAATTGCTCTTAGATCCCTTTTAAGATATTTGTGTAAGAGGAGAGAACTTTCTCATTCATTTACTCTCCCAATAAAAATTTATTAAGTGGCTGCCTTTGTGCCAGGTCCTGTGCTAGGCAGAGCATCCATTTCTGTTATTGGACTCAGAAAATTCTATTGGGCTCGACTTTGAAAAGTCTGGGTGATTACCTGCAAAATACAGCAAAAGAAGAATCATGTCCATACCGCTCATTAGATCACCATTATATGAGGTTAGCCCTGAGCAGTGCCGTTTTCCCAATCATGTCCCTTTGAGGAGGGTACCATACGTAGAATAGTGATAACAAGTGTTGAGTGCCAGCTATGTGCCAGGAACTTTACTAGGTACTTTATATAAATTATCTATTTAAACCTAACAACAACCCAGTGAGGTTGGTATTGTAAATCCATTTTTATAGATGAGTAGACGGAGGTTCAGACAATAATGGTCAACATTTGACTCATTTGCTATGTACTAAATGCTTTGTCAAGTTTTTTTTTTTTTTTTTTTTTTTTTTGTTGTTGTTGTTTTGTTTTTGAGACAGAGTCCTGTTCTGTTGACCAGGCTGGGGTGCAGTGGCTCAATCTTGGCTCACTGGAACCTCCGCCCCCCAACCAGGTTCAAGTGGTTCTCCCACCTTAGCCTCCCACAGTAGCTGGGATTACAGGCGTATGCCACCATACCTGGCTAATTTTTATATTTTTAGTAGAGACGGGGTTTCACCGTGTTGGCCAGGCTGGTCTTGAACTCCCGACCTCAGGTGATCCACCTACCTTGGCCTCCCAAAGTGCTGGGATTACAGGCATGAGCCACCACGCCCAGCTGCTTTGTCACGTGTTTTATATGAACCACACTTAATCCTCACAGCAGCCCTATGATACTCAACTATAATTTTCCCTACTTTAAAGATGAAAAAACTGAGATTCTGAGAGGTTAGAAGGCGTATTGCGTAGGTCAGACAAGTAAGCGGCATAATTTAGTTAAGATTAGTGATTATCTACCCAGCCACACCCTTCAAAGCCAGGATTAGGATTCCCTTGAATTTCAGTTCAGTGGTCTTGCCTTCAGAAGTGAGCAGGGATGAGATTCTTCCTGAGGCCTGTGTGTTAAGGCTTAGCGCCTGCCTCTTGCTCATCCTGGTACATTGGCTAGCAAGAGTGCTCAGTGCTTTGTTGGCCATATCCTATGGATAGCCTGATATCTGGGCACATAAAGACTCATTTGGACCCAAAAAGCATGAACCTACAACCATATTTTTCTGTGTCTTCTGTCACTGATCTCTCCGTGTGCAATTAAGAAATACACCTTCAGTCTGCATTTGAGCCAGTGTCTTACATTTAAACTTTAAATTAAAAATTTTTTAATGTTTTTGTTTTTAATTTAGGACAGAAAAAAGATCATTGTAGAAAGCAGGAATATATGTGATACAGAAAAAGTATATTTTTAAATGGAAAAAGACAAAGTATAAATACTGGATTAATAATAACCTTTTCAATACCTTGGCATTTCCAGAATACTTGGGAAAATATTATTGTACCTTCTCACTTATTATTGGCTTTTAAACTTCCCAGTGGTTTTCTTTCTAACCTGGAGGCCTCCCCAATTCCTAATTTTTCCATTTGTTTCTTTGACAAATATTTACTAAATACCTACTGTGGGCTAGGCACTATAGATACAGCTGTGAACAAGGTAGATGTAAAAAATCAATTATAACCATGACAAATGCTACAGAAGAAAGATGCTACTGAAACACTAGTAACAATGGGGAGGGAGAAGAGTTGCAAAGTCAGAGAAGGCTTTCTGGAAGAATTGACATTTAAACTGGGCCTTGAAGGATGAGTAGGATTTAGGCACAGAGGACAAGATAATATAGCAAGAAGCATTCCAGGCAGAGGGAGCAGCAGGTCTGAAGGCCCTATGGCAAGTAAGAGCTGGGCTTGTATGAAGAACTAAAAAGTAGTCAGAGACGGGAAAGTGTTCCCAGGAAGAAAGGAGCCACACGTTGTTGGTAGAAGAACCTTTCTTTCGCTTTTTAAGAGGTATTCACTTAAAAATGGATACTTCTGGAATATTGATAATTTTGCTGACCTATTATTCTCGTGGTATAAAGTGGCCATATTTCAAGAGTGGTGCTGTGGGGAGGAGTAGCAGCCAGTGGCTAAGAGGGAGGCTTGGGGAGGTGGGGAGGGCTTTGAGGTGCCTCTGATTCCGGGGATTCTGTCTCCTCAGGCCTGAAGACAATTGTGGGTGCCCTGATTCAGTCTGTGAAGAAACTGTCAGATGTGATGATCCTGACGGTGTTCTGCCTGAGTGTTTTTGCCTTGATCGGACTGCAGCTGTTCATGGGGAACCTTCGAAACAAGTGTGTTGTGTGGCCCATAAACTTCAACGAGAGCTATCTTGAAAATGGCACCAAAGGCTTTGATTGGGAAGAGTATATCAACAATAAAAGTAGGTAGCCTCTTCTCTGCAAGAGGAATAGGAAAAGTCTATTCCTAGTTCACATGGTCAGAAGCTACCACAGGGCTTAAAAAAGGAGTTGGAGGCCAGGCGCGGTGGCTCACTCCTGTAATCCCAGCACTTTGGGAGGCTGAGGCGGGTGGATCACCTGAGATCGGGAGTTTGAGACCAGCCTGACCAACATGGAGAAACCCTCTCTCTACTAAAAATACAAAATTAGCCAGGCATGGTGGCACATGCCTGTAGTCTCAGCTACTCGGGAGGCTGAGGCAGGAGAATCGCTTGAACCTGGGAGGTGGAGGTTGCGGTGAGCCGAGATCACTCCATTGTACTCCAGCCTGGGTGGGCAACAAGAACAAAACTCCATCTCAAAAAAAAAAAAAGGAGTAGTTGGAGCTGGAAAGGAATGGCAGTGCTACTAGAACTAGCCTTATAAAATTATTCCTTTCCTCGACGTAGGACTGTGTTCAGAAGCTCTCAAACATCAGCCCTCTCTCCCTTTTTCACATGTACCCCTAAACTTTTGCTTTGAAATTCAGGCTTAGAAGCTTGATAAAAATTATTTTTTCCCCTAGCTGAGTTACTTGGGATACTTACACATTTAGTCTGGAATGTATCTATGGAACTCAAGTTTTCTTAATACTACTAAGACCATCGCAGTCAATCTACTCTAGGGAATCAGGTGATCTCCAAGGCACTATTCAATCCTATTACAGTTGAGGACTTTTAATCATTTTATTTGAGGAACCAAAGGAAAATTTGATGTAGTGATACTTCTTTAGACTCATGAAAAAGTTAGCAATGTAACTATTAGTCATTCCTAAGAAAATAAAGTCAGTTTAGTAACCATAAGAAAGTGTTGCAAAGGAGATTTCGGAGACATATGCTGGAAAGGAAAACATGCCTTGTAATTTAAAATAGAACCTAGTATCTAGTGACCAATGAGCTCTAAAATATCTTTGTTAAAGACACGTTGTAAGGATAGAAGAATACAGTGGTATAAAGGGGTGTAGAACTCAGAAAACTTACTTTTAGGCCCCTTTGATTCAAGTACCAGAATCTGGCATATAGATTTGAAGTATGAATGGAAGTTGGGTATCTGTGAAAACTATATTGCATCAAGAACTTTGGGGTAGCACTTTTAATTTGTAAATATACATAAGAAAATCATTAATGGGAAAGAATTCTTATCAGCTGTCACAGCTGTTGGAAAAGATTTTTTAACTTAAAATCAGTAACTGTTTCTGCTGGGGCTAGTTAGGAACAGTGTAACCTTATTCTCTCATTCACTTAAATCTGCCTGTTCATTTCCTGCCTCTTCAAACTTTTCTAGCAAATTTCTACATAGTTCCTGGCATGCTGGAACCTTTACTCTGTGGGAACAGTTCTGATGCTGGGTAAGTGGCTCACCTAGTTTTATTCTCTTTCCTTAAAATAATGTACCTATTATTAGTTGGGTCGAAATAGGCAATATGTTTACTTTTCTTTGTGCTCAAGTAGTAGAACTTAGAATTGCATCTGACCTATCGGTTAGCATAGATTTTCTTTCTTTCACATTTGTCCACCTAAAGTTGACATTTCACTAGTAAGTGACTGTGCTTGTAGTCTCAAGCCAAAATGAAAGAATCTAAGGATAAAATCAATAACACCAGATAGCTTACCTGCCTCTTGGGGACTCCTCTCATCCTATAGTACAATAGAGAGTAAAGATACCATCTTAGTGATAGTTATGGATCCAAGGATGACCCAAAATATGCTTGACCTGACAGCATAGAGGAGGAAACAGAGTGGCAACATGGTATTTGAGTCCTGATCCTGAAGCTTCCTGCTCTAAGACCTTTGGCCATTTAACTTACCTGATCCTTGGTGTTTTTCATCCATAAAATGGATTTATTTAATAAGCCATGCTCTCTCTTGCTCACAGGGTTACTGTAAGGATCCACTTACATTACATGAAAGTGCTTAGGGCTAATATCCAGAATCTACAATGAACTCAAACAAATTTACAAGAAAAAAACAAAAAACCCCATCAAAAAGTGGGCGAAGGACATGAACAGACACTTCTCAAAAGAAGACATTTATGCAGCCAAAAGACACATGAAAAAATGCTCGTCATCACTGACCATCAGAGAAATGCAAATCAAAACCACAGTGAGATACCATCTCACACCAGTTAGAATGGCCATCATTAAAAAGTCAGGAAACAACAGGTGCTGGAGAGGATGTGGAGAAATAGGAACACTTTTACACTGTTGGTGGGACTGTAAACTAGTTCAACCATTATGGAAGTCAGTGTGGCGATTCCTCAGGGATCTAGAACTAGAAATACCATTTGACCCAGCCATCCCATTACTGGGTATATACCCGAAGGACTATAAATCATGCTGCTATAAAGACACATGCACACGTATGTTTATTGCGGCACTATTCACAATAGCAAAGAGTTGGAACCAACCCAAATGTCCAACAACGATAGACTGGATTAAGAAAATGTGGCACATATACACCATGGAATACCATGCAGCCATAAAAAATGATGAGTTCATGTCCTTTGTAGGGACATGGATGAAGCTGGAAACCATCATTCTCAGTAAACTATCGCAAGGACAAAAAACCAAACACCGCATATTCTCACTCATAGGTGGGAATTGAACAATGAGAACTCATGGACACAGGAAGGGAAACATCACACTCTGGGGACTGTTGTGGGGTGGGGGGAGGGGGGAGGGACAGCATTAGGAGATATACCTAATGCTAAATGACGAGTTAATGGGTGCAGGAAAACAACATGGCACATGGATACATATGTAACAAACCTGCACATTGTGCACATGTACCCTAAAACTTAAAGTATAATAATAAAAAAAGAAAAAGAAAAAAAAAAGAAAGTGCTTTGTAAACAGAGGGCTTTATAAATGTAGGGTGGTAGTGTCATTTTTCAGAGTATATTGGTCCCCTAAGAACTTGTGTTTTAACATGACCACAGTGTCTAGAAATCCATTTAATTTCTGTATTAAAGTAGACTACTAGAGATTACATTGAAAGAAATATGAGATGAATCTAAAAGCAGGAGAAATGGTGTAACTGAGGTAACTGAAATCCCCCTTATGACTTAGGTTGTCACAATGAATGTAAAGAAAACAAACGATTAAGAGGAACTTCTGGCCAGGCGCGGTGGCTCATGCTTGTAATCCCAGCACTTTGGGAGGCCGGGGCAGGCAGATCACAAGGTCAGGAGTTCAAGACCAGCCAGGCCAACACAGTGAAACCCCATCTCTACTAAAAATACAAAAATTAGCCAGACGTGGTGGCAGGTGCCTGTAATCCCAGCTACTCAGAAGGCTGAGGCAGGAGAATCGCTTGAACCCAGAAGGCAGAGGTTGCAGTGACCCAAGGTCATGCCATGGCACTCTAGCCTGGGTGACAGAGCTAGACTCCATCTCAAAAAAAAAAAAAAAAAAAGAGGAACTTCTAGCCATTTGTCATTTGGGATATTAGCTAAGTTAAATTTGATTGAATTGCACATTGATATGAATCTAGAACAGTACTTCTCACACTTTGGCATGCATAAGAATCACCTGGCATACCTCTTAAAAATGCAGATTCATAGATCCCATATCCAGAACTTTTAATTCCTAGATTTGGGTAAGGATGCAGGAATCTGCATTTTTAAAGACCATGCCAGGTGATTCTGATCCTAGGCTGTCCCGAGAAGTTGGCTAGCTGCTTATTTCCTTCTTTTTCTTCCAGTTTGTTGGCCTGGCTCTATCAATGGTTATTTATTATCTCCAAGGTCATGGAGTAAATAGAATTATGTTATTTATTATCTCCAAGGTCATGGCTGAGTGGAATTATGCTGAAAAGTCCTGAACTTCCCTTTCTTTCTTTAGGCAATGCCCAGAGGGATACCAGTGTATGAAAGCAGGAAGGAACCCCAACTATGGTTACACAAGCTTTGACACTTTTAGCTGGGCCTTCTTGGCATTATTTCGCCTTATGACCCAGGACTATTGGGAAAACTTGTATCAATTGGTGAGTAATACCTCTTTTCCTTTGGCCATAGAGTTTGCATGAGCATATATGGGGTTGGGGACATTCTGTGTGAGAGACATTTAGTGAAGACATTATACAAGATCTAACTGTTGTGTTTCCCACAGTCAGCTGGTTTTTGGTATTAAGTGAATTCTCTCAGTTCTCATCCCTGTCTCTTGAATGCTCAGTCATGTATAGCTGTAGACTCTTAACAGCCTTGATGGCCTCTTGTCTGGCCTGAGAATCTGCTATCTCTGTCTACTTCCTATTGTTCATCCTCTGCAGCATATCTCCTTTTGGATATTTTGGGTTAGGGTTTGTTTTTTTTGTTTTGTCTTGTTTTGTTTTTGAGGTAGGTACTACAGGCATGTACCACCCCACCTAGCTAATATTTCTACTTTTTGGAAAGTTGGGGTTTCACTCTGTTGCCCAGGCTGGTCTTGCAACTTCTGGCCTCAAGTGATCCTCCCACTGTGGCCTCCCAAAGTGCTGGAATTACAGGCGTGAGCCACCATTAGGGCTTCTGTTTCAGAAAAATTAAACAACTCTTTGTGCAAAGCACTATGTAGATGGAATTTCCATAAGGACTTTGGAGTATAAATATATCAACATTTTTGAGATTTGTAACACATTTGGACTTGTTCAAGCAGGTTGTACAGATAAAAATAAGGTCAGTAACATTCTGTTGGGCTACACTGGTGACTCTGGACAAGTCATTTAACTTTGCTGGTTGTAATGAAGTTAGTGTAAGTGATTGCTAAGTGTCTTACAGCTTGCAAATTTTATGACAGTCCATTGTTTTCTCTTTGTGTCATTTGGTGATACCAGTTACTTTGAAAATGAAAAACATGTCCTCTCAGGCATGAAGGACCCTCTTTAAGGGAAGTTTCTAGTTCAGATATCTGAGTTAATTCTTACCTTTCTGTTGCACAACCTAGAGTTCCCTCAGGTTGAATGTTTCTCATGAAATATTTGTGATTGATGCTGTTTTTTTTTTTCTTTTTTTTTTTTTTTTTTTTTTTTTTTTTGAGACAGAGTCTTGCTCTGTTGCCCAGGCTGATGTGCAGAGGCGCAATCTCAGCTCACTGCAGTCTCCAAACAATTCTCCTGCCTCAGCCTCCCGAGTAGCTGGGATTACAGGCATGACGCACCCGGCTAATTTTTGTATTTTTAATAGAGACGGGGTTTCACCATGTTGGTTGGCCAGGCTCGTCTCAAACTCTTGACCTCAGGTGATCCACCTGTCTTGGCCTCCCAAAGTGCTGGGATTACAGGTGCGAGCCACCGTGCCTGGCCCATTTTGTGGTTAACAGAATAAAGATGAAAACTCTGTAATAGTGGGTTGCATGTACATAACCTAAAACCTAGTTTCTTTCTGCCTTTTTTTAACCTCCCCACTATCCTTTATGTCATATTGTCATATCCTTTTAAAACTCATCCTATTGCAAAAGAATAAGGAAGGGTGTCACTCAAGATGGGGATTTCCTGGCCGGACACAGTGGCTCATGCCTGTAATCCCAGTACTTTGGGAGGCCGAGGCAGGTGGATCACTTGAGGCCAGGAGTTCAAGACCAACCTGGCAAACATGGTGAAACCACATCTCTACTAAAAATACAAAAATTAGCTGGGCATGGTGGCACATGCCTGTAATCCCAGCTACTTGGGAGGCTGAGGTGGGAGAATTGCTTGAACCTGGGAGGCGGAGGTTGCAGTGAGCTGAGATCATGCCACTGCGCTCCAGCCTGGGTGACAGAGCAAGACTCAATCTAAAAAAAAAAAAAAAAAAAAAAAAAAGATGGGGCCGGGCGTGGTAGCTCACACCTATAATCCCAGCACTTTGGGGGAGGCCGAGGCAGGTGGATCACGAGGTCAGGAGTTCAAGACCAGCCTGGCCAACATAGTGAAACCCCGTCTCTACTAAAAATACAAAAAATTAGCTGGGCATGGTAGTGGGCACCTGTAATCCCAGCTACTCGGGAGGCTAAGGCAGGAGAATCGCTTGAACCCGGGAGGCAGAGGTTGCAGTGAGCTGAGATCGCGCCATTGCACTCCAGCCTGGGCGATAGTGTGACACTCCATCTCAAAAAAGAAAAAAAAAAAAAAAGATGAGATTTCCTGCAACTTGGACCTGATTTCAGAGACATAATTTGTCTGTTAATGCTATTTGAGGATCCGTAGATAAATAAGCTGCTGTCTTGTATTCTTTTCTTTATACTTGTCTTAGCCCAAAATCAAACTTTTTTAATGAAAGGAGTGTACAGGGAATATTTAGAAATGAGAGGGGATTTTTTTGTCACAATGGTTGGGAGATAACTACTGCCATTTAATATGAGTTGAGGATAAGTGAAACCATTCAACCATTGGGAGTACCAAGTGCCCACAATAGGAAGGAGTACTGCACAAGGAAACACAGTTCCTGTACAAAATGCAAACAGTGCCCTTACAGAGGAACTTGGCCCATTAGCTGTTTTCAGCCTGGTTCATTTGGTACAAGTGACTCAGAAAATGGCCTTTGTCTTTGCAGACCTTACGAGCAGCTGGGAAAACATACATGATCTTCTTCGTCTTGGTCATCTTTGTGGGTTCTTTCTATCTGGTGAACTTGATCTTGGCTGTGGTGGCCATGGCTTATGAAGAACAGAATCAGGCAACACTGGAGGAGGCAGAACAAAAAGAGGCTGAATTTAAAGCAATGTTGGAGCAACTTAAGAAGCAACAGGAAGAGGCACAGGTTGGTGATGAATTCTTTGCAACAGACCTTCCTACCAGATCATGGTGACTAAGGCCCCATCTGATTTTCACTGCAGTTGATCTTTTCTAGGCATATTTTCAAATAGGGGCCATTGGTCTGATGAAAATAACCCAAGTAACAACTGCAGATGGTTGATCCAATTATTCCGTTTGTCTTAACAGCCAAATTGTTTGTTCATATCATCTTTTGTTGAATTTCTCAACCGTTCAGTGTGCAACCGGCATGATGACTGGGAAGAAAAAAGTGACCAGGGCAGTTTATATAGTGTTTCACATAAGCACATTCTTTTTCTTGGGAAAAATGTTAAGATTCCTGTGGTCATAAAAAGTATTATTTCTAATTAAAAAGAAGATACAGGCAAAATATTAAAGTAAAACTTGAAAGACATTTGTGATCCCATCACCTTAACACTTAACTTTCTAATCCTTATCTAAATGTACATGTATTTACACATTTTTAGGACCCATAATATATAATGTTACTTAGCATTCATTTCCAGACTTGCTCAGAAGGGATCCTCTGGTACCAAGGCAGCAGCCAAGTTCTTGTCCGAAATGCTCACCACTGGGTTCTGCTCTGTACACTTAGGGCTGTGTGTCAGAATACACAGAAACCCTCTAACAGTCTAGGTTTCCTGCCTCCTTTTTTCCTCCTTTCCCTTCGGTAGGGAAATGTTCTGTACTACTTGGTTGGCTTTGGGTGGCTCCAGTTAATTGCCCTGGTCTGGCTTCCCTGCTGTGGCTTCTTTCCTAGGCTGCTGCGATGGCCACTTCAGCAGGAACTGTCTCAGAAGATGCCATAGAGGAAGAAGGTGAAGAAGGAGGGGGCTCCCCTCGGAGCTCTTCTGAAATCTCTAAACTCAGCTCAAAGAGTGCAAAGGAAAGACGTAACAGGAGAAAGAAGAGGAAGCAAAAGGAACTCTCTGAAGGAGAGGAGAAAGGGGATCCTGAGAAGGTGTTTAAGTCAGAGTCAGAAGATGGCATGAGAAGGAAGGCCTTTCGGCTGCCAGACAACAGAATAGGGAGGAAATTTTCCATCATGAATCAGGTAAACTCTTCTTTTTTCTATACCTTTTCAAAAACGTATTTTTTATTAAGGTAAAATGTGTATATATGTATTATACCATCTTTACCATTTTAAGTGTACAGTTCAGTGTTAAGTACAATTATATCCTTCTTTTTCCTCTTTCATCCCCTCTATCCCCTCGTCTTCCTGGCCTCTAGTAACCACCAGTCTACTCTCTACCTTCAAAAGATCCACTTTTTTAGCTCCCACATATGAGTGAGAACATGCTATATTTGTCCTTCTGTGCTTGGCTTATTTCACTGAACATAATAACCTCTGGTTCTATCTATGTTGCCGCAAATGATAGGATTTCATTCTTTTTATGGCTGAATAGTATTCTATAACGTAAATATACCACATTTTCTTTATCCACTTATCTGTTGATGGGCACTTAGGTTGATTTCATATTTTGTCTATTGCAAATAGTACTACAATAAACATGGGAGTGCAAATATCTATTTAATATATTGACTGACTTTCTTTCGGTTATATACCCCCTAATGAAATTGCTGGTGTATTAGTCAGGGTTCTCTAGAGGGATAGAACTAATAGGATATATAAATATATCCTATTAGTATATAAATATATAAAGGGGAGTTTATTAAGTATTAACTGACACAATCACAAGGTCCCACAGTAGGCTGTCTGCAAACTTGAGGAGCAAGGAGAGTCAGTCTGAGCCCCAAAACTGAAGAACTATAAAGGGGAGTTTATTGAGTATTAACTGACACAATCACAAGGCCCCACAGTAGGCTGTCTGCAAACTTGAGGAGCGAGGAGAGTCAGTCTGAGCCCCAAAACTGAAGAACTTGGAGTTGGATGTTCGAGGGCAGGAAGCATCCAGCATGGGGGAAAGATGTAGGCTGGGAGGCTAGGCCAGTCTCGCCTTTTTACGTTTTTCTGCCCGCTTTATTTTCACTGACAGCCGATTAAATGGTGCCCACCACATTAAGGGTGGGTCTGCCTTTCCCAGCCCACTGACTTGACTGTTAGTCTCCTTTGGCAACACACCTCACAGACACACCCAGGATCAATATTTTGCATCCTTCAGTCCAATCAAGTTGACACACAGTATTAACTGTCACAACTGGATTATATGGTAATTCTATTTTTAGTTTTTTGAGGAGCCTCCATACTCTTCTCCAAACTCATTGTACTAACGTGCATTCCCACAACAGGTAAACTCTTTGCATTGGCTCAATAAGCCTAAAAAAATCTGGTTTTTCTAATCCTACTTGATTTTTATGTTCCCCTTTGGCCCTATATTTTCCAGGCCCATCCCTGCATCCTCATTTCTACCTCACTGTGCTCCATATTGTTCTCCTGTGGGAGGAAGTGTTACCAGCACATTTGGAACGTTCTCCATTCTAACCCTGCCCTCCCTCCTCTGATGTAAAAGCCAACCCTAGACTACGTGATCACCTTTGGCAGACTTGCTTGGCAGTAACGTATATGTCACACCAGCAATCTTCATGTTCTAAAACATCAGGGAGAGCTCTTCTCCTCTAAGCATCAGAATTTAGCTCAAACATCTCTGTTTAAGAATTGCATTTAATTATAGGGGATAATAATAATAGGAGTCATGAAACAGGACATCTTATTTGGGCATGGCAAGTTCTACTGATTAATTATTCTGGATATGTAGTATCACACTGATAAGTTAGCCCATGGTAGATTGAAAGCCTCCAGTTTTTCCCAACTTTGATAAATAAGGAAACTAAGCAAAAAAGAGAAGAGAGGACTTAGGGTAATTGTTGAGCATTCTATTACTATAGATGTCATCACCTAAATAGGTATTTTTGGATTTCAGAGAACACCACCAAAATCCGATTCTTAGGCCATTTAATTTCCCATTTTAAAGAAATGCTGGAAAGTTGGTAGGTATAGAATAGATTATAGTTACTGTTTATGGCAGTATATCCAGTGTCTTTTCTTTCTTCCCAGAGATGATTCATTTTCCCACTTGCATCTCTCACTTTCCGGTTCAGTCTTTTGCCAGTCTTATTCATTTCAGGGGATAAGCAAAATCCCTCATGTCCATCCTTTCTTTCCATTCCTTAGCCTTATCTTAGTTTTGGCTTTACAACTGTATTATTTTGTTCTACTGCGTTTGTCCACTGCAGTTTTGTTTTCTCTAGTCTATCTCCTTCTCCTTTGTATTTTATATACTATCAACAGATTATGTCCTATAATGTAGTTCTCATCATTCATGTAGTAGGCATTTATGGAGTACCTACTACATATCAAGGATTGTGCTAGGTCCTAGGGCTTAAAAGGTGATTAAAACATCATCCCTACCCTAGAGAGCTTACAGTACAGTGAGACAGCCGAATACACTAAAAAATTATGTAATAGCATGTATTATTCCATAATTGAGATATGCTGGGGGTGTTAGAAAAGCACAGATCTATCCCAACATGGAGATTCAGTAAAGATTTTCTGGGAAAGGTAAATTTCTGAACTGAAGCTTAAAGGATAGACAGGAATTAGGTAGTGTATGTGTGTGTTGGTGAGGAGGGAACAACAAGAAAAAAAGGACGGTCTAGGTTTAGAAGGGAAGCATATTCCAGTTTAGGCATCCAAAGTTTGAATTATTTGTTGGATAACCAAGTAGAGATTTTTTTAGACAAGGATAGGCAAATGATAGCTCAGGGAAGAGGTCCTGAGCTGAGAGGTGGTGATTGAAACCATGAGACTTGTGGAGATTACTCAAAGAGAATGTGTCAGTTGGAAGAACAGTGAGCCAAAGACATGACCATTGTTGTTCACCGGCATAGGAGATGGAGTTCAGGAAAGAAAACAGATAAACAGTGTTGGAGGAGCTGAGAGGGCCAAGAGTTCAGTGAAGTCAGGAGAGCAGCGATGTTGGAGAAGGCAGGGCCGTGATCATTGGATTGAAATTTTTTTTGTTGTTTTGTTTTTGTTTTTGTTTTTGTTTTGTTTTGTTTTAAGTTTTTCCAGAGATTTTTGACATTTATTTTGTATTAATTTTCCCTTTATTTACAATTTTTAAAAAATTAAATATCTTTTTTAGGTTAGGATCATTTTTACATATCATTGAATATATAATTTTGATGTAATGTATTCATTCAAATAACAATAAAGTATACATCCATTATTATATAGCCTACAGAATACTTCTGAAACTTTTTTTTATTTTTTTATTTTTTTTTTTACTGGATTGAAATTTAACAGAGATGCTTAGTGAGCTCAGAATTGAAAACGTCCATCGGATTTGGCAATATAAAGTCATTGAGGACTTTAAAGACATGTTTTAGTCCAGAGTAAGGAAGGATGCCATGTTGAGTGGGGAGTGGAGACAGTGAGTACAGACTTCTCATCCCAGCTTCTTTAAAGAGTGTGGGTGGAAATAAGCATGTTTATAATTTGTGGAAGAGAAAAAAAAAGAAAAGGGAGATGCGTTAGAAAATGAAATAGAATAGATAGAAGTAGAGCACAATCTTGGAAGATACCAAAATAGATGTGGTTTTTAACAGAAAAGGGACCCTTGTTCCCTGAAACCTTAAGAAAACAGGGAAGGATGAGGTGGATAAATTTGTAGAAAAGGAGTAAGAAGTTGAGGAAGATAACCCCTGACAGTTTAGTGTTTTGATAATGTTGGGAATTAAAAATCAAGGAGTTTGAGACCAGCCTGGGCAACATAGTGAGGCCTCTGTCTCTACAAAAAATGAATTAATTTTTTGATAATGTAGGGAATTAAACATCTTATTGAAGGGAATGAGAGGTTGTGTTTGGAGGTTTAAAGAAAATACTGACAGTTTAGAATAGTTTTTAAGAAGAATGGGAGAGGGAATTCCCCTAATCAGATTCATTCTATTTGCTAATTAAGTCCCAACTCCTTACCCTGGAATTCATAGCATTCCCCATCCCCTTAGTATGGACACAACCTATGTTCATTCTCCAGTCTCTGTGCCCCATCAAGCACCCTATACCTAAACCAGAATGAGCTACTAGATATTTCTCATATATGATGTTTGTTTTCTACCCTCTGTGGTTTGCTCAAGAAACACCCTCTCTAAAATGTCCTGTTGGCCAGCACAGTGGCTCACACCTGTAATCCCAGCACTTTGGGAGGCCAAGGTGAAAGAATCATTTGAGGCCAGAAGTTCAATACCACCCTGGGCAGCATAGACAGACCCCTGTCTCTACCAAAAAATTGGACAGGCGTGGTGGCACATGCCTGTAGTCCCAGCTACTCGGGAGTCTGAGGCGGGAAGATCGCTTGAGCGTGGGAGGTTGAAGCTGCAGTGAGCTGTGATCTTACCACTACACTCCTGCTGGGGCAACAGAACAAGACCCAGTCTCCAAAAAAACAAAAACAAAAACAAACACACCAAAAAATTAAAATTAAATAAAATGCCCTATTTTTCTGTTTTTGAATTTCTACATCATAGTTATTCTTGATATCTTCCTTTCAAGAAACCTTCCCTGACTCTCCTGTTTTCTAGTTGGAAATCTTCATTTTATCTTTCTGTTATGTTTTATATGTACCTCTTTATTTGTTGCTTTTTACTCTACATATACTCTGTGTGCATATTTATTTATGTTCGTATCCTCTTCTCTCTTAAATAAAGTGTTAAAGTCAAGGTCTGCTTCTTAGCACATGGCTAGATATTGTTAGACAAATGAATGCAAGACTTTTAGAAATTTGATTTAACCCTTTCTGAGAGACTTCTTTATAGCCTGAAGCCATCTCTATCTCACCTTCACCTCTCCTTTCTTCTAGTTCAGCCTCTTTTGGGGAAAGTATGATAGTAGCTTTGTTGTAATTTTACCCTTGTCTTGAGAGACTCACTGAGCTATGAATACCTTAGCGCTGTTAACGCTTTGCTATTGAATGGTCTCTGATTATTCTATAGGCTTTAGTACGAAGGTGCACTGATTGCTCCTTAACTCAAAAAATAAAACCAGGTTTTTGAGATGTCCTGCTTTGCATGAAAATATTCACTTAGTCTAATTTCTCCGTTCAAAAAAAATAGTAAATTCCTAGAGGCCAAGGCTGACTGCCAAGAGTAGCTTAGATGCTACAAGGGATAGTAGTATACTTTGTCCCAGAACTTTCCTGCAGTTTCTCTGAAAGAGTGACTGAGGAAATCAAGGCCTACAAAGAATAACTTACAACTATAACTAGTTATAGAAGGTTATATAACTAGTAAGTGTTCAAGCCAAGATTTGAACCCAGGTTCATCCAACTCCAGAGCCTGTGCTCCCAACCACCCGTTCTTTACTCCTGCACATGTGCACGATCATCTCTTCTGTTAGCTTAATAGTGAATGTGGCTTCAGTTTTCTCACAGCATAGTTCAGTTATGTGTCAGTTTCTTTTATTTCCATAGCTTCTGAGTTCTTCTTTTTTTTTTAGAAATTTTGAGATTTTTTCATTTGAAGATAATCATAATGCTATTAAATTCACAAATGCTAATTTAAATACTCAATCCTATTTATCTAAAACACACATTGCAAACACACAAATTATCTATTCTCTCCACATGTCAGTACCCATTCATGTCATGGTTTGGAAATGGGGAGAATAGATTCCCCTTAAACTGCAAGTCAGCAGGTGTTTCTTTACAGTTAACTTTAGCAAAATTCATACAAAATGGCAATTAACAATGATCTTTACTTGTTAACTCACAAGGAAACACCTTCAAAACTGCATTTTGTTAAAGTTTCTGTACTAAAATGTAGAAAAACTGAACTACACAAATATTGAAAAGTTAAAAATTCCTTGATTTTTTATTCCTGGTACCACTACCACTATTTACAGGGCAATATACCTGATGTAATGAAAAGAAAAAGAAAAAGACAAGGCTACAACAGATAAAAGACCTCAGGAATGTACATCTAATTGACACTACACTGCATTAATCAATAGCTGCACTTTCTGCAAACTGTGGCTATGACAGTCCTGAACAAGAAGGGTTTCCTGTTTAAGCTGCAGTCACTTTTCTGACTATGGATCATCCTTCTGTGGCAGATTTTTACAGTTCCTCTAATGCATTTGGGACGACTGTCTCAAAGTAACCTGCAGCTTTCCTGACAACTCGCTCTCTCTCGTGCTAAGAACTGTAGCCCTTTTCTGCTGTTTTTAGAACCTTCTGCTACCATATCCACCACTTCCACCACCGGATCCATAACCACCACCATAGGGACTGCCCAAGCTTCTTCCACCAAAACTGCCCCCTTTCATGGGTCCATAATTTGATTGCTGTTGTACACTATAATTTCCAAAATCATTATAGTTCCCACGACCACCATAGTTACCACCACCAAAATTTCCTCCTTCATTGTAACCGTCATATCCTCCACCACCGCTACCATATCCACCACCTTGGTTTCCATATCCTGGTCCACCACCACCATAGCCCCCTCTACTACTATAACCAGGACCACTGTCATAGTTGTCACCATCACCGTCACTTCCAAATCCATTATATCCACCATCACCTCCTCCATAACTACCTCTGCTACCACCACCTCCACCACTATAGCCTCCTCTTCCACCAAAGTTTCCACCATGGCCAAAAGTACCTCCATCACCTCCAAAGTTTCCTCTGTGACCCATAAAATTGCCAGATCCACATCTACGACCTCTCTGTGATCCAGCAGACTGCATCTCTTATTTAGAAAGGGCCTTTTTCACTTCACAATTATGCCCATTAATAGTGTGGTATTTCTGAACAACAATTTTATCAACTGTATCATGATCATCAAAAGTTACAAAAGCAAATCCTCTCTTTTTCCCACTCTGCCCGTCTTCCATAACTTCTGTGGTTTCAATCTTGCCATAATTTTCAAAGTAGTCTCTCAAATGATATTCCTCTGTATCTTCTGTAATACCACCAACAACAATTTTCTTCACTGTTAGATGGGCACCGGACTTTAAAGAATCCTCTCTAGAAACAGCTCTCTTTGGTTCCAGTACACTCCCATCAACCTTGTGTGGTCAAGCACACATTGCTGCATCCACCTCTTCAACACAAGAGTAAGTCACAAAACCAAAACCCCTGGAACATTTTGTTTGGGGGTGTCTCATTACTACACAATCTGTGAGTGTGCCGCATTTCTCAAAATGTTCTCTTAAACTATCATCTGTAGTTTCAAAGTTCAGACCACCAATAAACAGTTTTCTCAACTGCTCTGGTTCCTTTGGGTCATGGCCCTCTTCCTGCCGGCGCCAATGGCGATGGCCGGAGTCGGGCTAGGGGCGACCAGGCAGTGGTTTTACCTCCATTTTGAGCCTGAGTTCTTCTTGAGACATCTCCTGCACACCCATCTCCGACCTACTTCTCTCTATTTTTAAGTCTCAGGGCAGTTTGTAAGTATTAAGTTGAGCCTATTTTTTCAAAGTATTTTAATTGCTCTATTGCAGCAGTTTTCAAACTTTCTGGTCTTAGGACCCCTTTATCTTCTTAAAAATTTTTGAGGACCTAAAAACCTTTTTAAAATGTGCTTTTAATTTCTCATGTTAGAAATTATAATTAAGAAAATTAAACAATATTTACTAATTTAAAAAATATAGTAATGATAAACCCATTACATGATTAACACAAATTATATATTTTTAAGAAAAATGAACTGTTTTCCAAAACAAAAAAAAAGGGTTTTCTTTTGTATTACATTTCTGCAAATCTCTTTAATCTGTAGTATAATAGAAAATAGTTGAAATATCATACTGGCTTATGCATGCATTCAGTTTGTTGCAATATGATTTTCTGTGGTTAAAGTATTTGAAGAAAATCAAGTTTCATGTAGATATGTAGTTGGAAAAGGGAGGAATATTTTAATAACCTTTTCAGATAACTGTGACTGTTCCTCCTTGATGCTGTTCCAAAATTTAACAGTGACAATTTTTTAAACAGTTGTGACGTGGTGACTATATCAGTAACTTTGTACTCTGTTATAGTAAAATCCCTTGGTCCCTTTTGTGCCATAAATCTTTAACCCGTGAATGATTTCTAGCATCATGCATTGATCATTTGAGAAATTTTCATTTCCTGAGTGTATGCAAATCTTCCAAATACACATGAGATTTTAAAACTATATTTATTTTTACCACCAATCTCGTCAGAAAACTATTTAAATATTATGAAGCTGTCAGGCTCACAGTGTCACTGTGTGCTTATGAGAAGATGAGTGATAAAAGCACATATCATCTCAGTATTATTAGGAAAGAATTTTGACCTCATGAGCCTTCCTTAAAGGTCTCAGGGACCTCCAGGGGTCTCCAGACCACACTTTTAAGAACCACTGTTATACTAGAAAGAAAAAGTGAAATATGGCATGGAAATAGAACATGTAAAATCACTCCATCACATTCCAAACGTCCCAGTTATGTAAGCCTCATCTTGACAGACAATTTACGTGTATCCCCTGAGATCCCTAGAGATAATTTTTCTGTGGAATGCAAAAGTTACACCCTCAAATCCAGAACATCCCAGAGCCATTCTCCCAAGCAAACATCTAAACCTAAGTTGGAATTTGTAGTTTAACTGTGACTGCCTGAAAAGGACTAAAAGCTCCTAGTTGGTTGACAGGAAGATTTTGAAAAGAGGGAGTAAGGCCTACTCATCTCATAAAATACACAGGATCCCAGGATTTAATAGAGCCATGGATCCTGAGTCATCACTGAAAACCTCTAGGAAAATTGAGATTGGGGAAGGGTTGGGGTTTCAGCCCTCAGGATGTAGCTCCTTAGGGAATGCCCTAAATCAGGATTGGATCCTGGGTACAAGGAGAAATGGGGCAAGTCACCTTTACCCCTTTCACATTTGTTCATTGCAGACTACTCTTTTGCAAAGAGTGAAACAAAGAATTAGAAAATAATAGAACAGTTTTTCCTCGTATTATGTATTATCTTAGGATCCTGATTATTAAGTGTTCATAGGTTCACTGAATTGGTCATGACCTTCATCACTGTCTTATCATCCTTATCACTATCCTTAAGGTTAAGAATAGTCTGATGTATTAGATCTCATGTAGTATATGATATTTCCTCCTGGCCTCCAAGTTTCAAGAGGGCAGGGACCATGTCGTATGTCTCGTTCACCACTCTATCCATACCACTTA
This sequence comes from Nomascus leucogenys, assembly GCF_006542625.1. Lineage (NCBI taxonomy): Eukaryota > Metazoa > Chordata > Mammalia > Primates > Hylobatidae > Nomascus > Nomascus leucogenys. The sequence goes on along the minus strand of NC_044388.1, from coordinate 401,992 downwards.
GCACACAATAGGTATTTGGTTAAATAAAATTAAATTTTGGCCAGGCACAGTGGCTCACTCCTGTAATCCTGGCACTTTGGGAGGCTGAGGTGGGCAGATCACTTGAGGCCAGATCACTTGAGGCTGAGGCAGGAGAATAGCTTGAACCTGGGAGGCGGAGGTTTCAGCAAGCCAAGATTGCACCACTGCACTTCAGCCTGGGTGACAGAGCGAGTCTCTGTCTCAAAAAAAAAAATTATATAAAATTAAATTTTATTGTAAAATACATAAAACCTCTTTCCTAATGTGAAGGCCTAATGTACCAGGTAGTGTCAGCACCCAGCATTGACCTAAGGCAAAATTATGAATTCAGTGTAGTTTAGCTTGCTGTGGGAAGTGAAGCAGTGACCCCTTGCAGGTGTGGAACAACCCTAAAATGGGTGGCTAAGCCGCAGTACCTAATCTAAATGCATGTTAATTAAGTTAAACATTGTAGTTACTATGTGCAAAGCACTCTAGGAGATATAAGGATGAATCAGTCAGTGTGCCCTTAAGGAGTTTGTAGTTGGTTAAAAATGAGAGAACATGTATATAAAGAACTTGTAAAAAGTAGAGCGTAGGCCGGGTACAGTGACTCACGCCTATAATCTCAGCACTTTCGGAGGCCAAGGCGGGAGGATTGCTTTAGCCCAGGAATTTGAGACCAGCCTGGGCAACATGGCGAAACCCCATATCTACAAAAAATATAAAAATTAGCCAGGCGTGGTATGGCACATACCGCGTGGTGTGGCACGTACCTATAGTTCCAGCTACTCGGGAGGCTGAGGTGAGAGGATCACTTGAGCCCAGGAGGTTGAGGCTGTAGTGAGTGATTGCACTATTGCACTCCAGCCCAGGCAACAGAGTGAGACCCTGTCTTGAAGAAAAAAATAAAAAATAAAGTAGAGCATAAATATTCTGAAAGCGGGTTTGGTGCTATGGAAAGATTAAGGAAGTTAGTAGAGGAAGAAGCAGAAGGGCTGGATCATGGAGAACTGAGAGGATTTCCCCAGCTGAAAATGGAGCGTGCACTGGAAGCAGAGGAAATAAAGACCTGCGGCAGGGTGGCTGCATGGTAGGGTGTATGAGAAAACAGTGAAAGATAAAGTAGAATAAGTAAGTTAGAGTCAAAGCTGGGAGGGTCTTGAATGCCATTTTTAGGACGGTGTGATAGTGTTAAAGGTGACTGTGGCATTTAGCAAAGGGGCCATGAGTACCTGAGTCCTGTGTTGTCCTGGCCATATTTCTCCCCAGTGATGCCGTCAAGAGAGATATATGTGCCCAAGGCACCGGTTATTAACACCTGGGCTTGTACCCTGAACCTCAGTGTTCTATGTTACGCTTGCCTTCAAACATGTTTTTCGTGTGCAGATCAACCAGTCCAAAGCCCACATTCCCAACTACCTCCTTTATCTAACTCACTCACTAAGCCAATATTTCCCTGCCCTAAATCACCCCAGAGCCAGATACCAGACAAGTAGTTACCCCTCTGTAGGCCAGAGCCTTCCAAAATTATTCAAACTCCCCAATCCTAAACTTGCTCAGACTTACCTATCCTGCCTCATCCCTTCCTTCCTGAGGAAACCACAGGCTCAGGCTAAACTTTCCCCCTCACTCCTTCTGTCTCCTGACCGACACTTATATTTCCCCATGTGGCCCTTCATGGCATGGCAAGCCCACTCCTCTTGGGAACCGAAGTAACGAACTCTTTTTTCAAAGGCAGTTGCCTCTGTGTCTGTCACCTTACCATGATCTGATTAAAACGAAATCCCAAGTACACTTGAAGACACCATCTTCTGGCCAGCCACGTGGTTTAGAGCAGTGTTTCTCAAGTTACCTGTGGCAAAGGACTTGTTTCTATTTTTCCCAATTCTTCATGAACTGATACTATTGTAAAATATAGCAACAATCAATTTCTAGAAAAATCATCACATTCTTAGATGTTATGACTGTGTCTAATTGTTACAAAAGTTTCTAAATGCCCCTCTCAGTTTCCTTACTTGTCTCATTGCAGACCAATAGCAAGTCATGTACTAGCTGCCTGTGAATCACACCGAGTAGAGCTGGTTCAGGGGAATGAATCAGTGATTCAGTGGGGGTGCCCAAACATGTATGTATGAAGAATAGTAAGCTTACCAATCCAGCAACATGGAAGAAGGACGTGCAAGGGCTTCCTCTGTTATGTGCTCCTCTACCACACAGCGTATGTGTCCTTTTAACACACAGTGACTCTACTCATAAATGAGGCTCAGTCAACATTCTGGAATCTAACCAATGTAGCTCCTTCTCTCTGGTACAAGGATGAGGCAGAAGAACAAAATAAGTCAGGGTGATCCTGTTTTCTAGAGACCTATATATAGCATATGGCGTGTATCTAACAATGACATTTATGTAAAATTATCTACGATTAGTGCTTTTCTTGATGTGGTCCCAGTGATCAAATTCATTTATTGTCTTAGAAGTTCATGGGTTGCTTAAAGCCAAAGCAGGAAAAGCCTATATAACACGTGAAAGACACAAGTGAGAGAATGGAATATGCAACTAGAATTATCCAAAGAAAATATACCAATCTGGGGACAGGGGCTTTGTACATTACACAAAGAGACAGGAACTAAAGTATAGAACCAGAAATGGAATTGTAGCCAACAAAAAGGTAAGGGCAGAAATGTTAAAGAGGAGTCCCGTAGCCCTTCCAGTGTTAACATCAAAAGTGTTAACAGGCTGGGTGCGGTGCCTCACTCCTGTAATCCCAGCACTTTGGGAGGCCAAGGCAGGAGGATCACTTGAACCCAGGAGTTCAAGATCAGCCTGGGCAACATAGAGACCCCATCTCTATTAAAAAAAATTTTCTTTAATTAGCCAGGCATGGTGGCACACGCCTGTAGTCCTAGCTACTTGGAAGGCTGAGGCAGGAGGATGCCTTGAGCCCGGGGGTTTGAGGCATATTCTGTTTTACATATTTCTGTTACGAGTGAAACAGAATTATAACTGGGGATGTTGAGATGTTTTCATTTCAGGAGATTGTTGCCCTTGCAATACATACTGATACATTTATTAACAGTGAAAAATGGGATCATGCTGTTTCAAATGAAAATAAATCCAATTTAGCCAACTGCGCTGACATTGAGGACTGACTGCTCATTAGATCGTGTGGTTGAACATTTTCATAAATGAGCTAAATCTGTGACTTTAAGGTAGATTTTGATGAAAATATATTTAAATCATGTGATAAGATAAAATCATATTAAAAATAAATGTTGGCAGTGATGGAAAGACATTAATAATATTTTGATTATTTCAATCATCCGTTGGGTTAAAGGAGCTCCCTTTAAGTACAAGAGTAACTCTTGAGAATAACCCACATAATTATTAGTAAATAATAAAGCTTTTTGATGTCCTCAGAAATCAAGAAAGGGAATGTGTGTAGGTAACAAATCTTTTGACAAATTGAGTTTTCAGTTCTTTGCTTTCAATAAAATTGAAAAAAGACTTAATTGCCAGCCGATAGATTATTACAATAAATTTTGCTGATAGTTTGCTATATATTTTTGGTATATAACTTGGAAGGAGTCCAAAGAATTGAGTGACGTTACTATAACAAAGTTCTTCCATTCCAAGATAATATTTATGTGAAAAAGGTTTTAGCACATAAAATCGATTATTAGAAAGGTGGGGAGGATTGATGTTGAGCCATGTCTCATTCTAATAATAAGTAGTACTACCAACAAATATTTAAACACCAATTGAAAAGAACATCTCAGCCATCTTATTAAGAAATGCATTTTAAGACAATTTTCTTTCTTAAGCCTATTACCTGTAAAATGTGTAATATATTCGTATAGCTTGATCAGTTGTATTCATAAGAATATTAATACAAACTCAATCCAGGAGAATTTTTTAAATGTCTTAGAGATTCATGGTCATAGAAAATTTTTTAATAGTAAGTACAGTTTATTTATAATTTTTAATATAATTTGTTGGAATTGTAGCCAACAAAAAGATAAGGGCAGAAATGTTAAAGAGGAGCCCCATGGCCCTTCCAGTGTTAACATCAAAAGTGTTAACAGGCTGGGTGCGGTGCCTCACTCCTGTAATCCCAGCACTTTGGGAGGCCAAGGCAGGAGGATCACTTGAACCCAGGAGTTCGAGATCAGCCTGGGCAACATAGAGAAGTAAATTCAGGGGTGAGCAGTAAAATACATTAAAACATAAAATGTACATTCACATAAAATTCTCTAGGGAATATGGAAAGGAAGTATGAAATTGAAGGAGAAGAATAAATAAGAAAAAAATTATGCTAAAGAATTCTTTAAGTAAATTTCTTTACCACAAACTTTACGGTAAAGAAGAGTTTTATTTAAAAACATCAGTGCCGGACATTATATAACTTACAGCTGTTTGGGAATTATATACTTTACAACTATGTAAACTTTTGATGAAAAAAATATGTTTAAAATGGGTTGGATGGAATACTATGCAGCCATAAAAAGGATGAGTTCATGTCCTTTGTAGGGACATGGATGAAGCTGGAAACCATCATTCTGAGCAAACTATCACAAGGACAGAAAACGAAATACTGCATGTTCTCACTGATAGGTAGAAGGTGAACAATGAGAACACTTGGACACAGGGTGGGGAACAATACATACCGGGGCCCGAGGTGGGGTTGGGGGAGGGGGGAGGGATAGCATTAGGAGAAATACCTAATGTAAATGATGAGTTAATGGGTACAGCACCCCAACATGGCACATGTATACATATGTAACAAACCTGCACATTGTGCACATGTACCCTGGAACTTAAAATATAATAATAATAAAAGAAAAGGAAAAATAAATAAATACATAAATAAAATGGGATGGGAGGGGGCATACATAATTTTCAACTGAACTAAAAGGCTTGAAGGCCACTGTTGGAGTAGTAGTTTACCAGGACATGTACTTGGAGAGAATGGCAAATGATACAAGCACGTTTTAAATTCTGTCTTTTTGGCCGGGAGTGGTGGCTCATGCCTGTAATCCCAGCACTTTGGGAGGCCAAGGCGGGTGGATCACCTGAGGTCAGGAGTTTGAGACCAGCCTGGCCAACATGGTGAAACCCCATCTGTACTAAAAATACAAAAATTAGCCAGGGCGTGATGGTGGACACCTGTGATCCCAGCTACTCAGGAGGCTGAGGCGGGAGAATCTCTTGAACCCAGGAGTTGGAGGTTGCAGTGAGCCAAGATAGCGCCACCGCACTCCAGCCTGGGCCACAAGAGCAAAACTCCATCTCGAAAAATAATAATAATAATATATATAATATTTATTTATTGTTATATATATATGATAATAAATAAATTCTATCTTTTTGCCCAGTGTGGCATAGTCTAACTTAAGTTAAAGACACCTCCTCTGAGCCCATGGTAAAAAGAGATACACAGCCATGTGCTTCCCCCCCTGGATAATTTGCGTATAACATGAGATAAAAGCATCTTAGGGATGCGTGCAAGAACAGTGAGTGGGTAGACGTTTTGAATCCGTAACTGGTCAAGCACAGGTGAGTAACAATGGGTGATGAACTGTAGCAGTCAACATGCAGAAGTGCTTTCCGGAAACACTTGTGTTCTGATCACAGGACTGCAAGGGTGGGGCCGGCTGGGAACCTAACCACTTTCCTCAGTGTAAAGGTCCACTCCCGTCTCATTTCCCCCTCCCTCTCTCTTTCCCTTTCTGCCCCTGCAGTCACTGCTCAGCATCCCAGGCTCGCCCTTCCTCTCCCGCCACAACAGCAAAAGCAGCATCTTCAGTTTCAGGGGACCTGGGCGGTTCCGAGACCCGGGCTCCGAGAATGAGTTCGCGGATGATGAGCACAGCACGGTGGAGGAGAGCGAGGGCCGCCGGGACTCCCTCTTCATTCCCATCCGGGCCCGCGAGCGCCGGAGCAGCTACAGCGGCTACAGCGGCTACAGCCAGGGCAGCCGCTCCTCGCGCATCTTCCCCAGCCTGCGGCGCAGCGTGAAGCGCAACAGCACGGTGGACTGCAACGGCGTGGTGTCCCTCATCGGCGGCCCCGGCTCCCACATCGGCGGGCGTCTCCTGCCAGAGGTGAAAATTGATAAGGCAGCTACCGATGACAGTGTAAGGAAGAACACAAATAGATCGAGGCTAGGCATGGCAGTCTCCCCCGCCCCTTCCCCTCCTCTTTTCCTGCTCTGCCCATCCCACTTGGTCTGTCTGGACCCCTCTCCTGTTAAGACCCCAGCCATTTCTGTGTTCTTCCTGGTCTATTTCTATTTCTCTCTTCAGTCTTCCCCCTATTACTCGCCCTGTCTTCTCCTTTCCTTTATTCTTGGCTCCATTTTCCCCATCTTCCCTCCTTGTTTCTGACATTCCTTCTCCCCTATCAACTCCTTCCTTTATTTTACCGTTTTCTTTCTCTCCATCTTTATCTTTGCTGGTCTGTGTGCTTGTGTTTCCCTCCTCCCACCTGCTTTGACTGAATGCCTCTGGCCCCGGAGCCTGCCCGGATGGAATGAGAATGCCATCAAGCCACCACCAATGACCAAGTCTCAGCCGGTTTGGAACTACCATTGCTTCTCTTCCCCCATGTCTTCTACCCTCCTAGGGAAACAGCTTGGAATTTAGAGATCTTATCCTTTAAATTTCAAAAAAGTAATTGAGTTTTGAATAATGTTCTAAGTCTCCTCTGCAAGAATGAGATGCGCTTTTTCTAAAGAGGAATGCTCATGTGATGTCAGGTGCGAGGTGTGTGCCAGCAGAGCCAGGCAAGGAGAGGTTAAAGAGGCCAATAGGAAACTGGACCCAGACTGTTAAAAGGGATTGAAATTGAAATAAATCAAGGGAGGAAAAAGTGGGAGGTTGGGGCAAGAACACATTGTATATGGGGGAGGAAGGAAAAGGGAAGCAAAAGATGAATTTTAAATGTAATCAAATGTCAGGCTCTGGAGGAGTTGCATATAATAGCTTCACAAAATCAGTTATCTAGAGGTTTGAATAATGGTGCCCCTCTTTGGGAAGAGCCATCTCCTAACATTTCTTTAAATTCTAAGCTGTTTATATCTTTTTTATTTTTAAATTCTTATAACCTCAGTGATCCTAATCCTTCATACCTCTGATTTCTAACTTTCCTCAGTCCCTCTTCAGCTGGTATAAGCTCCTTGAGATAGCATGTTAGTCTATTTCGTTCTAATACTTTAGTTTCTTCTAACACAGCATGAAGATAGCCAATCCTTTAACTAGCATGATGCATGTATGGAGGAAAACTGGACAATCATGGATAAAGTTTATTGAATGTATAGATAAAATATCAAAAGGCAGTTTGTATGTGTTTGGGATTGTCTAGTCTTGCCCTTCCCTTTTATTTAAAAGCAAAATACAGCCGGGCACAGTGGCTCACACCTGTAATCCCAGCACTTTGGGAGGCCAAGGAAAGAGGATCACTTGAAACCAGGAGTTGGAGACCAGCTTGGCAACACAGTGAGACCCTGATTGTACAGAAAATAAAAATAAAAAACATTGGCCAGGCATGGTGGCATGTACCTCTATAGTCCCAGCTACTTGGGATGCTGAGGCAGGAGGATCACATGAGCCCAAGAGTTTGAGGCTACAGTGAGCTACGATCACCACATTTCAGCCTGAGTGACAGAGTGAGACTCTATCAAAAATAAAATAAAGCAAAAATACTCTCCCCCTTACGTTTGTATAGCTTTTTATAAAGCTACAAATTACTCTTACATGCATTATTTAATTTGTCCTAAATAAAAATTCTGGGCTGGGTGTGGTGGCTCACGCCTGTAATCCCAGCACCTTGGGAGGCCAAGGCAGGTGGATTGCTTGAGGCCAGGAGTTCGAGACAAGCCCGGCCAACGTGGTTTGAAACCCATCTCTACTACAAATACAAAAGATTAGCTGGATGTAGGAGGCTGAGGCAGGAGAATCGCTTGAACCTGGGAGGGGGAGGTTGCAGTAAGCCAAGATTGCACCATGCACTCCAGCCTGGGCAACAGGGTGAGACTCCATCTTAAAAAAAAAAAAAATCTGTAAGGGTGACTAAGTGAAGATTAATATTTCTGTTTTTGAGACGGGGAGAAGGTTCAGAGAATTTGTGTTCCTTTGGGTCTTACAGCTCATCACTGATAGAGCCAGAATCTCAGATCCCTCAGAGACCCTAATCTTCCACGTGCCAGTTAATTTTAATTTGTTCTCTGCCTAGACACTTGGCTGTTGCTCTTCTAGACACTTATTTAAGATCAGCAACAGTAAGAACAATAATAATCCTCTGGTTTCTCTTTAGATTGTATAAATCTTTCACTTTTTACAACAATAATAAACAATAATACAGGCACGGTGGCTCATGCCTGTAATCCCAGCACTTTAGGACGCTGAGGTGGGCAGATCACCTGAGGTCTGGAGTTTGAGACCACCCTGGCCAACATGGCAAAACCTCTGTCTCTACTAAAAATACAAAAATTAGCCAGGCATGGTGGTACGTGCTTGTAATCCCAGCTTCTCAGGAAGCCAAGGCACGAGAATCGCTTGAACCTGGGAGGCAGAGGCTGTAATGAGCCAAGATTGCGCCATTGCACTCCAGCCTAGGCAAGAAGAGCAACACTCTTGTCTCAAAAAAGGAAAAAAAAAGCAACAGTGGCTCCAGATAGTTGACCAAAATAAATGTTATAGATACTTATCTTTACATTTAATTTTTATTTGACTGTCACTAATTCTATAGGGATAAATTTTGGGCTCCACAATTAGATAATTATGTTCTCTGAAAAAACAAGAGATAATATCAGTGGCAAATGAAGGATGGATCAACATGGGCAGTAGAGTTGGGGCAATTCAAATGTTTAGAACCAAATTGAATTTTGATATACTGGCAGTTTTTAAAAATATTTAAGCCAAATAATGCAGCTTGCCTTTTCTCTGAACAAAAAGGTATTAGAGAAGGTATTCAGGAAGAAGGAGCTTAAACTTCAGCTGAAGAGAGATGATCAGGTTTGGGGGTTTTGTTTTTGTTTTTTTAGCACCTTCTGTTACACTGTGTGGGAGAAAAAATTGAGAGTCAGTTAAGCAGATGGCTGTGGAATGTAAGGCTTTCTGTACTGCTTTACACTGTGGTCTGTAAAGGTCTGCATTTGGGTTTTGGGGGACCTACATACCCAGCACCCTATAAACACTTAGGAGGTTCTCTGTAGTGACCTCAAGTGAGGATGGTGACAGACTTGAGAATTCCCAAGGCCAGGAGGTCACGGTGAAAAGAAGATGAGTTAGGCAAGACCATATCATTCCCAAGGGCCTCATAACTAGGAAAAACTATTTTTATTTCTGTATTTATTTATGTTATTAGAAGCCATAAAGAAACTGTTATGGCTAGTTGTTAACAGTGTGGGAAAATGTCTAAGTTACATTAATAGGCCCAAAGGAAGAAAACAGCAAAACAAGATGCATATAGTTTGTGTGGTATGATACCAAATTACATAAAGACAAACTACATAGAGAAAAGCGCTGACCAGCCAAAAGTTAGCAATAGTTGCCTTTGAGAAGAAATTATTAACTTTTTTCTTCCTTATACTTTTCTGTTTTTTCTGGTTTTCTCTGGTGAGCATAATGATTATAGCCATCATATATTGAGTTCTTATTATACTATGCTGAGCATTTTATATACATTATCTCATTTTATTCTTATAATCACTCTATTCAGTGGTGGTTTTATCCTATTAGCAGATGAGACTCAGAGCGCTCTAGTGACTTGGGGAATTGGACCTTAAACCAAGGTCTTTCTGATACCAAAAGGAACTTCCTGACAGCTTAAATATTAGCTCCTTTAGAAAATGGGAAAAACAGTCACTTATCTTAGAAGGACACAGTATATTAAGACTTTTATATTATTCAGGATTATAAATTTAATTATAAATATTAAGAGATTCTAATTGTTTAATATCTCTTAAATTAACTAGAAGCCCAAGCCAGATGAAAATTAATACCTCTTTGGGCTAGGATGTAGTGATTGTTACTAGCAAACATTTTGGATGCATCCACAGCCAAAGATTAACCTGAGCAATTAGAATGCATTCAGTTGTGTATACTCATGCTTCATAGAGTGGCATAGGAGCCACTGATAGTGCACGCACTGATCTCACACAATATTCCTGCTTAGGCTATGCCAAATCTATATTTTTTTCCTTCAGGCTTAAATTAAGAAATAGGCTGTAAGAAAAAAAGACGTTCAGACGTCACTTCATTAGATAGTCTCATCAAAAATTATTTTATATCTTCATTAGTTATTCAGTTGTGGTTGAGTTTGAGATTTTTTGATCATTTTGGAATTTCACCTTTGCTTTTTGCTGAAGCAGAGGATAAAGGGACTTTTTCCTACGTCTCCATCTCTGAGCTGGGAAAGTAGGGGAGAATCATTTCTCTTCACTCATTGCCACTGGCAATCCAGAAATCACATGCAATTGAGAAATCATGTTGAGGCAGCTTGCAAATGTATAAGCATTATCCCATTTAATGCTCACAGCCCGGACCTTATGAAACAGATACTGCTATTGGCTGCATCTGACTGAAGAGGAAGCCAAGGCTTAGAGGAATAAAGTAACTTGTCCAAGATTGCACAGTAAGCAGTAGAGTTAGGACTGAATCCAAGCAATCTAACTCCAAAGCGTTTACCATTAACCATTACAATATACTAACTCTGAAGCCCAAGTTCTGTATTTGTGCATATGATCCTGGGAAATTCTCTAAGCCATTTTCTTCTCTGTAAAAAGAGATAAAGGGACCTCTGTTATAGGGCTATTGTGAAGATAAAATATAACATATATATATTATTCATATATAATATGCTTCATATATAAAGTGTGAAGCATATTATGTGGCTCATTCTTGCTGTTCAGAAAGCCAATTTTCTTTCCTTTTCTTAACACATTTTTGGCCCTGACAGCTCTGAGAAGTAAACAGTACCGAATTGTTTGACTTGGAGAAGGTGGGGCTCCTTCTAAAAATCCTTTGTTTGAGAAAGAGAAATTATTGTACAATTATTTTAAAGCAAAACACTATGCAAATATGAGAAAGGCTTGGGAAGGAGATTATGGCTAGGCTCTAAGAATACTTATAAAATGCTATAAATTTTAATTCCAAGAAAGGTGACTGGCTAATAAACATCCAGTTATGTATTTCCATGTGAAAACAATTTAGAATCAATAAGAAGTCAAGCTTCCTTGGGCAGATCTCTAGAAATGTGGGCAGAATCTGCCATCTGCAGCTATTGTAGGATATCTCTTTGAAAAGGACTGCTGTAATTTAGGAGGTTGGAAGCCAGTGGCTAAATGCCCCAATAAACAGCATTTGGGTTAAGAGAAATGGAACAAACTGGTACTGGGTTTAACTTTCAAAGAACTTACTTAAGGTTCTCAGTTGCTTCCTCAGTTACTGAAGGTTTTTCCTCCAAGGCTTCTTACAGGTTGAATTAAAAAAAGGCTCCTAACTTTAAAATGTTAATTATCCTCCCCACTCACCAACAACACAACACAAAACAAAAAAAAACCGTACACCTCCATTTGCAAAAACAAAAACAAAAAACACTGAAGAGATAGAGAAGGGGAGGGAAAGGGTATGTGATCTTTCCTCTGGCCCTTGGATCTCAACGTAGTTGAAGGAAGAAGCCCACTTCCCACTGCCAGGTGATGAGAATTGAGCAGCTGGGCCTGTAACAAAGGTACATCTCACAGAAGCCCAAGCAGAATTCTAGGTGGAAGCTGACTATGAGAAGCTGACAGTGAAGCTGCTTTACCTGGGAGAGAGGCTCCTCCAGATTTTATTCCCTTCAGTTGTCCGATTTAACATAAACAGTAGCTCACGCCTGTAATCCCAGCACTTTGGGAGGCCGAGGTGGGCGGATCATTTGAGGTCAGGAGTTTGAGACCAACCTGACCAACATGGTAAAACCCTGTCTACTAAAATACAAAAATTAACCAGGCATGGTTAATCTCAGCTACTCAAGAGGCTGAGGCAGGAGAATCCCTTGAACCTAGGAGGCAGAGGTTGCAGTGAGTGAAGATTGCACCACTGTACTCCAGTGTGGGTGACAGGGCGAGACCCTGTCTCAAAAAGAAAAAGAAAAAAGAAAAAGAAAAAGAAAGAATAGCCAAGAATCTAGCCTGGAAATCCCAGCTTTCAAAACCTCACTTAGGGAAGAGGGCCTGCTCACCCGTGTTGGTGTACCTTAACTTTAACAGATTAGATTTTCCTGGTAGTACAGATATATTGTTCTCTAGACACCATCTTAGCCCCCTCTCAGCACTTTTAGTGATGTCCTTCATAGACAATTTTAGTTTGTGTCATGTTAGTTAACACTGGTGAATATATGTTTGCCCTCGCTGTCTCCATGAATCAGCCTATTTTGATGAATACTATGAGACATCTACAAATGGACAATGACTAGACCATATATAAAAATAGAACATTGACCCATGACCTGCCCAAGAAACCATCCCCCTTATCTACAATAAAAAGTCCAAGAAGCCAGCCTGTTATAAGTCAAACTTGCAGGAAGCCAGGTTGCTGTTTCTGATGACAATCCAGGAAGCTAAGTAATAATTTCTGTAACAATAGTCCCCTAATGAGAGCCAGGCATGGTGGCCCTTACCTGTAATCCCAACACTTTGGGAGGCTGAGGCAGGAAAATTGCTTGAACCCAGGAGTTTGAGACTAGCCTGGGCAACATAGTGAGACCTCATCTCTACAAAAAAATTAAAAAATTAGCTGGGTGTGGTGTCATGCACCTGTAGTCCCAGCTACTTGGGAGGCTAAGATGGGAGGATCACTTGAGCCTGGGAGGTCAAGGCTGCAGTGAGCAGTGATCACTGTACTCCAGCCTGGGCAACAGAGGAAGACCCTGTTTCCCAAAAAAAAAAAAAAAAAAATTCCCAAATGGCCAGGACTTGATTGATAACTGACAGCTTTCCTTAATTTTTGTTCCCATTTTCAACTTAGGTTCAACCAGAGAGAGCCAAACATGCACCCCCCAACCCATCATACGAGATGTCCCACTTTTTATTACCTTGACTACAGCTTCCCCATGCCAACAGCCTCCAATCAAGCCACAGTTTCAAGCCTTCCCTTTTCTCACCTGTAAATCTTTGCCACTCCTCTGCCTGCCTTTGAGTTTCTGCCAAAACACAAATGGCAGTTATGGTGGCTGACTCCCTCAGTATAGCAAGGTCTAAATAGCCTTTGCTTTTCTCATTTGGTTGATCTTTATTTCCACAATACAGATAATATTTTATACATATTTTATACTCCATATTTTTGCATTCCATATTTCTTCTCAAAGGAATTCTGCATAATCAAATTGTGGTAGGACATTGGGTAAGCCTCACCCAAGAGTTAACCAAAGTTGTGGGTAAAAATGGAGAAGGAGTTATCTGAGCGATTGAGGATCATCCCCTAAACCCATCATTACCACAAGACTCTCCTAAAAAGTACTCTCCTACCCCTTTCTAATCAGTTCCTTCCACTTCAGGCAACCACTTCTGACTCGTATCACTATAGATAGATTTGTTTTCTTTTGTATGTGTAGACTCATACAATATGTATTTGTATTTGACTGCTTTCAATCAACAAGATATTTTTGTTTTTGAGACATATTCATGTTTTATATACCAGTAGTTCATTCCTTGTTATTGCTGAGTGGTATTTCATTGTATAAAGATACCCCAATTTGTTTATTCATTCTCCTGTTGGTAGACGTACAGGTTGCTTCCAGTTTGCAACTAGTGTGAATAAGCTTGCGATGAGCATTCTTATAAAACCCTTTTAGAACATAAACGTTTTCATTTATATTGGGTAGATACATCAAAGTGAAATTCCTGGGTCATATGATAAATGTATGTCTAATTTATAAGAAATTGCCAAACAGTTCCTCAGAATAGTTACACCATTTTTTTATCCTACCAACAATGTATTAGGGTTACACTTGCTCCACATCCTAGCCAAACTTGCTGTTGTTAGTCTTTGATTTTAGCATTTTAATGCATATAAAATGTTGTTTTATTGTACCATTAATTTGCATTTCCTGGTGACTAATTATCTTTTCCTATATGTTTGATTTCTCATACATCTTCTTTAATGAATTGTTTATTCAAATCTTTTGCCCATTTTTTGACTTTTTATTATTGATTTGTTAGTTTTTTATGTTCCAGATACAAGTCAGATATAAAAATGTTTAATGTTAATGAAGTTCAGTATATCAATTTTTTTCTTTTATGATATGGCTTTTTGCATCCTGTTCAAGGATGCCTGTCCCCAAGAACATGAAGATATTTTACTTCTATAAGTTTTATGGTTCTGAGTTTTACATTCAGGTCTCCAATTTATCTCAAATTAATTTTTGTGTGTGAAATGAGATAGAAGTCAACCTGGATAGATATCCAGTCTGTTAGCACCATTTGTTCAAGAGACTTTCCTTTCTCCATTGAAGTGACTTGGCACCTTAGACAAAAATCAGTTGATGTATATGTGTGGGTCTATTTCTGGACTCTGTTCTGTTCCCTTGATCTGTTTGTCTATGCTTATGCCAATATATATTTGTCTTGAGTATTGTAACTTTAATTCTTGAAATGAGGTAGTATAAGCCCTAAGAACAAAAAATAACATTTTTAAGATTATTAAGTAGCACCTCAAGAGATTATTTTCCTATTCTAGAGCCTTTGCATGTCCTTATAAAATTTTATTTAATTTTAAATTTTTGTGGGTACATAGTAAGTATATATATTTGTGAGGTACATGAGATACTTTGATACAGGCATGCAATGCTTAATGATCACATCATGAAAAATGGGATATCCATCCCCTCAAGCATTTCTTCTTTGTATTACAAACAATCCAGTTATATTCTTTTAGTTATTTTCAAATATAGAATTAAATTATTTTCACTATAGTCACCCTGTTGTACTATCAAATACTAGCTCTTATTCTTTCTTTCTAACAATTTTTTTTGTACCCATTAACTACCTCCACGTCCCTGCTACCCTGCCCCACTACCCTTCCCAGCCTTTGGTAACCATCCTTCTACTTTCTATCCCCAGGAGTTCAATTACATTGATTTTTAGATCCCACAGATAAGTGAAAACATGTGATATTTGTCTTTCTGTGCCTGGCTTATTTCACTTAATATAATGACTTTCAGTTCTATCCATGTCGTTGTAAATGACAGGATCTCAGTCTTTTTTTATGTCTGAATAGTACTGTATTGTGTATCAGTACCACATTTTCTTTCTCCATTCATCTGTTGATGGACACTTAGGTTGCTTCCAAATCTTGGCTGTTGTGTACAGTGCTGCAACAAACTTGGGAGTGCAGATAGTGCAGATATCTCTTTGATATACTGATTTCTTTTTTCTTTTTCTTCTTCTTCCTTTTTTTTGAGACAGTCTCACTCTGTGGCCCAGGCTGGAGTGCAATGGCACAATCTCGGCTCACTGCACTGTTACCTCTGCCACCTGGGTCCTATGTTGAAGCGATTCTCCTGGCTTAGCCTCCCAAGTAGCTGGAATTACAGGCATGTGTCACGATGCCCAGCTAATTTTCATATTTTTACTAGAGATGGGGTTTTACCATATTGGCCAGGCTGGTTTCAAACTGCTGACCTCCTGTGATCCACCCGCCTCAGCCTCCCAAAGTGCTGGGATTACAGGCATGAGCCACCACGCCCGACTGGATATATTGATTTCTTTTCTTTTGGGTATATACCCAGTAGTGGGATTCCAGATCGTAAGGTAGCTCTATTTTTAGTTTTTTGAGGAACTTCCAAACTCTTCTCCATAGTGGTTGTACTAATGTACATTCCCACCAAGAGTGTACAAGAATTCCCTTTTCTCCACATCCTCTCCAGCATTTATTATTGCTTATCTTTTGGTTAAAAGCCATTTTAACTGGTGTGAGATTATATCTCATTGTAGTCTTGATTTGCATTTCTCTGATGATCATGATGTTAGGCACCTTTTCATATACTTGTTTGCCATTTGTATGTCTTCTTTGGAGAAATGTCTATTCAAATCTCTTGCCAGTTTTTAAATTGGATTATTCTGTTTTTTCCTATAGAGTTCTTTGAGCTCCTTATATATTCTGGTTACTAATCTCTTGTCAGATGGATAGTTTTCAGATATTTTCTCCTATTCTTTGGGTTGTCTGTTCACTTTGTTGATTGTTTCCTTGCTGTGCAGAAGCTTTTTAACTTGATGTGATCCCATCTGTCCATTTTTGCTTTGGTTGGCTGTGCTTGTGGGGTATTACTCAAGAAATTTTTACCCAGACCAGTGTCCTGGAGAGTTTCTTCAATGTTTTCTTATGGTAGTTTCATAGTTTGAGGTCTTAGACTTACCTCTTTAATCCATTTTGATTTGATTTTTGTACATGGTGAAAGATAGGGGACTAGTTTCATTCTTCTGCTTATGGATATCCAATTTTGCCAGAACCATTTATTGATGAGACTGTCTTTTCTCCAGTGTTTATTCTTGGCACTTTTGTTGACAATAAGTTCACTGTAGGTATGTGGATTTGTTTCTGGGTTCTCTATTCTGTTCCATTGGTCTGTGTGTCTGTTTTTATGCCAGTACCATGCTGTTTTGGTTACTATAGCTCCGTTGTATAATTTAAAATCAAGTAATGTGATTCCTCCAGTTTTGTTCTTGTTGCTCAGGATTGCTTTGGCTGTTCTGGGTCTTTTGTGATTTTATATAAATTTTAGGATTTTTTTTGTTTGTTTCTGTGAAGAACACCATCGGTATTTTGATAGGGATTACATTGAATCTGTAGCTTGCTTTGACTAATATGGACATTTTAACAATATTGAACAATCCATGAACATGCAATATCTTTCCAGTTTTTTGCATCCTCTTCAATTTATTTCATCAGTGTTTTATAGTTTTTGTTGTAGAGATGTTTTATTTCTTTTGTTAATTCCTAGGTATTTAATTTTATTTGTGGCTCTTATAAATGGGATTACTTTTTTTATTTCTTTTTCAGATTGTCCACCTTTGGCATATAGAAATGCTACTGGTTTTCGTATGTTGATTTTATGTCCTGCAACTTTACTGAATTTATCAGTTCTAAGAGTTTTCTGGCGGAGTCTTTGGATTTTTCTAAGTATAAAATCATATCACCTGTAAACAAGGATAATTTGACTTCTTCCTTTCCAATTTGTATGCCTTTTATTTCTTTTTCTTGTCCATTTGCTCTAAGTAGGACTTCCAGTACTATGTTGAGTAATAGTGGTGAAAGTGAGCATCCTTGTTGTGTTCCAGATCTTAGAGGAAAGCTTTCGGTTTTTCCCCATCCAGTATAATATTAGCTGAGAGTCTGTCACATATGGCTTTTATTATATTGAGGTATGTTCCTTCTATACCTAGTTTTTTGAGGGTTTTTAACCATGAAGGATGTTGAATTTTATAAAATGCTTTTTCAACGTCAGTTGAAATGATCATCTGGTTTTTGTTCTTTATTCTGTTGATATGATGTATCACACTGATTGATTTGCATGTGTTGAACCATTCATGCATCCCAGAGATAAATCCAACTTGGTAATGATGAATGATCTTTTTAATGTGTTGTTGAACTTGGTTTGCTAGTATTTTGTTGGGTTTTTTTGGAAATATATTTTTGCGTCAATATTCATCAGAGATATTAGCCTGTTGTTTTCTTTTTTTGATATTTCTATGTCTGGTTTTAGTATCAGAGTAATACTGGCCTCATAGAATGAGTTTGGAAGTTTCTCTCCTCCTTTATTTTTCAGAATAATTTAAATAGGATTGGCGTTGGTTCTTCTTTAAATGTTGGTTAGAACTCAGCAGTGAAGCCATCAGGTCCTGAGTTTTTCTTTACTAAACGGCTTTTTATTACAGCTTCGATCTTGTTACTTGTTATTGGTCTGTTCACGTTTTGGATTTCTTCATGGTTCAGTTTTGATGGTTGAATGTGTCTGGGAATTTATTCACTTTCTCTAGATTTTCCAATTTATTGGCATGTACTTGCTCATAGTAACCACTAATGTTATTTTGAATTTCTGTGGTATCAGTTGTAATGTTTCCCTTTTCATTTCTGATTTTATTTATTTGGGTCTTCTCCCTTTTTTTCTTCATTAGTCTGGCTAAAGGTTTGTCAATTTTGTTTATCTTTCCAAAAGATAAACAACCTCTTGTTTCGTTGATCTTTTTTATTTTCTTCATCCCACATTCATTTATTTTGGCTCTGCTCTTTATTATTTCTTTTCTTCTACTAATTTGGGTTTGTTTGCCCTTTTCTAGTTAAGATGCACCATTAGATTATTGCTTTGAAGTTTTTCTTCTTTTTTGATGTAGGTGCTGCCGAGACCAGCTCGGTTAAGGAGACCCTAACCCAGTGGCACTAGAGGAATTAAAGACATACACACAGAGAGAAATATAGAAGTGCAAAGTGGGAAATCAGGGGTCTCACAGCCTTCAGAGCTGAGATCCCCAAACAAAGATTTACCCACATAATTATTAACAGCAAACCAGTCATTAGCATTGTTTCTATAGATACTAAATTAACTAAAAGTATCCCTTATGGGAAGCTAAGGGAAGGGCCGAATTAAAGGAATAGGTTGGGCTAGTTAACTGCAGCAGGAACATGCTCTTAAGACACAGATTGCTCATGCTATTGTTTGTGGCTTAAGAATGCCTTTAAGTGGTTTTCCACCCTGGGCAGACCAGGTGTTCCTTGCCCTCATTCCTGTAAACCCACAACCTTCCAGCTTGGGTGTTAGGGCCATTATGAACATGTTACAGTGCTGAAGAGATTTTGTTTATGGCCAGTTTTGGGGCCAGTTTATGGCCAGATTTTGGGGGGCTTGCTCCCAACATGTCCCCCTTCTTTGATTTGCAAAGAGATAAAAGCAAGGGCAGCTTTGTCACAGTGAGCTACTTCTCTCAGGAGTCGGAATCCACATCTGCAGACTATACAAAGACAAACGACATAGATTAAAAGCACAGTCATCATTGAAATCGCAGAGCTTCCAAGTGTTTTTATCCGTTTTAATGGGTTACTAGCTGCTAATTTGTCTGCAGCTCCTTTAAGCGCTCCAGTTCCTGGCATTAAGGTCAGGTGTGCCTGGGATGCTTTAAATATTTGTTCTTTAATCTTGCAATATCCAAAGACAAGTTTGTAGAGTGTCTTTGTAGATGGTTTTTATTTTTTCCTAAATTTTGATCTTATTAAGTGCTATTAATAGTTTCCACAAATCCTTATGTCTAGCTCCCACAACGAGCCCTATCATTTGAGGTTGAGGTGCCTCTATACCACCATGGTTCCAGATAATAGGAACTTTTGCCGTACTTTTTGCCATTTCTACCATCTGACCATTTTGTTCAGATCATCTGAATATAGTGTGGCCGTGGCATGCAGACTGAGAGGTGCAATTCAAGCTAAACATCCCCTTAGGGGACCAATTGATAATGATTCCATAGGAATCGTTGTGTGGCACCTCTGCCTGTTCTGCAAAGCAATCTTCCTAAACAGGTATGTTCATTTTTTCTAACTGGGTCCAATCCTGTTTACAAATAGGTTTTTGAGGGCGTATGCCTCAATTATAGGAGCAGATTTATTATGTTAAATACTGAGATCAGAAAGCATGTGTAACTGTGTCGTAGAGTGATTGCATCCAGGCATTATTACCAGCCCTTATTGAAAGAATACTCATGACAGTGGTGATAACCGCTATCATAGCTACCATTACATTATTCATTGTGACTGGCTGTCCCGCTTTCCTCAGGTTTTCTTCTGCCATCTGTGACAGCTTCTTGATCTGTCCCCAGGTGGGTGGCTGTGTTCGACGGGTGTTGCTCATGACAGTTGGGGTCCTTCTCAGCATCGGTCTCGACATGGCTGCAACCGGGGGGTCCACGGGATCCTCCCGGAGTCTCTTCCTCGGCATCTGTCTCATGATAAGCTTTCAGGTGTCTTGATGGTATCCAAATCGGCTGTTGATTTTGGCCTGGAGAAATACAAGCATAACCTCTACCCCAAGTTATTATTTTACCTATTTCTCAACTTTTTGTCATTGGCTCTCTCCACCAAATCAGTTGTTCTGTGTCTGTTTTTGCAGCTGGTTTCTGTAGATGCTGTTCAGCTGCTGATAACATCTGGCCTTTGGGCAGGCTCAAAAAATTTAAAGTTAATAATGCTAGGTTCAGTTGCATCTGTGGGGTTCCATATTCTCTATCTCCCCATTTCTGCCTTTGCAACTGCTGTTTTAGGGAGAGATTCATTCTTTCCACTGTGGCTTGTCCTTGAGAATTGTATGGGATACCAGTAATGTGTTTAATAATCCACACAGAGAAAAATGTAGCTAGAGCTTGGCTAGTATAGCCTGGGGCATTCTCTGTTTTAATAGAAGCTGGAATGCCCATCACTGCAAAACACTGCAAAAAGTGACGTTTAACACGGGCAGAAGACTCTCCTGATTGGCATGTAGCCCAGACACAGTGAGAAAAGGTGTCCACACATACATGTACATAAGCTAGTCTCCCAGACGAGGGAACACGTGTGACATCCAGTTGCCAAAGAGAGTTAGGTTGCAGTCCTCGAGGGTTAACTCCTCCTGTGAAAGGTGAGGAATGTACCATTTGGCAAGTTGGGCATCGCTGGATAATAGCTTTAGCCTCTTTCCAGGTAATGCTGTATCTGCGTTTGAGACCAGAGGCATTAACATGGGTTGAATTGTGAAAATGTCTAGCATTAGATATTGCAATGGCAACTAGGGATCAGCCATTTGATTCCCTTCAGTCAAAGGTCCTGGAAGAGGTGTATGAGCCCTAATGTGAGTGATATAAAAAGGATGCATTCTACTTCTAACTGCTATTTGCAATTGGGTAAATAAAGTCATCAGTTGTTCATCTGTATGAAATCGTAACTGAGCATTTTCAGTTAACCATGTGGAGTGAACCGCATATGAAGAATCAGAAATCACATTAATAGGCATATCAAAAGCAGTCAATACCTCAATTACAGCTACAAGCCCCACTTTTTGAGCTGAAGTATAGGACATCTGGAAAACTTTACCTTTTGATTCAAAATAAGAAGCTTTACCATTACGAGACCCATCTGTAAAAACATTCTCAGCACCTTCAATTGGTTTAAATTTAGTTATTTTAGAGAGAATCCAGTTAGTTAATTTCAAAAACTGAAACAGCTTCATTTTAGGAAAATGATTATTGAGAATACCCACAAAGTCAGCTAAATGGGTTTGCCAAGTAAGACTATTTATAAAAGCTTGCTGTATTTGTGCCTTCGTGAGAGGGACAATAATTTTTCCAGGATCATATCCATGTAATTTAACAATCCGAGTTCTCCCAATCCCTATCATTGTAGCGATTTGATCTAAATAAGGAGTTAGAGTCCGTGAATTAGCATGTGGAAGAAAAAGCCACTCTACTAAGTCCTGTTCTTGGACAATAACACCAGCAGGTGAATGCAGGGTTGAAAAAATTAGCAAATCGAGAGTCTTCTCTGGATCTATTCTATGTATTTGAGCTTTATGGACTTGCTTCTCAATCAATTGTAACTCTGCCTCAGCCTCCTTCGTTAATTGCCGAGGGCTAGTGAGACTAGGATTTGCTCTAAGGATAGAAAACAGATTACTCATGGCATAGGTAGGAATGCCTAGAGCAGGTCGTATCCAATTAATATCCCCTAGTAATTTTTGAAAGTCATTTAATGTTTTTAGTTGATCCCTACGTATGGTTACTTTTTGTGGCACAATGGTAGTGTCATTTACTCGGGTCCCCAAGTAGGAGCAGGGAGTAGTAGTCTGAATTTTGTCAGGAGCTATAATTAAACCAGCGCGAGAAGTCGAATTTTGCAAGTGGTCATATAACGCTTAGCAGGCTGCAGGTTGTTTACTGCAGGAATTGTAAATGCAAGCCATTCACAGTCTTACTCAGCTAAAGGGATAGTAAAGAAACAGTCTTTTAAATCTATGACTATTAAAGGAATTGATGGCTTTTAAGTCAGTTAACATTCTCCATTTACCTGATTTTTTATTAATTACGAAAACTGGAGAATTCCAAGGGGAAAATGTTGGAGCTATGTGCCCATTTTCTAATTGTTCAGCAAGTAATTTCTCTAAAGCCTCCAATTTTTCTTTACTTAGTGGCCATTGTTCTATCCAAATTGGCTTATCTGTTAACCATTTTAAAGGTATAGGTTCTGGAGGCTTAACAATGGCCGCCATCAAAAATTATTTCCTAATCTTTGGCGAGAACTTTGTTTTTCCACTTGAAGTGGTTCTTTCAAATCTTGCAATTTTTTTCTAGTCCCATACCAGGGACATACCCCATTTCATGAATCATATGTTGATTTTGAGGGCTATATAATTGTTCTGGAATTAGAACTTGTGCTCCCCATTGTTGTAATAAATCTCTTCCGCATAAATTTATAGGTACAGAAGTTATAATTGGTTGAATAGTGCCAGGTTGTCCATCGGGCCCCTCACAATGCAAAATGTAACTTTTATATACTTCAGCGGCTTTACCAACTCCAACTATGTTCAATTGAGCGGATTGAATTGACCACATGGACAGCCAGTGCTATAGAGAAATGATTGAAATGTCTGTTCCTGTATCTCCCAAACCTTTAAATTTCCTTCCCGGAATAATTATTTCACAGATAGGGCGTTTATCAGTAATTTGATTTACCTAGTAAGCTGCTTTGCCTTGTTTATTTGTGCTTCCAAATCCTCCTGTTCGTTTAATTTCACTTTTTCCCATTCCCACATACGGCACAGTCAGGAGCTGTGCTATGCGCTCTCCTGGCTCTGCTTTCCAGGGAACAGAAGTAGATATAACAATTTGAATTTCCCCATTGTAATCTAAATCAATGACTCCTGTATGTATTTGTACGCCTTTTAAACTTAAACTAGGCCTTCCTAGAAGTAATCCTATTGTCCCCGCTGGCAAGGGTCCACAGACTCCTGTTGGGACCTTTTGCGGGGGTTCCCCAGGCAGAAGGCTCACAGCTTTTGTGCAGCATAAATCTACTGCAGCTCTACAGGCTGTGGTGGGGGACAGACATTATACAGGGGTGAGGCCTGAGCTGGAAATGCCCTGGTTTAGAACGGGGCCTGGGACGGGCCCCTCGTGGTGTTTCCCGAAATCGGGTTCCCATCTTTATCAAACTTAGAGTGACACTGACGAGTCCAGTGTTTTCCTTTTTTACATGTTGGACCTATTTCAGACTCAACAGCTTTCCTTTTTCCCCTATCTGGCTGCCTGACTCGCTAATTTTTTCTACATTCTTTTTTAGTATGAATAGCTTGTTTAAATTCTTTGAGTAATTTAAAAGGAAAAGGCTCAAATGTAACTGTAATATTTCCCTGTTGATCTGGGGGGTTTGTTCTAACAGGGAACTGCCAAGCCTCTAAATCACCGTCTTGTCTAGCTTGCTGAATTCCTGCCTGAATAGAACTAAGAGCCGTCGCTTGAGGTGCCGCTCGAACAGTCACTGGGGCAACTACTTTTCGCCCAATGTCCTCTGGAAAAGAAAGAGCCAGGGGGTCATTTTCTTCAAAATAATAAGGAGGGGGTGCAGAAGGGTAGGGATGAACCTCTCCTTCCTTTGCCGCTTTAGCTTTAGCTGGCAAATAAACCTGCTCTGTAACCTCTTCTGTTACTTCACTATTCTCTTGTTCCTCCTCATTATCAGTGTGAAAAAGTTCTAAGGTGAAACGAACCAGACCCCATACCTGTCCCATTGTTACCCTGAGGCGTCCGAGCTCCCCTTCTTACTCACCACGGGTACTGCTTTACGAGTACTCGGGTGTCCTCCAGCTAGTTTTCCGTTCCAACCATCGCTTTGGCGACCCTTTGACCTGGATTTGAGCCCCCACGTTGGGCGCCACTTGCCGAGACCAGCTCGGTCGGGGAGACCCTAACCCAGTGGCGCTAGAGGAATTAAAGACACACACACACAGAAATATAGAGGTGTGAAGTGGGAAATCGGGTCTCACAGCCTTCGGAACTGAGAGCCCCAAACAGAGATTTACCCACATATTTATTAACAGCAAACCAGTCATTAGCATTGTTTCTATAGATATTAAGTTAACTAGAAGTATCCCTTATGGGAAACTAAGGGAAGGGCCGAATTAAAGGAATAGGTTGGGCTAGTTAACTGCAGCAGGAGCATGTTCTTAAGGCACAGATCGCTCATGCTATTGTTTGTGGCTTAAGAATGCCTTTAAGCGGTTTTCTACCCTGGGCAGGCCAGGTGTTCCTTGCCCTCATTCCCATAAACCCACAGCCTTCCAGCTTGGGTGTTAGGGCCATTATGAACCTGTTACAGTGCTGCAGAGATTTTGTTTATGGCCAGTTTTGGGGCCAGTTTATGGCCAGATTTTGGGGGGCTTGCTCCCAACAAGGTGCTGATAGCTTTAAACTTCCCTCTTAGTAGTGCTTGCACTGTATCCCATAGGTTTTGTTATGTTGTGTTTCTGCTATTTGTTTCAAGAAACTTTTCAGTTTCCTTCTTAATTTCTTCATTGACTTTGACCCCACTGGTCATTCAGGAGCATATTTAATCTCCACGTGTTTGTGTCATTTCCAAAATTCCTCCTGTTTTCTAGTTTTATTCAAAGATGCTTGACATTGTGGTAAAAAATGCTGGATATTTCAAATTTTTTGAGTATTTTAAGACTTATTTGTGACCTAACATATGGTCTATCCTTGAGAATAATCCATGTGCTAAGGGCAATATGTGTATTCTGTAGCCTTTGGATGAAATGTTCCGTAAATATCTATTAGGTCCATTTGTTCTATTAGGTCATCCTTAGTGTAGGTTAAGTCCAATGTTTCTTTGTTGAGTTTCTGTCTGGGAGATCTGTCCAATGCTGAAAGTGGGATGTTGAAGTCTCCACCTGTTATTGTATTGAGGTCTGTTTCTCTCTTTGAGACAAGGTCTTGCTCTGTTATCCAGGCTGGAGTGGAGTGGTGCGATCTCAGCCCACTGCAGCCTCGACCTTACAGGCTCAAGTGATCCTCCTGCCTCAGCCCTCTGATTAGCTGGGACTATAGGCATGTACCACCATGCCTGGCTAATTTTTGTATTTTTTTGTAGAGACAGGGTTTTGCTATGTTTCCCAGGTTGGTCTCAAACTCCTGGGCTCCAGAAACCCACCCACCTGGACCTCCCAAAGTGCTGGGATTATAGGCATGAGCTATTGTGCCTAGCCTGAGGTCTATCTCTTTAGCTATAATAATATTTGCTTTACATATTTGGGTGTTCCAGTGTTGTGTACATGTATATTTATAATTGTTATATCCTTTTGCTAGACTGACCCCTTTATCATTATGTAATAGCGATCTCTGTCTCTTATAATTTTTGTCTTAAAATCTATTTTTTCTAATGTAAGTGTAGCTACTACTTCTGCTCTTTTTTGGTTTCCATTGGCATGGAATATCTTTTTCCATCCATTTATTCTCAGTCTGTGTATCTTTATAGATGAAGTGTGTTTCTTGTAGGCAACAGATCATTGGGTCTTATTTTTTCATGCATTTAGCCACTCTATGTCCTTTTATTGGAGAGTTTAGTTTATTTACATTCATTGTTATTACTGATAAGTTGGGACTTACTCCTGCCATTTTGCCATTTGTTTTCTGGTTGTTTTGCGGTCTTCTTTTACTTTTTCCCTTCCTTCCTTGTCTTCCCCTTAGTGAAGGTTATTTTCTCTGGTGGTATGACTTAATTTCTTGCTGTTTATTTTTTGTGTATCTGTTGTGTGTTTTTCAATTCAAGGCTACCATGAGGCTTGCAAATATTATTAATGTCTTATAATCCATTATTTTATTTTATTTTTATTTATTTATTTTTTGAGACGGAGTTTCACTCTTGTTGCCCAGGCTGGAGTGCAATGGTGTGATCTTGGCTCACTGCAACCTCCACCTCCTAAGTGATTCTCCTGCCTCAGCCTTCCAAGTAGCTGGGATTACAAGCATGTGCCACCACGCCCGGCTAATTTTGTATTTTTAGTAGAGACGGGCTTTCTCCATGTTGATCAGACTGGTCTCAAACTTCTGACCTCAGGTGATCTGCCCACCTCAACCTCCTAGAGTGCTGGGATTACAGGCATGAGCCACTGCACCTGGCATAACCCATTATTTTAAACTGATGACAACTTAAAACAAACATGCAAAAAGGAAACTAATAAAAACTGTACACTTTAACTTCATCCCTCTGCTTTTTAACTTTTTGTTGTTTCTCTTTATGTCTTATGGTACTATGTCTTGAAAAGTTGTTGTAGTTATTATTTATATTGGCTTATCATAACACTGTAATTGTGGCATGTGGGAGTTTACATGCCACAATTACAGTGTTACAATATTCTGTGTTTTTCTGTGTGCCTACTATTACCAGTGAGTTTTGTATCTTCAGATGATTTCTTCTTGCCATTAACATCCTCTCTTCTTTCAGATGGAAGAACTCCTTTTAGCAGTTCCTGTAGGACAGGTCTGGTGTTGAAGAAATCTCTCAGCTTTTGTTTATCTGGGAAGATCTTTATTTCTCCTTCATGCTTGAAGGATATTTTTGCCAGATACAGTGTTCTAGGGTAAAAGTTTCTTTCCCTCAGCACTTTAAATATATCATTACCGCTTTCTCCTAGCCTGTAAGGTTTTCACTGAAAGGCCAGCTGCTAGATTTATTGGAGCTCCATTGTATGTTGTTTTTTTTTTTCTTTTCTCGCTGCTTTTAGGATCCTTTCTTTATCCTTGACCTTTGGGAGTTTTGTTATTGGATGCCTTGAGGTGTAGTCTTCTTTTGGTTCAATCTGCTTGGTGTTCTATAATCTTCTTGTACTTGAATGTTGATATCTTTCTCTAGGTTTGGCAAGTTTTCTGTTATTATTCCTTTGAATAAACTTTCTATCCTTATCTCTTTCTCTACATCCTCTTTAAGGCCAATAGCTCTAAGATTTTTCCCTTTTGAGGCTATTTGCTAGATCTTGCAGGTGTGCTTCGTTTTGTTGTTGTTGTTGTTCTTTTTTCTTTTGTTTCCTCTGAGTATTTTCAAATAGGCTGTCTTCAAGCTCATTAATTCTTTCTTCTGTCTGATCAATTCTGTTATTAAGAGACTAATGCATTCTTTAGTATCCAGTTGCATTTTCCAACTGTAGAGTTTCTGCTTGATTGTTTGTAATTATTTCAGTCTCTTTGTTAAATTTATCTGATAGAATGCTGAATTCCTTCTCTGTGTTATCTTGAATTTCCTTGAGTTTCGTCAACATAGCTCTTTTGAATTCCCTGTCTGAAAGGTCACATATCTCTGTTTCTCCAGGATTGGTCCCTGGTACCTTATTTAATTCTTTTGGTGAGGCCATGTTTTCCTGCATGATCTTGATGCTTTTAGATGTTTGTTGGTGTTTGGGCATTGACAAGCTAGGTATTTATTATAGTCTTCACAATCTGGGCTTGTTTGTGCCTGTCCTTCTTCAGAAGGCTTTCCAGGTATTTGAAGGAATTTGAGCCCCAAGTCCAATAATGCTGTGGTTTTTGCAGATTCATGGAAATACCACCTTGGTGGTCTTGGATAATAAAGATCTGGAAGAATTCTCTGGATTACAAGGCAAAGATTTGTTCTTTTTCCTCACTTTCTCCCAAACAAATGGAGTCTCTTTTTCTGTGCTGAGCCACCTTGAACTGGAGTGTGTTGATGTAAGCACCCCTCTGGCCATTACTACTGGGACTGCTGGGTCAGACTTGAAGCCAGCACAGCACAAGGTCTTGCCCAAGGCCCGCTGTAACCACTACATGGCTGCCACCTGTGTTCACTCAAGGCCCTAGGGCTCTACAGTCAGCAGGTGGTGAAGCCAGCCAGGTTTGTGTCCTCCCCTTCAGGGTGGCAAGTCCCCCCAGGTCCCAGGTGGGTCCAGACATGTTGTCTGGAAGCCAGGGATTGGAACAAAAAGCCTTAGAGATTTCTTAGCACTTTGGGAGTCCAAGGTGGGTGGATCACCTGAGGCCAGGAGTTTGATACCAGCCTGGCCAACATGGCGAAACCCATCAAGAGGACAGGGACCATGTTGTATGTGTTGTTCACCACTGTATCCACAGCACTTAGCACACAATAAGTATTTGTTTAAATAAAATTAAATTTTAGCTGGGTGTGGTGGCTCACATCTGTAATCGCAGCATTTTGGAAGGCTGAGGTGGGAGGATCATTTGAGGCCAGGAGTTCCAGACCAGCCTGGATAACATGGCGAAACCCTGTCTTTACTAAAAAATACAAAAATTAGCCGGGTGTGCTTGTGTACGCCTGTGATCCCACCTATTCAGGAGGCTGAGGTGGGAGAATTGCTTGAACCTCAGAGGCAGAGGTTGCGGTAAGCCGAGATCATGCCACTGCATTCCAGCCTGAGCGACAGAGCAGACTCTCTCAAAAAGCAAAAAACAAAAAACCTTAGAGATTTGCCTGATGTTCTATTCTGCAGCTATGCTGGCACTCAAACCACAATACAAAGTCCTTCCTGCTCTTCTCTCCTTTTTCCACAGGCAGGAGGCGTCTTCCTGTGGCCACCACCACAAGTCATTCTTACATACACAGATGTTAGTATAGTAATGCAGCAAGGAATTCCCAGGGAAATCGTTTTTTTTTTTCTTGTATTTCTTCTGTAGCTTTGCCAAACGAACAAAACAAACAAGACCCCAAGGTCACTGATCCAAATCTGAATCAGTGAAACGGTCTGATGAAACACTTTTTTTTTTTTGTTTGAGATGAGGTCTCTCTGTGTTGCCCAGGATGGTCTCTAACACCTGGGCTCATGTAATCCTGCCACCTCCACCACCTGAGTAGCTGGGATTACAGGCTAATGAAACACTTTGATAAGATAAATCATAATCTGCTAGGAACTTTCTTCTGTTCAGTCCTTAAAATCTGAAGATGTTTAGAACAGATGGGCTTTTTGATGTAGCTCTCCAGAGGTAATTATTTTCTTTTTAAAACAGCTAGGATCATTCTCTTACTGATCAGACATATGCTTCTCCAGCCTCATACAATCTCCCCTGTCCTCTGAGGGCTGCCAATCGTCTCTGTCCTCTTACCTTCACCATCTTAGAAGGAAGAGCCAAGTCTACGTGGGTGATATGGTACAGTGAACAACATGGTTGCTAAAGAGCTAGGTTTTAAGCCACCCCATTAAGCCTGAACTGATGTGGAATAGTCACAAGAACGTAAGTCAGGGACATTAAGAAACCCTTTGCTGTAATCTACCATACCGGTTATTGCCCAGGGTGGAGCATGTAATCATATTTTTTATAACAATCTGATTATATTTTCTGACATTTTTTATTGGGAATTTGAACATTGCAGGTTAACTCATAAAACTGAAAGGGCAAGATAAACATAAGATACAATATATTTAATTAAGATAGCAAAACCTTTCTGTACTTTCTTACAATGGCTTGCAGGAGATCTGGAGCAGATCTTCAACTTGCCAATGTTCAGTTAGGCCCAGATTTGGTATTTGGAAGAGGCAGTTTATTAGAATAATAGTGCTCCTGCTCAAGGAAGAAACAGCATCTGTAATACTCAGTGTGATCAGGAACTTGACTTTAATGAAATTTCAAATAGAAGTAAATTTGACTGACTTTATCATGTGGACCAATTCTAGCCAAATATTGTGGATTTGAGATTAGGACCAGAGAACTCAGGGTCTACTTCTGCTGACAGTACCCCAGGAGGATCTGGTCTTTCTACTCTATGCTTGGAATGAACCAGGTGAGATGTTTGGGTCCCAGCCAGATTCTTGGGGTCATTGTAGATTCACATAGACTTAAATGACTTCATCTTATCACCCATAGAAATAAGGATGAACCATGGCCGATTCATTTCATTCTACTTGTTGAAGTGAATAGGACTGTAGGATCAAAGTTAAAGACTGTAATGAAGATCACACACTGGACTGTCTATCAAGTGAGGCCCAGATTTACCTTTATAGACTTAACTCACTCTATTTGCTTTTTTTTTTTTTTTTTAAGGCTACAACTGAGGTGGAAATTAAGAAGAAAGGCCCTGGATCTCTTTTAGTTTCCATGGACCAATTAGCCTCCTACGGGCGGAAGGACAGAATCAACAGTATAATGAGTGTTGTTACAAATACACTAGTAGAAGGTATGTGCCCTCTGATGTCAGTCCAACCTGCTGAGATATAAATATGTAATGTGCATGGTAAATATAATCCTTGTCCCTTGGTCTGAGTTTTGCAAAGACTGTCTCTGAGCTTTAGGAATGGAACCTATTCCTATATAGAAACTAGAATCACAAATTCTCTTCCTAAATTTACATGCAGAGAATCAAATATATGGGCTTCAGATATGCTGCCAGCATTGTACACAGGTAGGTAAGAGATAGGAAAGGACCTGCATAAGTGACCTAGAAGAACTCAAGACCCCTGTCATTGTCATCATGAGGAGTTGGGTGCTGTAAGGCATAAAGGAATGTAGATTGAAGAACTGCAAAGATATAAAATCATAGAATTTCCTTCATGGCCTCTACCCCAAAACATACCTTCCTTTTTTCCTTTTTAACTACTTACAGCCCTTTTGGTTTTCCCTTAAGGAAGAATGTACTGTGCGTTTTGATTGCACCTAGTTCTGTCTCTCTTCAAACACCCCCACATATCCATAAATAAATTTGATGTGTGACTAGGTAAGTTGAAACCCTTCTTACTTTGAGTGCTCCATGCCACAGAGAAAGAGCAACCACTGTTGAATCATAGCACGTCTGCAGTAATGTTGCTGTCAGTGCCTGAGTTCTCTGTATTAGGTGGGTTCTCTATGACACAACCTGGCGTGCTGAGGAATACCTGAAGATTTTCCATTAGGCCACAGTCCCCCTAGCAAAAATCAGCTCCTCTCCAGTTGTGGTCTGTAGTCCAGGATCTGCATGCTTTCTTTAGAGGTAAATTCAGTGACAGATTTCCTCTCCCAAGATTCTGATGGATTCTGCACCCATCTTCTTCATTGGATTTATGTTGACTTAGCTGAGTTGTCTCATTGTAGATCTAGACTATTCTTGAGGCCTCAAATTGCTGTTCTTCAGAATGCAGATGCCCGGAATAACCAAAGTCCCTGAGACAGGAAAACTCAAAATGGTCCCGGTATCCTTGAGACAAGTTATTTTTTTAGTCATTTAAACCCAGTGCCACTTCTACTCTGTGTGTATGTATATGTGTGTGTGTGTATGTGTGTGTTGGGGAGGGGGTTGCAGTGGAGGGAGAGTCCCTAGAAAAGAATTCTCTAAGGGTGCGTACTTCCCCACATATGTGCCAAGAATGAGACTATAACTAGACTGACCTTGAGAATATATCAAGTAAAAAAATGAATTAACTGCTTTCATCTGCCTTAACAACCTCCATTTATTCCTGTTTTCTTTAATTACCATCGAGGTTACTGTCTGATAGAACATCTTCAAGCTTTGTAGCTTATACTTTGAGATTGTGGGCAAATAACTGCAGGTCCTAAGAATTCCAAGCTAAGAAATCCTAGCCTAAGAACTTTAGCTAATTTTATTATTCACATAGAGACCAAGACAAGATTTCTCTGGTATCTGTGGCAGTTGAGAAAGAAAAACTAACAACCTCCAACAGGTACATTTTATTATTGGTAGAGACATCAGAACAGCAGAACTATCGATATAGTGCAACAGTTATTTATGTATTACTGCATTGGCTTAGCATAGGTCCCAGCAAAAGTAGATGCTCAAACAATGTTTGTCAAGCAGACATTGGCTGTGCTTAGAATGGTAGGAGTGCTGGTGCTGCAGGGCTCCTTTCGGAGGCCTTAGAGCTTTCATCCCTTTACCGAATTGGATACAAACCATTGGGACATTTTAAAATTCTCTTTTCTCCCTCTTCTCCCTGTTCTTTCTCTTTCTGTCCTGCTGTGCTTATTCTCCACCCTTTACCCACCATCACACACATTAAAAAAAAAAATAGATGTAAGGGTAGCTCAGGAGACAGAGACAGATGTAGTTGTGTTCCTGAGTAGGAAGATATTATTCCAGTTCTTTGTCCTCTTTCCTAAGCTCTGATTTTCACATAGTTGTATCTGTCCTGCCATTTCCTGCTCAGGCATTCCTCCTATCCTCTCCCCTTGTATTTGACCCTTTTGTTGAAGCTGATGGGACAGAACTGCTATAAGCAAAGAGCAATGAATGGCTGACCAGAATCACGTAAGAGGGAATGAAACATCCTTGTCTGTTTAACCATTGGTCCCTCTGTATTTAATGCTTGCTACAGCATTAAAAGCCAGCATTGAATGAATTGCAGTTCTTGCTCTCAGACTTTCAGTTAGGAAACTTTGACATTATTTTAATCCAAAGATTAAAATAATTATTATTTAAAACCCAAGAGGCAGGCTATGACTTACCTAATAGTTTAGAAGCCACAGTGGAGAATTCCAGAATCCTGTCAAGAATTAGAAAACCCTGCCTGCTCTGCCCCACCCCATCCTACTGCAAACATGCTTACCAGGACCCAGCACATTTAGTAGAGTTCACCACTAGCAGAGCTATAAGCTTTGGGGATATTTCAGAGGACTGGGCGTGGGGTGTAGGTAGAGTATTGTAGTCTCTTCAAAGCAGGAAAGCTGTGGGAGAAGGGGAGATCATGGTGAAGTAAGAAAGAGGAAGTAGTGATGTACTTGACATTATTGATTTTCAATATCAAGGAAGTACTTGACATTATTGATTCTCAGGTAAAACAATTCCAAAAACTCCCCCAGAGGTAACTGGCCGTAGCTATTGCTGCCACTATTTATCTATTCTTTTATTCAACTGACCAGCATCAAGTGTCAGTATAGTTACTTGGCTGATATCAGCCTTTCCTGTGTAGCAGTAACCTTAGTGAGGGTGGGGGCTCTTCATCAGTGTATCCTCTGTGCCTAGCACATTGCAGGTGCTTAAAAGTTGTTGAACTGAGTTGAGAGAAGCTCCTGCCTTCAGAAACCTCATGGTCTACCAAAGCCACTATCTTGGTGAAATTGTGAGGTCCTTTCTGAAAACAATTCCCAGTACCCCTGAGGTTGAGACCTAGAGTAACTCTCTGAAAATGTCCAAAAGCAAAGTAAGAGAAACCCCACAAGCCTTTGGACATCTCACCCCTACATGTTAACCCATTCCCCCACGCCAAATACTGGGCCATTCCAGGCATGTGGAACCAGTAACAGTTTGCAAAGTCATAAGTCACTTGATAAGCCTGCTTATTCCCCAAATGATCTTTTCTAGCTCCTGAAGCTCCACATTGTCTTGCTTTTTGTAGGCATAAAAGATTATCCTGAGGATCTTCCCTTCTCAGTAAATGTGGCTAAGAGATGTCTGGTATCCCTAGAGGAATTTTCTTGGTGCCCTGTAGGGCAGGAAAACCCCTTTTTGCTGTGTGGCAAGACTCAAGACCTAGTTCATTTTAAAACATTACAATTGTGTCAACTGTCATAAATGTGAACAGTCGCAGCTCCAGCCTCCACGTGCCAATGAGCAGCAGTCGTTTGGAGAAGGGAGGAGATAAAAAAGGGAACGGAACTAAATTTCCAAATATGTACTGTAAGAATTTATGGAAATAAGAGAACCTTGTCATTTTCTTTTTTGGGGGAGAAAACTATATTTACCTTAGGAAGGGAGGGAGTTCTCTGAGGAAGAAGCCACAGCAGATTTTCCTCACAGACTTCCTTTCCCACGCAGCCTCCCACGTGGCGCTTACAGGGGTCCTTAAATCTGAAAAACCAAGGCAACCATTTTCTTAGCAACCAGGGAACCAATCAGAAACTCAGCCAAAACCACCTTGTCTAAAATAAAGCATCGCCATCCAGCTGGTTGGAAAAGGGAACGTAGGTTAATTTAAGGCAGCCATCTTGGTTTTGGTGAAATGTTAGGGAATTTTTTTTTTTCCTTAAATGATTTGGTAGTGTCAGCAGAATTGGGCAGGGAAAGAGTAGCTGTTACAGCCAACCCTGTAGAATCAATACCTCACATTCTGACAGGTTTTCAAAGTTCACCTCTTAAAAAGCATCCTCTTAGCTCGGGGTCCTTGGAATTTTGTAATCCTGACAGTTGTATTTCATGCTTAATTTGAGGAGAGCTTTGTTATGTAAGGCTTCATACCTAGATTGTTGTAACTGCCAGTTGAGTGTCTGTCTTTGATATCTGATAATTCTTTTGAATCTTTGCTTTGGAAGTGACCTTTGAGATCGTCTAGTCCAATGATTTTTCAGTCTGTGTGTATCAGGTCCTGGAGTTCTAGGGGAGTGCCTCAGGAGAGGAAGAAATTATCCGAGTGGGCTCCTACTTCATCTAGGGCAATTCCTGGTGTATTTTATGTATTGGGGGTCATGTGAGATCTTGTTTAAAAATAACACATTCTGTTGCTAAAAGAGACAGAGAAGATAAGACAAAGGAGAGAAAGAAAAAGGAAAGAAGATGATGATCCAGGGAGGGAAGGAGGAAGAAGCTGTAGAAAGAAAGAGAAGAGCAAAGGATGAGAGCAGGAAAGGGCAAAGGAGCAAGAAAGAAGGAGACAGGAGGAGACAGAACAAGGAAGGAAGGGTGAAAAGGGGAGAGGAATGTGACTTGTATTTCTAACTCAACCATGAGCTGTGAACTTGTTAAGGGTGGAGACAGTAACTTGTACTTCTTTGAGAACGTAGCAGATGTGTTTTACATGGTGGCTTGGTTGATGATGCTGGTTCTGCTAATGAACATAATAATAATAGCAAACACTTCCATGGCACTTTCTATCTGCCAGGGTATTCTGGGGCACTTTGTATATATTTTAGCTCTTTAATTCTCACAGCAAATCAAAGTAACTTGTTCAAGGTCCCACAGTTAGCAAGTGGCTGAGCTAATACTTGAACTCAAATATGTCTGGCTTGAGTCCATACTTTTGATGGCTTCTCTGACAATAACTGAATAATACAGTGTATAATAGAATACCTACCATTTATTGAGGATTTACCCTGTGCCAGATACTGTGGTGACTGCTTTACACCAGCATCTAATTTAATCAAACTCACATAAAAATGAGGTTACAGGACTCATTCAGTCCTATAACCTGTGAAGTAGATGCCTTGTTTTACAGCTGAGGCAGCTGAGCAGAGAAGTCAGTTACCTTGCCTGGGATCACACAACTTGTAAGCATTCAAGCCAGTTGAGGCCAGGGAGTCAGACCTGAGAGGCCAAGCTCTTGACCTCTGTGCTCTACTCCCATAACTGATGGCTTGAGTTTCATTTATAACTAGATCATTATTAACAGGGAGGCAACTTGTATAGATCATGCTTCCTCTCCACCTTAGAGAGAAGGAAAACACGTAGGAATGTCAGCACTCAAACAACCTTGATTCCATATTAATAACAGTGATAATGACTGTGAGAGTGAGTAGCGTGTCCCCCTGGTTTTCTTGCTGTGATTGAGGGGCCGTCTTTGTTCTTACTTACTATAGAACTGGAAGAGTCTCAGAGAAAGTGCCCGCCCTGCTGGTATAAATTTGCCAACACTTTCCTCATCTGGGAGTGCCACCCCTACTGGATAAAACTGAAAGAGATTGTGAACTTGATAGTTATGGACCCTTTTGTGGATTTAGCCATCACCATCTGCATCGTCCTGAATACACTGTTTATGGCAATGGAGCACCATCCTATGACACCACAATTTGAACATGTCTTGGCTGTAGGAAATCTGGTAAGATGGAACACTGTCTCCTGATATTGGGATTGGAACGTGTTTTGCCTGTAAGATATCTTTTTCTGGTACTGAAAGCTGGAGTTTCTTTGAAAAGAAAGTAATAGTTAATTGGAAGACAAATGCTTCCACATATGCCAGGACACCAGCTGCTTTTCTGCTCCCTGTTGTGATCCCTTTCCTCTTTCTGCAGAACTTTGAAGACGTCATTTAGGAGCTATTGGCAGAAAACCAATGTTGGCGACAGAATGGGAGGCCTGGTACAGTGGGTTGGTTTCAGCAGCCTGAGCCAAGTACTTCTGGATTTTTTCCTCATTCTGTTTCTCACATTGATTCCTGCATTGCTCCAGCAAATCAGTTCCCCTTTCACCTTAAGTAACATCTACCACAAAATAGGGGAGCTCTTATAGTACACTACATGTAACTATGGATTTGCCTGCTCTGTCAGGCCTTAATTACCTAAATGGGGACTATTTATGGGAAAGTTTTCACTCAGGGCTGGTTTCCCCCTCCAATCCAACTTCTAGGCCATTAAAGTATGTAGTTTAAAAAAAAAACATTACAAAGTGTGTATTCTGAAATTAAGTAGTTGTGATTTGAGGATTATGTGCTTTCTTTACTACAAAAATCAGGAGTTAATTGAATTTTGATAGATAGTAAAGAAGTAGTGGCCGGGCGCGGTGGCTCACGCTTGTAATCCCAGCACTTTGGGAGGCCGAGGCAGGCGGATCACGAGGTCGGGAGATCGAGACCATGGTGAAACCCCATCTCTACTAAAAATACAAAAAATTAGCCAGGCGTAGTGGCAGGCGCCTGTAGTCCCAGCTACTCGGAGAGGCTGAGGCTGGAGAATGGCGTGAACCCGGGAGGCGGAGCTTGCAGTGAGCCGAGATTGCGCCACTGCACTCCAGCCTGGGCAACAGAGAGAGACCCCGTCTCAAAAAAAAAAAAAAAAAAAGGAGTGAGAAAGAATCCCCTAGGTCACCTGGGCCCCCTAATTCCTTAGGTGTTAACCACAGGCATGTCCAGATCTGGCTGTTACCGTTTATTAATGATTTGAGCATGATTTCTGCCCAGTTTCTCTTGTGTGTGCTCTCTCACCCTCTCACACACACACACACACACACACACACACACCACACAGTTTTGACCTTAAGTCCTATTACTATACTATTAGAGCACTACAGTATCATTTTCATTTCTCATTCTGAAAATCACATGGCAAAGAGATCCTTTGTAGCCCATTGTGTTCCCTGGTATACATCCAAGATGATTCTGTGGTCTTTCCGGTCTCCATGTCTGTGGTTGGTGACATGCTCCAGGCTCTCTGCTCTGATGTAAACCCTTGTGTGCAGTCCAATGGAATGCCTGTAGTCTTGAAATGGGACACTCCCACAGACTGTCCAAGAAGTCTGCTGACTGGCTCTGAAAGGTGCCTGTTGGTGGGCACATGCTGTGACTGGCTGACACAGTACCTTGGCCATCAAGCAGAATTTTAAGCCTGTCAACAATATCATATAGATATAAGCTTGATTTTAGTAGCCAAGAGTTAAGTAATGAGAAATATGTCTTGATAATTTTTATTGTTGATGTTGGTGGTTCTGTTTTCCCTGTAAAGTTTTGTTTTTCTCAAAATCTTTACTTTTCCTTACTTTTTACAGAACCAGTCTTTGATTTTCAAGGGATTTTGAGAGGCTTTTTCACCTATCCCCACTAGAACTCCAGTCAGA
Organism: Nomascus leucogenys; assembly: GCF_006542625.1. NCBI lineage: Eukaryota > Metazoa > Chordata > Mammalia > Primates > Hylobatidae > Nomascus > Nomascus leucogenys. The sequence goes on along the minus strand of NC_044388.1, from coordinate 364,517 downwards.
CCAGGCTAGCAAATAATGTTATTTTTCCTGTCATGAAAACTTAGAGATTTAGGATGACATCTAAATTAGAATTGTAAGTATGCAGGACTTTGCTCAGAACCGTCAGTAAAGAAAGAGGAAATAAGAGAAGGTCAACAGCTAATATTCAGGAACTCCATGAGACAAGCCAACCCAGAACCCAGTTCTAGAATAAGAAAGCTCTTAGGTGGCAAGAGTTTTCAAACGGCAAGTAAATGTACAGTTAGCAGTGGGGAGGGAGGGTAGTATATGGTCCAGCATACTTTGTACTAGATGTGAGGGTAAAAGGAAAGAAATCAAGAATGGTGCCTAGATGTGGGGGTTTAATAACTGAGGGAAAAGTGGAATGACTGCAAAGGAACTGGCTTGACGTGTAAAATCAAGAGTTCTGTTTTGGACATATTAAGTGTCTGTTCACTGAGTGGAGATGCCAAGTAAGGAAGTTGGGTGTGTGCTGGACCTCATGAGTGTTTTCTGAACAATACCAGAATCTCAAAGATATACTTTGCTGCCAGTCAACACGAGCGCTGAGATTGGCAGAAAGAACACAGAATTAGAAGTCAGAAGATTTGGGTTTTCATTCCTATTAGATACCGTATAACCTTAAATAAGTCATTGATTTCTGTCCAGAAATGTTTCGCATCTGTAAAGTTAGGATAATACCATGCCATCATTGGTTGGGAAGATAAAATGAGAACCTATACGGAAGTCTTTGGGATAGCTAAAAGTACCTTATAAATCTTAGAAACTGTGTTAGTATAATTCAATAGGAGAATTTTCAGAGATCTGGAGAATTGGGTAGAGCCTTTGACTGAACCTGAGAATAAGAGGATGGAAAAAAAATGAGACTGACTTGTAAAATAAAGTATGACCTTGTCCTGTGGTTGGAATGTGAGGCTTTTCCTATAGCCCTGATTGTGAGTCAAGTTAAGGGTCTAATTCTCAGGCCCTATTCAAGTTTTACCAGTGATCCCAGTGGAATCCTCTATAACAAAAGGATGCAGTTTTAGGATTACCCCATTACATGTAGCTATCATATCTCTCTAATTTTCTTCAGCCTGGAGCAGTTCCTCAGTCTTTCCTTGACTTTCATGTCTTGACATTTTGAAGACTACAGGCCATTTGTTATGTAGAATTCCCTCAGTGTGGGCTTGTCTGATGCTTCCTTATGATTAGGTGCAGGTTCTGCATTTTGGTAGGAATATCAGATAAGTGAGACTATCTTCTTCACGTTGTATCTACCAGTTGGCACATAGCTTCCATTTGCCCCACTACTGGTGATATTCATTAATCACTTGATTAAGGAGGTGTCTTCCAGGCTTTTCATCTGTGAAGTTACGCTTTTCCCATTTACAGTAAGTCCCCACTTAACATCCTCTATAGGTTCTAGGTTCTTGGAAACTGTGACTTTAAGCTAAATGATATGCTGTATAACAAAACCAGTTTTACCATAGGCCAGTTGATATAAACAAGAGTTAAGTTCCTATGGCATATAGTACATCATGTGGCTTAAAGTTGCTGTTTTCAAGAACCTATTGAGGACATTAAGTCAGGACTTACTGTATACTTAATAGGTATTTGTGAGGAAGACCGTTTGAAACGATTTAAATTTCCTGTTCATTCAGATTTTGATTTCTTCCTTTATTTATATCAGTGTGGATTAATGGTTTTCTATTTTATCTGAGTTATAATCCATTTGATGTTTAGACTTCCTCTGATGTGGCCAGTGGGAATCCCTTCAAGCTGGCTTCTGATCCCTTTGACATGTCTTCATCACTTCCTGGCTTTCTGGTACCACAAGGTATTCCAGTCTACTTTTGTGTTTTTCCAGCCCCAGGGCTGGAATCAGCCATTTCTCAAGAAGCCCTGAGTCTTTTAGTGGAAAAATGGCATTTAGAAGTAGAGATCTAGGCTGAGTATCCCCTGAGGCAGGAGGATCGCTTAAAGTTTGAGACCAGCCTTAGCAACACAATGAGACCCCATCTCTAAAACAAAATAGAAAAAAAAAAAAAAAGGAAGAGGTAGAGATCTGAGATCTAGGTATGCATATTGCTATGGGAGCGGCGTGCAGCCCCTCTCAGGACACGATGAGCTGTTTATATTGAGCTAGCCGTGGATATTGCAAACCATGAGTCGATCCTGTCACTTCCAGTTCTAATCCAGCACTGCAAGATTCTTTCTAGTTTTCTCCCTTTCTGTATTTGTCACGCCTCCAACAATAAGAAACCTTGTTGCCACTATCTTCGGTATACTTACTTGATCAAAAAGCCACTGTTACCTTTTACAGCTTGGGTACCCTCCTCACCCTGTATAGGCTCTGGGTGCCCCCCACCCCGTCAGCACCCGAGCCGTGTCCTCCATGTGGACACCTGCTCACACTCCTCAGCTTGGAACCCACACCAGTCCAACTCACACATGGTTTCCACCCTGCTTAGACCCTGATGCCTCCCAGTAGGCCTTCGCCTGCATGGACATCCTTGTCATCCCACACCAGACTTTCCCCCGACATAGAAGCTCTGTTTATCCTGCACAGACTCTTAACACCCCTCACCAGGCCACCCCTCCTCACCCTGCTCATGCCACCACCTGTCTATGTGAACACTCCTGGAAGTTCTCACCTGGCCCAGTGACTTTATCCCAAACTAGGCGACACCCTCCTCACCCTGATGAGCTCTCACACCCTCACTGTCCACCTCCCTGTTTGGACACTTTCCTCACCCCACTCGGGATCTGACACCCCACATCAGGCCTTCCCCTACATGAGTCCCTCCTCAGCTCACCTGGCTCTGGTACCCCTTGTGAGTCTTCCCCTGCGGGGAGTCCCTCCTCAGCCCACTCCGGGATCTTCTCCTGGAGATGGTCTCTTTATCTTGCTTAAGCTCTGACTCTCTGCTAAGTCCCCCACCCCCTCAAGTGTGGACATCCTCACATCCCACTTGGGCCTCAACACCTATGTGGGGTAGCCACTCATACCACTTCCGACTGCCCATCCTAGACTATCGCCCAAAGCGGATGCCTCTCCTTGGCCCACAGGCTCAGACAGCCCACGCCAGGCTGCTGTCCTACATGGACCTCCTCGCTCCCCTCCATGTCTGACTCTCCTTGCTGGGCTGTGCCCTTCCTGGGGCTCCAGCACTGGGCAGCAGCCTCCCTCTACCGGCATGCCCACCTACAGCCTTCAGGACTGAGTGGTTCAGGGGGAAGGGGATGGAAAGAAGAGCTAGGGTTTAATCTGACATGTAAGTTTAAGTTCTCAGATTCTAAGCAAAAGCAAAAAAGCAGAAAGTTATTTTCCTTCTTCACTAAACATAAATGAATGTTATCATTTCTTAATTATAGGTTACCTAGATTTTCAGCTAAAAAGAATCCTTTTCAGGTTTTAATTTTTCTTTCATCTGTGCTTCTATAGCCCCATATGGATACTTCTTTTTAAATACTTGTCACATGATTTTTAGTTATTGTTCTGTCCCCTCCTGGTTGGGTAACCAACCACCTTAATTGGCAGAGGCCTGAGGAAGCCCTTGCAGTTTTTGTTTTTTTTTTTATTATTATACTTTAAGTTTTAGGGTACATGTGCACAATGTGCAGGTTTGTTACATATGTATCCATGTGCCATGTTGTTTTGCTGCACCCATTAACTCGTCATTTAGCATTAGGTGTATCTCCTAATGCTGTCCCTCCCCCCTCCCCCCACCCCACAACAGTCGCCGGAGTGTGATGTTCCCCTTCCTGTGTCCATGAGTTCTCATTGTTCAGTTCCCACCTATGAGTGAGAACATGCAGTGTTTGGTTTTTTGTCCTTGCGATAGTTTACTGAGAATGATGGTTTCCAGCTTCATCCGTGTTCCTACAAAGGACATGAACTCATCATTTTTTATGGCTGCATAGTATTCCATGGTGTATATGTGCCACATTTTCTTAATCCAGTCTATCGTTGTTGGATGTTTGGGTTGGTTCCAACTCTTTGCTATTGTGAATAGTGCCGCAATAAACATACGTGTGCATGTGCCTTTATAGCAGCATGACTTATAGTCCTTCGGGTATATACCCAGTAATGGGATGGCTGGGTCAAATGGTATTTCTAGTTCTAGATCCCTGAGGAATCGCCACACTGACTTCCACAATGGTTGAACTAATTTACAGTCCCACCAACAGTGTAAAAGTGTTCCTGTTTCTCCACATCCTCTCCAGCACCTGTTGTTTCCTGACTTTTTAATGATGGCCATTCTAACTGGTGTGAGGTGGTATCTCACTGTGGTTTTGATTTGCATTTCTCTGATGGCCAGTGATGATGAGCATTTTTTCATATGGTTTTTGGCTGCATAAATGTCTTCTTTTGAGAAGTGTCTGTTCATGTCCTTCGCCCACTTTTTGATGGGGTTGTTTTTTTTCTTGTAAATTTGTTTGAGTTCATTGCAGATTCTAGATATTAGCCCTTTGTCAGATGAGTGGGTTGCAAAAATTTTCTCCCATTCTGTAGGTTGCCTGTTCACTCTGATGGTAGTTTCTTTTGCTGTGCAGAAGCTCTTTAGTTTAATTAGATCCCATTTGCATTTGTCAATTTTGGCTTTTGTTGCCATTGCTTTTGGTGTTTTAGACATGAAGTCCTTGCCCACGCCTATGTCCTGAATGGTATTGCCTAGGTTTTCTTGTAGGATTTTAATGGTTTTAGGTCTAACATTTAAGTCTTTAATCCATCTTGAATTAATTTTTGTATAAGGTATAAGGAAGGGATCCAGTTTCAGCTTTCTACATATGGCTAGCCAGTTTTCCCAGCACCATTTATTAAATAGGGAATCCTTTCCCCATTTCTTGTTTTTGTCAGGTTTGTCAAAGATCAGATAGTTGTAGATATGCGGCATTATTTCTGAGGGCTCTGTTCTGTTCCATTGATCTATGTCTCTGTTGTGATACCAGTACCATGCTGTTTTGGTTACTATAGCCTTGTAGTATAGTTTGAAGTCAGGTAGCATGATGCCTCCACCTTTGTTCTTTTGGCTTAGGATTGACTTGGCGATGCGGGCTCTTTTTTGGTTCCATATGAACTTTAAAGTAGTTTTTTCCAATTCTGTGAAGAAAGTCATTGGTAGCTTGATGGGGATGGCATTGAATCTATAAATTACCTTGGGCAGTATGGCCATTTTCACGATATTGATTCTTCCAGCCCATGAGCATGGAATGTTCTTCCATTTGTTTGTATCCTCTTTTATTTCATTGAGCAGTGGTTTGTAGTTCTCCTTGAAGAGGTCCTTCACATCCCTTGTAAGTTGGATTCCTAGGTATTTTATTCTCTTTGAAGCAATTGTGAATGGGAGTTCACTCATGATTTGGCTCTCTGTTTGTCTGTGATTGGTGTACAAGAATGCTTGTGATTTTTGTACATTGATTTTGTATCCTGAGACTTTGCTGAAGTTGCTTATCAGCTTAAGGAGATTTTGGGCTGAGACAGTGGGGTTTTCTAGATATAGAATCATGTCATCTGCAAACAGGGACAGTTTGACTTCCTCTTTTCCTAATTGAATACCGTTTATTTCCTTCTCCTGCCTGATTGCCCTGGCCAGAACTTCCAGCACTATGTTGAATAGGAGTGGTGAGAGAGGGCATCCCTGTCTTGTGCCAGTTTTCAAAGGGAATGCTTCCAGTTTTTGCCCATTCAGTATGATATTGGCCGTGGGCTTGTCATAGATAGCTCTTATTATTTTGAGATACATCCTATCAATACCTAATTTATTGAAAGTTTTTAGCATGAAGGGTTGTTGAATTTTGTCAAAGGCCTTTTCTGCATCTATTGAGATAATCATGTGGTTTTTGTCTTTGGTTCTGTTTATATGCTGGATTACATTTATTGATTTGCGTTTGTTGAACCAGCCTTGCATCCCAGGGATGAAGCCCACTTGATCATGGTGTATAAGCTTTTTGATGTGCTGCTGGATTCGGTTTGCCAGTATTTTATTGAGGATTTTTGCATCAATGTTCATCAATGATATTGGTCTGAAATTCTCTTTTTTGGTCTGGGACAGTCCTTGTCAACAGGTATGAGTTGATCACCCTAACTGGAGATGCGGGATGCAGGACTTTCAGTGTGAAAAGTGGCAAACCAGGATGAGTTACTTACATTCTGGTGACTGAGTTCGTAAGGAACCATTATTTTTCATGGTCACATTTTTTTTTCATGTCTCCATTGCAGTACACATAGAACTTTTAATCAAATTGAATTTGATTAACTTCGGGCGAGGATCTACTACAGAACAGGAGCTGACAAGCCCTTTTCTGAGCACAAAGAGAGGAGCATGCCATACGCTCATCACTTTCAAATAAGCTAAATTTTATCTGCAAATGCAGTTAGGGCTGAAGGAGGTGTGTGACTTCTCCCCAGACCCCATAGTGACGCCCAAGTGAAATATACCCCAATCTTAGGACTATATAGGCCTTACTTGTTGACGTAGCATTACAAGTTATCCGGCATATGACCACGGGCTTGTTCAAACTAGACTAGGCGTGGCTCATGCCTGTCATCCCAGCTCTTTGGGAGGCCGAGGTGAGAGGATTACTTGAGCTTAGAATTTCAAAGCTGCGGTGAGCTATGATCATGCCACTACATTCCAGCCTGGGCGACAGAGCAAGACCCTATCTCAAAAAACAAAACACAACAAAACCCAAACTAGAAAGATATGACGACTGTGAATTCAGAGTATTTTATAGAGAATAGAGAACCATTGTTTTATAGAATATTCTGAGGAGATCAGGACTCCTTTATATTCTTAAATATAAGTGCTATGTCTATTGATATTTATCATATTTGAAGTTAAAACTGAGAAAATTTCTAAACATTCATTTTGTAATTAAAGAACTACAATAATATAGCTAGGTGAGTCCCAGCTACTTAGGAGGCTGAGGCAGGAGCATGGCTTGAGGCCAGGAATTTGATGCTGAAGCTCCAGGAACACGGCTGTGAATAGCCATTGCTTTCTAGCCTGGGCAATATAGTGAGACCCCATCTCTACAAAAATAAAAAAATTAACCAGACATGCAGCTCATCCCTATAATCCCAGCTACTCAAGATGCTGAGATGGGAGGATCACTTGAGCTCAAGATTTCAAGACTATCCTGGACAACATAGCAAGACCCCATCTGTAAAATAAATAAGTAAATATCACAATAATATACCTATTACACATGAACATAAATAACATATTGGTGTGGGGAAACTACATTTTTTAAGAAAAACTGGAAGAATGGCATTGTTCGACATTTTGTAAATATCTTTCATGTCTGGTTGGTTGGTTGGTTGGTTGGTTGGTTGGTTGGTTTTTTGAGGCAGAGTCTCACTCTGTTGCCCAGGCTGGAGTGCAGTGGCACAATCTCGGCTCACTACAACCTCCGTCTCCCAAGTTCAAGCGATTCTCCTTCCTCAGCCTCCAGAATAGCTGGGATTACAGGTGCCCGCCACCACGCCTGGCTAATTTTTGTATTTTTAGTAGAGACGGAGTTTCACCATGTTGGCCAGGCTGGTCTCGAACTCCTGACCTCAGGTGATCCACCCCCCTGGGCATTCCAAAGTGCTGGGATTATAGGCATGAGCCACCGTGCCCAGCCTCGTGTCTGGTTTAATAGAAGATAGTTAGATTCTCTTTTTCTGCTTCTACATTCAGTCTGTTGTGATATGTTATTTTAGCTAAAGTATAGGAAGAAAAGCTTGCCTCACACAGATATGTACAGTAGTCCTCTCTTATCCAAGGGGGATACATTCCAAGGCCCCCAGTGGATGCCTGAAACCTCAGTTAGTACCAAGCCATACACACACACATACACACACATATACACATATATGTATGTATCTATGTATATGTGTGTATGTGTGTGTATATATATACGTGTGTGTATATGTACAGCCACGTACCACATAACATTTCTGTCAATGACAGACTGTATGTCTGACAGTGATACCATAAGATTATAATGGAACATATATAAAAACTTGTTATATGCCATTTGATATTGGCCTTGCAGGTCAAGTAAGGGAAATGATTGATGTTAAGTAAAGGTGCTGGGACATCTGGCTTTCCATATTAAATATATATATATGAAAAAATATATGTAAGTCCTAGGTTTGTGTAAGTACACTCTTTAATGTTTATACAGTGACTAAATTGCCAGCAACACATTTCTCAGAACATATCCCTATCGTTAAGCAATGCATGACCATACTGTGTTTTGTGAATCTGTTAACCAAGATGGCTACTAAGTGGCTAAAGGGCAAGTAGTTCATACAGCATGGATACACTGGACAAAGGGATGATTCACATCCTGGGAGGGATAGAGCAGGACAGCTCAAGAGTTCATCAGGCTACTCAGAACAGTATGCAATTTAAAACTTACGAATTGTTTTTCTAGAATTTTTTATTTAATATTTTTGGACTGTAGTTGATGGTAGCTAACTGCAACTGCAGAAAGCAAAACCACAGATGGGGGGTACTTCTGAAGTTGGAAAAGAGAGGACCATGTGCTTCCTGAGAGGGTCTTAGGGACTCCAAGGATCCTCAACTACCCTTTGAGAACTGCTGCATAAGAACATAAATTCTAAAGTGAATATTTGATGACATTCAGGAGAACAACACTGTCTTAGTAATGTTACCACAACAGAGTACCGTAGACCGGGTAATTTATAACAGACAGAAATTTATTTGGCTGACATTTCTAGAGACTGAAAAGTACAAGGGCATGGTGCCAGTACCTGGTGAAGGCCTTTGTGCTACATCATCCCATGGTAGAAGGCCAAAGGGCAGAAGAAGCTAACAGTGAGAGAGCAAGAGAGGGCCAAACTTGCTTTTATCACAAAGCCCACTCTTGCCATAACCAGCCCGCTCCTGCAATAACATTAATCCACTCATGATGGCAGAGTCCTCACATGACCTAATTGCCTCTTATCAGACCTTGCTGCCCAACACTGTTGCATTGGGGATTAAGTTTTAATACATGAACTTCGGGGGACACATTCAAACCATAGCAGACACTTATATATAATTGCTGATACACTGCATGTAATTCTTCCCTTTCTCCTCTTTGAGAAGCATATCACAGTGCAAACAAGAGCATCGTAGGATAATCTTAAATCTGCTCTTCACAATTTTTTAAAAAGCAATTCCTTCACACAGCTAATAGTTATAGATGTATTTTGACACACATCCAACTGATGGCAACACACCATGTGTTGAAGCAACATGGTGGCTGACCTCTGTCACAGACGATTCCTGATGCCTGGGGCCGTTCATCCTGGTGATAGGCAACACCACGTAACTGTGTCATTGTTGATTTCCCTTAGGAGCCAGAGTTCCCACAGTGTAGATATTCCGTGGTCAATCAGCCAGTGCTTGTTCATGAGCACTTCCTGTGTGTTTAACAGGAACCAGTGGGATAACAAATCAAGTCTCTACTTGGCGTGTGTTAGGCAGGCTAGCATTTCTATGTGGAGAAACCTCCGATGGGTTTACACTAAGAGTGAAATGTATGTCAGGATTTGATGAGCTGTCTGTACTTTCCCTGAACTCACTCGGAGGGATGTTCCATCTACAGATGCTTAACTTTTACTATGAACTTTGATATTACTTAACTGGATCTCTTTGTGGAATTTTTTTTTCAATTTTAGAATATTGCATCTTCAATTTAGAAACATGAGGAACTACAGAAAAGCATATGAACACCAAAAACCTGTAGCCCACTTACCCATTTTGATGTATTTCAGTCATCATTCTGTTTTTTTATTGCTGTTCATTAATTCAGTATATTTCCAAACAGCATCTATAATCTAAGTATTTTTTACTATTTTTAAATTTGTCCTCAGACTATATCTTCAGTTTTCCTTAAACTGTTTCATATGGAAACTTGGTAAACAGGTAGTTACAAGTACTAATATATTATGACAGTTTTAAATCTATTGTAAAAATAAGTCCTCTCCTCTAAAAACATAATATTCAATAAGAGTCTGTTATTATATGGTTAGCCTAGAATGAAGGTATTGGTTTTGTCAAAACTGGCATTCGTGGGATTTGACTTTCATCCTCCATATCACCTCCTAATGCCTGCAGGATACAGAAGGCATCGGGAAGTGCAGGCACTCTGTCAGCAGAAAAATGGGAGATGGGTAACATAGGGAAGATGTCATTTTTGCACACAATAAGCTACAAATCTAAAACATTTATTACGTCATTGATTATCACATTGAAAAAAAATTAAAAGGAAGCACCAAAGTCTCCAACAATAGGAAAATTCTTTGAGGATATATTTACCCAATAGAATTTTATTCATTATTCATTTATTTATTTATTATTTATTTATTTGATAGGGCTTGCTCTGTCGCCTGTACTGGAGTGCAGTGGCACGATCCGCTGCACTCCAGGTTGGCTCACTGCAACCTCTGCCTCCCGGGCTCAAGTGATTCTCTCACCTCAGCCTCCCGAGTCCCTGGTACCACAGGTGCACACCACCATGCCCGACTAATTTTTGTATTTTTTGTAGAGACGGGTTTTCACCATGTTGCCCAGGCTGGTCTCAAACTCCTGGACTCAAGCGATCTGCCTGCCTCGACCACCAGAAGTTTTGGTATTACAGGAGTGAGCCATCGTGCCCAGCCACCAGTAGAATTTTACACAGGCAGTAAGAGTGAGAGTTGGGAGAACTGTGTAGCAACGTGGATAGACTTAACAATAAGTGAAAAATCAGGCCGAAGATATTATGTATTCTATGATTTTCCAACTCTGTCAAAATACATGTGTATTTGAAAAAAAAACCAGAAAGAGAATACATAAAAATGATAGTTGTATGCAAGGTGGTGAGATTATAGATATTATTTGCTATATTTTGCACATTTTGGCAATATTGTATGCTTTTACACCTTGCGACAAATGTCTAGGTTTGGTAAGATATAATGTCAAATTAGCATTAATACTTTATTTTTCTAATCTAATTATAACGTGAGTGTTTTTTTAAGCAAACATCACAAGTATTATATACATTCAAAATGACTGCTGACCCTTTGAAAGGAGTCGCCTTGTGTAATATTGCCATTGCTTAGCATATTTTCTCAACTGCACTCTTGAACAGTTTAAATTGAGTGGTTCTGGCGACAAAGATGGGAACTTTGGGGCTGGGGACTTCATTCAGGAGGAAAAGAAGATTTTCCTGCATCAGGTGGGGTTCTCATGAGACATCCAGGTATTGATATCTTCAGATGCAGAATTTAACTAAAGTTAACTCTTGAGGTTTCTTGGACATGTTGTATTCAAAAATAATGATAAAGGCATTCTCTTTCTACTATTTATTTTTCTTACCCCCTGCATCCCCCTATTTAGGTTTTCACTGGAATTTTCACAGCGGAAATGTTCCTGAAGCTCATAGCCATGGATCCCTACTATTATTTCCAAGAAGGTTGGAACATTTTTGACGGATTTATTGTCTCCCTCAGTTTAATGGAACTGAGTCTAGCAGACGTGGAGGGGCTTTCAGTGCTGCGATCTTTCCGATTGGTATTCCATGTTTCTCCAATTTCTTTTAACGTTTCCTATCTTGCAGCTACTAGAAAGAGTTCTGCATAAATTAATTTGATGATTTAAAAATATATATTAGCTGTATTTTACTCCCAATTCCAGTTATTTGGCTTAGCTACTAAAATACTGAAAACTTTCCTAAAATACCTGATATGGAAGTTAGTTGTTAAAAATCAATAAGCAAACAGAAATCAATTTTAAGAAGCTCTTTAGAAAATGCTGCTTAATCTAAGAGATGTCTAAGATGATAAGTGAAAAATAAGACCCAAGATACTAGATGAAGAAAGTGAACTCCCCCAAGGCCCAGTGTGAGGTCTAATTTGGGTTTGCTAGTGAATCTATTTTTTTAATCCGAACATCTCCTTGAAATGGCAAGAATTTCTCCTTGTTCAAAGATGACTTTCTTCATTTCTTCTATCATGGTGGCCCTTCCAAAAAATGAGAATAAAATGTTTTTTAATACAGATGGTCCCCAACTTATGATGGCTCAACTTACAATTTTTCAGCTTTACATTCTGCAAAAAAGCAATGCACGTTCAGTAGAAACCACACTTTGAGTACCCATACAACCATCCTGTTTTTCACTTTCAGTATAGTATTCAATAAATTACATGAGATATTCAATACTGTATTATAAAATGGGCTTTGTGTTAGATGATTTTGGCCAACTGTAGGCGAATGTAAGTGTTCAGAGCGTGTTTAAGGTAGGCTAGGCTGAGATGTGATGTTCAGTAGGTTATGTATATTAAATGCTTTTTTTACTTACAGCAGTTTCAACTTACAATGGGTTTATTGGGACCTAACCCCATCATAAGTCAAGGAGCATCTGTGTTATACTGAAATTAGTTGTTGAACATTGGCTTTATTTTCCATATCATTAGCTAAAAAGGAATTTGTATTAATGTATTTGAAGAAGTTAGTGTTTAAGTTACTAAAATGACTCTGAAAGAGTAGTTAATGGTATCTTCAAAACAGCTGTCTGTAAACATAAGCGTGATATCCTGATTAACTCCTCTGAGAAACTGAGTTACCCTGGGGGTATCCCACTCAGACAAAGGTCACTACTGCTTCCCTGGCATTAGAATTGGCTCCGGTTTTTCACTCCCTATTGGGAAAATAAGCACTTGGAACTGAGAAGGTTTAAGGTTTCTTCATTGAGATATTCAGCAGTTCTAAGAAAGAGAATTGGAAAAAGTGAAACTATTTGTAAAATAGAGATTTCACTCAGTCAAAGTCACAAATAACTGCCAAATTTCTGAAACCTCTATTTACTACTCTTTGGTTAGGATCCAGTCCACAGTGGACTTTTTTGAGAATAGTTATTATCTAGGTGACAAAAGAAAGGATTGAGAGTAGCCTTAGAACTTATATTCTTAATAAATTAAAAAGCCATTCAGTTGAAAACAATATGAGTGGCCCAGATGTATGCATATAGGGTAACACCTGGTAAATCTTTAACTCTCTGATAAGACAACTTTTCAATTAAAGAAAAAGTTCAAAGTGTGCTGTTGCCTTCTACCAAAATTCCTATTACATTCTATGTTAGCTATTTGTTAGCTTATGACATCTAATGATGATCTCGTAATTACAATTTTATTGGCCACACTGCCATAGCCTTTACGCATTATAATTCTCAGGCTGGGCCAGACTCAGTGGCTCACACCTGTAATCCCAGCACTTCAGGAGGCCAGGGTGGGCACATCACTTGAGGTCAGGAATTTGAGACCAGCTTGGCCAACATAGTGAAACCCCATCTCTACTAAAAATACAAAAATTAGCCGGGCGTGGTGTTGCATGCCTGTAATACCAGCTACTTGGGAGGCTGAGGCAGGAGAATCACTTGAACCCAGGAGGCGGAGGTTGGAGTGAGCCGAGATCACGTCGCTGCACACCAGCCTGGGCGACAGAGTGAGACTCTGCCTCAAAAATAAATAAATAAATAAATAAATAAATAAATAAATAAATAACAGGCTGTTAGCCAAGATCTTGTAATTATTTATTACAGAATACAGATATTTCATGATTGACAGGTACTAAAAGTTCTGTCCTCTGAATAACAGTATAGGCTCTTTTTTTTTTTTTTTTTTTCTTAGAGATAGTCTCATTCTGCTGCCCAGGTTGAAGTGCAGTGGCATGATCTCGGCTCACCTCAACCTCCACCTCCCAGGTTCAAACGATTCTCATGCCTCAGCCTCCCAAGTAGCTGGGATCACAGGCCTGCACCACCACACTTGGTTAATTTTTGTATTTTTTATTAGAGACGGCATTTCACCATGTTGGCCAGGCTGGTCTCGAACTCCTGGCCTCAAGTGATCCACCTACCTCAGCCTCCCAGATGCTAGGATTACAGGCATGAGCCACTGCACCTGGCCAGTATAGCCTCTTTTCATAAGATGACTGATGTATGTGGAACTGCCCCCGTTTGAGAGTTGTGCTTTTCCTTCAAGTTATTCCAAGCATATCACAACGGTTTTTTTTTTAATCAGCCATTGATTATTTATTGGCAAGCAAAATAGATATTTAGAATTTTTTAATGTTTGCTTTTTTAAGGAGATAGATTTTTTTTTAAACTGTCCTTCTCATGCTAGTCTTTTGGTTTCCTACAAATCACGTTTTCTTTCACTTGTCCTGTGAGAAGTCAAGGGAAAATTAGTAGGAAAGGGATATGTTCATGTGTGGGTTTTCAAAAAGAAGATTGACTCAGATCTAAAGTACGGGACTAAGGCAGTATTCCTGGTTTCTAGTTACAATTTTTTCAGCTACTCTGAAATCAATCAGTTTTCCCTTATTTATGTCTCAGTTTCTCCCCATTTAGTCTGAGATACTGTTAGAAAGTCCTGGGAATTTTCCAAGGGTGCTCAACATATTTAATCTGATCTTACTAATTTTATGTTTTTATTTTAGCCCTGTGGTGAGAAAATTGATTGAGTATCATTTATTTTTTTGTTTGGGTTTTTTTTTTTCCTTAGCTCCGAGTCTTCAAATTGGCCAAATCCTGGCCCACCCTGAACATGCTCATCAAGATTATTGGAAATTCAGTGGGTGCCCTGGGCAACCTGACACTGGTGCTGGCCATTATTGTCTTCATCTTTGCCGTGGTGGGGATGCAACTCTTTGGAAAAAGCTACAAAGAGTGTGTCTGCAAGATCAACCAGGACTGTGAACTCCCTCGCTGGCATATGCATGACTTTTTCCATTCCTTCCTCATTGTCTTTCGAGTGTTGTGCGGGGAGTGGATTGAGACCATGTGGGACTGCATGGAAGTGGCAGGCCAGGCCATGTGCCTCATTGTCTTTATGATGGTCATGGTGATTGGCAACTTGGTGGTTAGTACTAATTTGTAGATATTTTCGTTCTACACCCTGAATATTCTACCCTTGGCCCGGAAGCCCAAGTCCTTCTACTGCTTAGTCCTTCTACTACCCGTCATGTTTGTTGATTTTTATTCTTTCCTGGCCCAGAAACCCTAAGGTACAAATGAAGGAGAGGAGACAGATACTTACAGAGTGCCTGCTTAGTCATGACCCCCACAACTTGTCAACCCTTTTCCTAGAGTTAGGAAAGCAAACTCAGCAAAATTAAGTGACTTTCCCAAATAAATATAGGGCTTATATTTGAACCTAGACTTCAAAGTCTGTGCCCGTTCGCCTACAGAAGCCTTCCTTTTTCTTAATCACAATTTCTCATCTTTGGTGCTATTGACATCTTGGGCTGGATAATTCTTTGTTGTGGACTGTCCTGTGCATTGTAGGATTCAGCAGCATCCCTCCTGGCCTCTACTCACTAGATGCCAGTAGCATCCTCAGAGCTGTGACAACCAAAAATGTCTCCAGACATTGCCAGATGTCCCCGGGGGGCAAAATTGCCCTCCATTGAGAGCCACTGCTCTAAACCGTCTTAGAGTTTTATTTAATTTATATAAATGACAAATCACTTTATTGCTTTACTTTGATCTGTCCACCTGCTCTCTTCTACCTCTGTCTTTAGAAGAGTCACCAACAGATCTTAACACCTTGTTTCTTAAAGTGTGATCTGAGGACTAGCAGCAACAAGATCACTTGAGAGTGTGTTAGAAATGCAGAATTCTAGGCCCCAAATCAGAACTACTGAATCAGAATCTGCATTTTTAACAAGATCCTTGTGTGACTCAAAAGTACACTAAAGTTTGAGAAAGGACTATCTTACAGATCAGGCCCCTAATCCCACCTGCAAGTGTAGGGCAAAGAGAACTGGAAGAAGACAAGCTTATCTGTCCCTTACACGCTCATCCACATGAGTTCTCTTCCTTTTTCTGCCATAGAGAAGCATGACAGTAAAAGGCTCCTACTCATCAGCCTCCAAACCAGCTACAGCTATTCTGTTCTTCCATTTGACCTACAAAAAAATCGCTACTGTGATGTTTAATTTCTTCTGTTCTCCACTCCCAGCCACCTTTCCCTCAGTCCTAATCCCTCTAGTCTTCTCACTACTTCAGTGACTGTAACAGTGGCTTCCTGGTATGTAGCATGATCAACATTTCCAAGCCCTGACTTTGCCAGGCTTTCTTCACTCTCCTGTTCTTATTTGTCTCAAAGACATCTCCCCATGGCTGTCTCCAGATACCTGAGCACTTGACAAAAATTAGCTGTTACCACTAACTCCTGATGACACTTTTCAGGTTCCCCTTTGCTCAGTAGTCCTTCTGCCCATCTAGTTTCTAGGAACCTATAACTTTGGAGTATTTTCTGTCTCTTTTCTTTCCACTCCCAGCAAATATCTGATGTGTCTTAAATGCATCTTTCTTCATAGTATTTCTGTGGATATCTTTCTTCATAGTATCTAAGATCTGCCCCTTCCTTTGCATTTCTATAATTCATTCAGTATTTTATAAAAATGTGGTCTCAAGACCACCTGCATCATAATTACACAAATTTCACTCACAAAAAAAGGCCAAGTCCCAGGCTCTATGCCAAGTCTACTGAATCCAGATATCTTTAGAGTAGGCTAAGGAAATATTTTTAACAAACATCCACACCCCTCACTCCCTGAGATTCTAATGCATGCTAAGATTTGGGATTTCTGTAGCCTAATCCAGACCCTTATCAATGCATGCATGTAACAGCCTCCTAACTTCTGCCCTTCCCCTCTGTATGTAGTTAGTCTGAATGACTTTTTCAAGTCTCCGTCATCATCTGTGACTCCTTTACTCAAGAACCAGTAGTGGATCTAATTAAATAAAATTCAGATCCCTCAGCCTGGCCTTCAAAGCCCTCTCCAACTCACCCGCATTTTACCAACCATATTCCTTTTTAACTCTACAAATGGTGCAGATAATCCAAACACTTATAGTTCATTTATTGTTTCCACCCTCCCACTCTGCACATGACTGTTATCTCCTCCTAAAATGTATGCCTTACTCTTCTTCCCAAGTATGACAAAGTAAGGACCAAGTGTAAATCAAGAAGTGAGCACCTCTCCCACTCCTAAAAAGTAAGTCTTAATAAAAATAAATTAATTAATCTTAATGTTCAATGTAGTAAAATAGGAGATTAAAACAAAAATAAATAAACTTGTATCTGATGGCTTGACATTTGGCTATGCAAAAGAATATAAAAGTCACCATCACTGTCTTGCTAAAGCAATTTTATTTTTATAAATGTTAGGTAAACAAAATTTGTTCTTAAAATATGATGACATGAAGTGTGTTTCAGTTCTACCTTCTTGGTTTTTTTGTGTGAAAGGATGGCACTTCAAGCCTAATTTTTTTTTCTGATGTGGGTCCTCTAAGAACTCTGCTCATGAATACGTGGCATCTATGCACTTTGTGACGCTCCCCAATAATGTATATTCACCTTTTTATTTTGGGGAAATGTCCTTCCAAAATGGATACAGCCTTCGTTTTTTCTGATTATAAGAGAAGTAATATATTTTCGGGTACATATATATGTATGTAAAACTATAAAAGACCCAAGAAAAGAGGTGCTAAACTCCTTGTATTACAACCAAAACCAAACATATTCCCACCTGGTAACATGAGCATTAAAATACTATGTGGGCCAAACACAACACAACAGAGCCTCTTTGAGTCTGTCACGTGAAGTCCGTTGGCTTCCAGTTTGCAACCCTGAGTTCGGTGGATAACTTTTCTACATTTGTTCCTTTTTTCCAATGCTACTGGCATAGGTGCTGAACCTGTTTCTGGCCTTGCTCCTGAGCTCCTTCAGTGCAGACAACCTGGCTGCCACAGATGACGATGGGGAAATGAACAACCTCCAGATCTCAGTGATCCGTATCAAGAAGGGTGTGGCCTGGACCAAACTAAAGGTGCACGCCTTCATGCAGGCCCACTTTAAGCAGCGTGAGGCCGATGAGGTGAAGCCTCTGGATGAGTTGTATGAAAAGAAGGCCAACTGTATCGCCAATCACACCGGTGCAGACATCCACCGGAATGGCGACTTCCAGAAGAATGGCAATGGCACAACCAGCGGCATTGGCAGCAGCGTGGAGAAGTACATCATTGATGAGGACCACATGTCCTTCATCAACAACCCCAACTTGACTGTGCGGGTACCCATTGCTGTGGGCGAGTCTGACTTTGAGAACCTCAACACAGAGGATGTTAGCAGCGAGTCGGATCCTGAAGGCAGCAAAGATGTAAGGTCCCAGCCTAGAAACAGCCTTGATCCTGTGTGAGAACAAACAGGGTGCTCTCAGCCTTGGGGATTGGTTCAGCTATGGGCTTGGTAGAGAGATTCTGGAATAACCAATTTACTTGGAGAACTAATTCCACCCTCCCAGTATCATTCTAGGCCTTTCCTAAGTGAGGTGGAATCCTAAGATGATCCTGGACCCACCTCTGTCACTTCTGGATCATCTGGGGCAGAGGCTGGGATAAGCCCTCGAGTACTTCCCTGTCATTCATCTGAGTTATAGCCCTGAAACCAACCTATAGCTGCATTTAGCTTTGGGTGGGTCATTGTCGTCCGTGGGTAGGTTTCGATGTTATATCCCATCTGGACAGAAGTTTTGAGGGCCCGTGGATATGGTTTGCTTATCGCGAGTTGTAGTAAGAATTCTAGAGAAGAGTCAGAGCTGGCGCCTCATCCCCACTAGAGGCAGAGTTCTCAGTGTGGAGTGGGCATGTTGCCGCAGAGCTGCCTGATCTCCCTTTTCCTTGCGTGTCTAGAAACTAGATGACACCAGCTCCTCTGAAGGAAGTACCATTGATATCAAACCAGAAGTAGAAGAGGTCCCTGTGGAACAGCCTGAGGAATACTTGGATCCAGATGCCTGCTTCACAGAAGGTGAAAGGGGATGAGGAGGGGATGGGCTTGGGATACTCATGTTGCTCACAGACACAGTTGTGCCAGGGCTAGTGGTGGGCGAGGGGCAGCTCAGTGGCTATCTTCAAGAACTTTGCTCCCCACCCCACCATTTTGAAGGAAACTTAGATTTTTCCCCTATTTGTATCTGACGAGTACATAACAAGTTTCTATTCTCACACTTTTCATTGTCCATTTTCTCTTGGCATCAGCCCGAAAATTTCCATTAGAATGGCCTGTTCTGTCATGGCTGTGCCTGCCTCCTGACTACCTTTTTCTGCTCCCTCTCGCTGCTTCTTAGTAGGACATCTTCTTGACTCCAGAGGGCCTTGCCCCATTAGCCTTTGCAGCATAGCCCCAGCCCTGCCACCCTCTCCATTTCTGAATCAGACATTCTGATTCAGCCACTGTCCTCCTGGCTGTGTGGTGGGGCAGCACCTGGCAGGGCCTGGGAGATGGAGGAGAGGGCAGGTCTGGGCGGGGCACGTTTCCACGGTCTGACCTGCCTCTCCCGCTGGTGCCAGGTTGTGTCCAGCGGTTCAAGTGCTGCCAGGTCAACATCGAGGAAGGGCTAGGCAAGTCTTGGTGGATCCTGCGGAAAACCTGCTTCCTCATCGTGGAGCACAACTGGTTTGAGACCTTCATCATCTTCATGATTCTGCTGAGCAGTGGCGCCCTGGTGAGGTCCAGGGGAGAGTGTGAGGAGGGACTGGCTGGGGAAGGGTGTAGAGAAGCCAGTGGGAAAAGGCTGAGGCCAAAGCCCAGTGGCTCTGAAAACAGATTGGCTGTGGTCCCGAGAATAATGATCTGTTAAAGTGCTTTAGGCTGCTACTTTGAGCCTGTGGGATTAGAATCTATACTTGTTCACACTGTGATCCTCTTAGCACTATTCCTCTCATGTGTCCCCACTGCCTGGTTTGCCCCATCCTTAGCAGCCCCTAAAATGAACTTTCCCTCTCTTACCTAATGCCCCAAATCTCTTGTTCTTTGCTTTTCGGTTACCCAGGATGGGAGGGAGGTGTTATTCCTCCACTCACTGTCCCTTCACAGCCCACTGGATTTAGAGAACACGTGGCATTAGCAAATGTTTAGAGTCAGATCTCTGGTACAAAGGTTATTTATATTCACATTGTCCTAAGTGCTTATTAATCAGTGAAACATACAAGTCCTGAACACACAGGCCCCTCCACTGCTGAGACTAATTATCTTGGCATTTGCTTTTATTTTTAGCTGGGTTATAACTGAGGAGACCTGGACAGGGTGTGGTGTGAGGGAGCTGCTTGCTGGTTGAATAGTTTTGAGGACAGCAGGGACCAGAGACAGTACACACTTTCCTTAAGGGAAAGGTGCAGAATGCATAATGTTGAAGTGTATTTAAAGAAGGTGGGCACATTCATGTAGGTGTGGAATCAAAGCTTGATCTGGAAGCAAAAAAAAACATAACAAGGGAGAAACCCCCAATTCAGTGTTAAAGATTTTGACAATGACTTGGGAAGTTTCACTGATTTGTGAGGCAGGAGAATAAGAAAAGCTGAGAGAGGCAGCAGTGCGTATTAAAGACAAGCCCAAGGGTGAAGAAGACAGCTTTCATGAAAAGGACCATGGGAAGTGAGGGGAAGGTTTACACAGGAAGGTGTCAGGATTAAAGTAGGAGGCAAAAAAGATGGCTTGGTAGCCACTGATCTGAGTGAAGGGGAGCCAGACTGCCCCGCCTGCCCCTGGGCCATTTGTTGCATCAACGAGCATTCACACAACACTTCCTGAGGTGCCTCAGAGGCCCCTGAGATGACAGCATGGTCTCTGCCCTTAAGAAAAGAGAGGATCAGACTAAGCCGAGTGATTGGAGAAAGGCGTTTTATTATTGTTCTCATTGTTATTCTTCAAATCTAGTAAACAAAAATCTAAACAGTATGACCCATTGTTTGGCTCTTCTCTTTCCCATCTCTACAAAAAAAAATAAAGCAGTAGTGAACTAAAGGTTTTGAACTTTCTTTACTGCTCACCTTTAACAGTTTTTATTTGTCTTAATGATTAGGCAAAGGATATTTGGTTCAGTACCTGCAGACCCTGTGCAACAGTAGGCATGAGATTTAAGAATAACAAAGTGGCCAGGTGCAGTGGCTCACGCCTTAATCCCAGCACTTTAGGAGGCCAAGACGTGCGGATCACCTGAGGTTGGGAGTTCGAGACCAGCCAGACCAATATGGAGAAACCATGTCTCTACTAAAAATACAAAATTAGCTGGGCATGGTGGTGCATGCCTGTAATCCCAGCTACTCGGGAGGCTGAGGCAGGAGAATTGCTTGAACCTGGGAAGCAGAGGTTGCAGTGTGCCGAGATTGTACCATTGCACTCCAGCCTGGGCAACAAGAGCGAAACTCCATCTCAAAAAAAAAAAAAAAAAAAAAAAAAAGAATAACAAAATGAAGCCACAGCTAAAATGTCCAAGAAGAAAGTAGAACGTGGTTACAATGGACTGAAGAGAGTGGGGATTAGGGCCCTCGGTGACATGAGATCGGTCTTGGGCATCTCACATGCCGTGAATTATAGAAGGGATTTCTAACAGATGGGTTTAAGGGGAAACCTGACGTGGAAGCTGTTGCCTTTTTGATTGAGCAAAGGGGATTTATTTGCACTGAGACCCTGAGTAGGACTGTGGAACCCATGACCCCTGTCCCCCCACTGCCTGTTGATGAAAGTGGAGCCGGGCGCGGTGGCTCACGCCTGTAATCCCAGCACTTTGGGAGGCTGAGGCGGGCGAATCACGAGGTCAGGAGATCGAGACCATCCTGGCTAACATGGTGAAACCCCGTCTCTACTAAAAATACAAAAAAATTAGCTGGGCGTGGTGGCGGGCGCCTGTATTCCCAGCTACTCAGGAGGCTGAGGCAGGAGAATGGTGTGAACCCAGGAGGCGGAGTTTGCAGTGAGCCGAAATCGCACCACTGCACTCCAGCCTGGGCAACTGAGCAAGACTCCGTCTCCAAAAAAAAAAAAGAGAAAGTGGAGCACCCGATACCCATGTGCCTCCATTTTGGAAGGTGAGGCTGCAGACAACCCAATTCTATTCTCCCGGAGCTGCTCAGAGCAGGCACTTCCCATTGTATCACAGAGGACTTCCTCCCACCTCCACAGGTTTTCCTGTGCTTTAGGAATTCCCTCCTCTTGGCACCACACCTGTGTGGTCCACCACTCTGCAGATGGGAATGCTCACACCACCATATAAGGGATTATCCCATTCATGAATGCCAAAGAAATAGTGATAAGATTTTCTTCACCCGAGTATCTCCCACCCATATGACCCTCCACCCATACTGTGGTGTCAAGGGACTAAAAGGAGGAAAGATTTTGTCATGTCTTTTATATATAGTGTTGGTGAGGATGTGGAGAAATTGGAACACTCATATGCTTCTGGTAGGAATGTGAAATGATGCAACCACTTTGGAAAACAGTTTGGCAGTTCCTCAAAAAATTAAACAGTTCCATTCCTGGACATATGCCCTAGAGAATAAAAACATGTCTACATAAAAACCCATACACAGATGTTCACAGCAGCATTGTTCACAATAGAAACAACACACATGTCCATCAGCTGATGAAGGATAAACAAAATGTGGTATATCCATATATTGGACTATTACTCAGCCGTTAAGAAGGAAAATCTAGAGAGAGAAAGTAGGTGAGTGGTTGCCTAGGGCTAGGGGGTTGGGGGTTTAGGGGGTGATTGCTAAAGGGTGTGGGGGTTCTTTTGGAGGTAATGAAAATGTTCTAAAATTGATTGTGATGATGGATGCACAACTCTGAATATACTAAAAGGCATTTTAAATGGCTGAATTTTATGATTCGTGGATTGTATCTCAATAAACCTGTTAAAAAATAAAAAGCCTGTGTAGTGGGGGAGTAAAGCGAAGGAGACAGGGAGCTGATGATAGGCCAGCCCATGTGGGAGGGCTCCCTGAGGATAGCAGTGCTCCCTGTGGCCTGCTTGCCGTTAGGCACTGTCATAGGCAGCTGCTGCCTCTCTTTTAGGCCTTCGAGGACATCTACATTGAGCAGAGAAAGACCATCCGCACCATCCTGGAATATGCTGACAAAGTCTTCACCTATATCTTCATCCTGGAGATGTTGCTCAAGTGGACAGCCTATGGCTTCGTCAAGTTCTTCACCAATGCCTGGTGTTGGCTGGACTTCCTCATTGTGGCTGTAGGTGTCTTGCTTTCTGTTTCCCACCCCTTGCAGCAGGAACACAGAAACAGGGGTCTCTCTTTTTCTAATGGCAGTAGCTGCCCTGGGCCCAGGTTATAGATCAAGATGTAGATGTAGGTGTGGGTAAAGTTCCTTTCATAGCACTCAGATCTTCATTTTAGGAAGGGGAACTCTGAAGTCCCTGCGTTTGCTCCAGGGGAACTAACCAACCAACTCTTAAGTCTGGTGGGTTTGGCTTAACTTAGATTCAGAGATTAGGAGAAGTGGAATCACTGATCTTAAAGGCCCTTGTTACTAGGCTGGGGACAGGAAAGTTCTTGCCCCAGGCCAGCAAGATGTCCTCTTTTTGTGGCTGGGAGAAGGGGTGAGAGAATGAAATGGGGGCTGCTGGGACGAAGGTGATAGTGGGATCTCTGTGGTCTCTCCTGCTGACCATTCCCATGAACACTTCCATCCAACTCAAGTCTTGATACCAGACTCATCCAAACAAGTCAGTTTATTAGGCGAGGGGAGTTCATACTGAAATAAAGTCCCCCCTTCTTCCCACACGTTGCCATTCTACAGTGATCATGAAACTTGAGAAATCCTTTTTTCCTCCAGGTTCCAAGACTATCTCCGAGGTTTGCTGGCCATGACCTCCTATGTTTTTTCCAGGTTGGAAGTGACATCCTCTCTAACTCTTTCTCACCCCACCATCACTTGTCCCTTGTCAGCTTTACTAAGGATGATGACTGTTCTCTTATTCTATGTAATAACTAAAGCTTCTTTCTTTCAGCCAAATCAGCATTTTAAAGAAAGGATGAATGGGATTTGTAGGACCAGGGCCTGTGGAAAATTTACTTCCTTCTGAGGGCTGTGAAGTGCCAAGAAAGTAGAACGGTGGAGACTAGACTGATCTAGAATGCAGGTTTCATTGGCTGCATGGTGAACTACCTGTAGAGTACCTCTGGGATCCAGGATAGAGCAGCATAGAAATGTCTCCGATGGCAGGTGCCCAACACTGAGCCATGATTTCTGCTCTATAAATGGATTTCTTTTCCAATACATTGTCTGCAATTTCCATGGTTAATGGCCCCCTTCCCAGAACTGTCACTGTGCCCTCAGTTGCATCCCCATTTCAAAAAGCCAGCCTTTGGGAAATGCCTAAATGAGGTGAGGAGCCCAGCCCTAGAGAGTACCAATGTGAGACCCTCGCAGCGAGAGATGTTAGCACTCTCTCCAGTAACTGTTGATACCATCCTGTGGTGGAAGGACCTGTACCTCCCACAGACAGAAAGCTGGAACTCTAAGACTTAAAGAATGGGCTTGAGATGAGACCCAGAGAGCCAAAGTGAGACTGGGCCAGTTCTCTTTCTAGAGAAAGGGGAAGTGCCATAGAGTCTTCATTTCACAGTAGCTCCTCAGGACTACCTGGCGTCAGGCGGGACACCTGAACTCAAACTGGTACTCCCAGCTGCCTGGGGAGGCTGTGATTTGAAACAGAGCTTCCCCACCGTGACCTACCCTCACCAGAACACGTTCTTCTCTTTCCCCTAGGGTGAGCTACCCAGAATTTGAGGATGTTGATCAGGTATCCCACATGCCCCTGCTAAACAAATAAGCTGCTAAAGCACTAACAGTCCTACACATTAGCATTTATTTATTTTTTGAGATGAGGTCTTACTCTGTCACCCAGCCTCGAGTGCAGTGGCACCATCTCTGCTCACTGCAGCCTCTGCCTCCTGGGCTCACACAATCCTCACATGTCAGCCTCCCGAGTAGCTGGGGCTGCAGGCACACACCACCATGCCTGGCTAATTTTTGTATCTTGGGTAGAGATGGAGTTTCACCATGTTGCCCAGGCTGGTCTGGAACTCCTTGGCCTCCCAAAGTGTTGGGTTTCCAGACATGAGCCACTGTGCCCAGCCAGCATTTATTTCACAAACGTTTTTATGACTTTTTATACGAGGTGGAAGGGGGTAAAGAGCATGGGACAGGCATGCAGCCAACTGACACTAATTCATCAGTTCCTCTAGCTTTTGGGGGTTGCTTGATCATTACATTACAGTGGTGCCCAACTGGCTCCTGTGAAGACCTCTGTGCCAGTTATTAGTAAGTAATATAGTTGAATGCCATTATCTGTGTAGAACTGCTCCAGAAGCAATAAGGAGAAATAGAGGTTATCCTTGTTGCAAGCATGTTCCCAGCCCCTGGGGAGCTTACACAGCAACTATGGCCTGATTCCAGGCTTGTGCTAGGTCGGGGGACATGCCCAGGCCATCACAGTGGCTCCAATCGCTGCCACTTTTGAGTTGTGGATGGACAATTAGTCTTGGCCTGTCACCTGAACAGCTGGAACCGCTGGACTGTTTGGTATCCATTTCAGTAGTGTCTGGTTTCTTTGGCATTTTAGAACATCCAGAAGGTTAGGTCCTAACTTAACACCATCCACTGGTGACTTGATGTCTGAGTCTGTTACTCATCGCATTTGTTTTCCTAATTGATTTTCATTCTTCCTTGTTGCCCCTTAAAGCTGTGAGTACTTTTCAGAGTCATGGGATTAT
This sequence comes from Nomascus leucogenys, assembly GCF_006542625.1. Classification (NCBI taxonomy): domain Eukaryota; kingdom Metazoa; phylum Chordata; class Mammalia; order Primates; family Hylobatidae; genus Nomascus; species Nomascus leucogenys. The sequence continues at coordinate 338,906 of NC_044388.1, read as the reverse complement.
CCAGATGACTTCCAAGGTTAATTCCTTTTATTTATAAGCCATATGAGTTCCCAAACAAGGAAAACATTCTGTTTTGCTCAGGTCCTTGGCTGCATTGGAGATTGTGTCCTGTAAAAGAATTTTGGCATCTTTTCCCCAGGACATTTATCCCACTGTATATGGAGATCAGCAAGCCTGTCGGTTCCGGAAATGGGGACTTGCAGAGACCACATGCCTCATCCTGAATTCAGACTGCTGAAAACATTCTCCGTTTGAAAATATTCACATCATTTTGGAAAAATCACCTAATGTCTTTCTCCCTTTTTTTCCAGCCTGCAACCATAGATGCCCTGAATTTATTTATTTTTTCATTTTTAAAATTTTTTTAGGTAGGTCTCACCCTGCTGCCCAGGCTGGAGTACAGTGGCACAATCATGGCTCACTGCAGCCTCAAAGTCCTGGGCTCAAGCAGCCTTCCCACCTCAGCCTGCTGAGTAGCTGGGACTACAGACACGTGCCATGGCGCCCAGCTTGATGCCCTGAATTTGATGTCTCCTCAATTCCTTTTTTGTTGTTGTTGTTTGTTTGGGTTTTTTAGGTTTGATTCTTTCCTTAAAGAATACTTTAAGCAATGTTAGGATTATCTCCAGGAAGGGCTTAACAGAGACTCAGAGGATTATAAGAGAGCCCTCAACTGCTAAAGAATAACCCAGATAAGACCCTTATTGATCCCGTCCTGGGCCAGATTAATCAGCTGAGTAACAGCTTATCTCTCAGCAACATTTACAGCCAGCCACTGAATTGGCCCTTAGACCTCCTCCTTCATTCTCCACACTGTGGGCTATTTGTTATCAGATAAGTCACCCATCCTGAAGAGCTGGGATCTTCTTACCTTATATGGTGCCTATAGCCACTCAAAGCTTAGTTTCTTGGAATCTTTACCTGACAAAGTTTTGTAAAATGGAGCTGACCCAGGGCACTGTTGAGTCCAGGTTACATGGTTGAGAAAGAATAGCTTCCCTTCAGATATACTTATTAAGGCCTCATGAAGAATCTGGCAACTTTCAATTCTTTTGGAGTTAAGAGTTGGCTGCACTTGGCAATAATAGGGAAGTAGATACCTCCATATAAATTCTTACTGATAATGATGGACGGATGGAGAGAAAGGGATTAGTTGGTGCTACTGTGTTCTAGATAGGGCTTTTGTGGCCCATAGTTTAGGCAGACATTGAACTCTGGACCGTCTGCCTTTCCAAGAAAATTAGGGTAGCCTAATAGGGCAACATTTACTTCCAGACTTGCTTTGGACACTGCCCAGGGCTTCAGAGAAGATAACTACACTGGTGGATTATGGGCACATGCATAGATCAAGGTTCATACCCTTTTTATTTTTTATTGATTTTATTATTATTATTATTTTGAGATGGAGTTTCTCTCTTGTTGCCTAGGTTGGAGTACAATGGCACCATCACCGCTCACTGCAACCTCTGCCTCCCGGGTTCAAGCAATTCTCCTGCCTCAGCCTCCCAAGCAGCTGGGATTATAGGCATGTGCCACAATGCCCAGTTAATTTATTTTTGTATTTTTAGTAGAAATGGGGTTTCACTATGTTGGCTAGGCTAGTCTCAAATTTCTGGCCTCAACTGATCCACCCACCTCGGCCACAACACCTGGCCATACCTGTTTTTTAAATCGAAACCTTTACACCTGCTCATCCTGACCCTTGCTAGGTCATTCACCTTCCACTTCTACCCCCTGCCAGTCATGCTGCTTGATTATGTCTTCAATTTTTTAAAAATTGTGTGTGTGCAATTCACAGACACAGGATCAAAGAAGTAAAGCCCTAGGATAGAGTTAAAAAGCAGCAAATGAAACTAAGCTGTAGATTGTTTCTTTTTTTTCCTCTCTAAATTTTCTTTAAAATATCATCAATTTAAGTAAGCTAAGCTGATCTGCAACCACCACTTCCCAGTAGGAAGAATTTAAGAGCTGTTGATGGAAATATCTTAACCTATCCTAGAATTTGTGTTGTAAGAAACCCAGAACCCAGCCAGGCATGGTGGCTCAAGCCTGTAATCCCAGCACTCTGGGAGGCCAAGGCAGGCGAATCACCTGCACCTGAGGTCAGGAGTTTGAGACCAGCCTGGCCAACACAGTGAAACCCCATCTCTACTAAAAATACAAAATTAGCCGGGCATGGTGGCACATGCCTGTAATCCCAGCTACTCACCCAGGAGGCTGAGGCAGGGAGAATTGCTTGAACCCAGGAGGTGGAAGTTGCAGTGAGCCAAGATTGCGCCATTGCACTCCAGCCTGAGCGACAGAGTGAGACTTCGTCTCAAAAAAAAAGAAACCCAGAACCCAAACATTCTGGACTTTGACTAACTAAACGTATTTTTAGGTCTGCCTTCCCCTGAAGAATTCTGTAACTCTCAGCTCAGGCCCAGGCAGGCATAAATGTAGTTAGCATGGTGTTGCGAAGGCATCGTGGTCACTGCTGTGAGAGCTCTGGTAGAACAAGGTAAGTTTGCCTCTGGCAGAGCAGGAAAGTGTTTGACCATACGTCTAAGCCTGGAGGTCTGCAGGCTTCTTCCCCCTGGTACGGCAACATATTCAACTCTGGATTGTCCAGATAGTCCTGTTGGAATGTTGTCGTGTAACCTGCCCACTGGGGACATGACCTATCTGTGGAAGAAAAAGCATTGGCCTGGGAGTCCGGCAGTGGAGGTCTTTAATCTTGGCTGCAGAACTCCCAGTGTAACCCTGGGCAAATTCTTGTGTACGGGTCTCAATTTCCTCATCTATCAAATTTTTTTCCAATAATTCTTCCAGCTATTATTCTAATGATAAAAGTTATAGAAGATTGACATGGAAATGAGAGACCTGAGGATAATTCATTTTGGACTGTTCTGGAAGGAAGGAATGAGAATTATAAGGAAAAGTATGGATTCAGTTGTCCAGACTCACCCAAGTTCTTGTGGCCATGGAGGGGTCCTGGTTATAGTTAAAAGTCAGAAGGGTTGTTGTAGTTAAAAGTGAGAGATAGAAGGATGTATTTAAAAGATAGAGATAGAACTCACTTAAGTGAGTTCTCATGGAGCCACAGTTCTTCTTGGGAACTGCAAGTCAGCCATGGTACTTATTGAACGTTTTCATTGTTGTTAATGTCGTGACGCATCAAATTCTCAAACAAATGGTTTTTTGTCAACCAGGAGTAAGAGAGCTTGTCCCTCTTGGAAAGCCAATGGTGAATGAGCTGAGGAGGGGGCAGCTTGTGTGCAGTATGTGTATTTATCTGTATTCTTTTCCATAGGTACCATTAAATTTGTCTGGCTTAATTTAATGGGGACTTCTGGGACCTGCAGAGACTGTAAAGGGCGAGGGTAAGGCTCTTGTCGTCTGTTCAGGCTCCTCTCCTTCCAGTGGAACTTCCTCATTCTCTCCCTCTCCCGTCAGCCTCTCCCCTTTTCCAACTTGTGTGTATGTTCTACCGCCTTCTCGATTTTCTCTTCCCTCTTGTTTTTTCTTCTGCCTCTCAACCACCTTTCCTTCCAGGTCGTTTGAGTCAAGTTGAAATAGGCAGCTGGTGTTACCCACTTCCTCTACCTGGGGGGCCCAATCTGTGTCTTCAGTGCTAGGGGCTTTATTCTAACACTCTGGAACCTCTGTTTTCTTTTTTTTTTTTTTTTCTTTTTTTTTGTTTTTGTTCTTCTCTTCTGTTTCTGTGTAGGTCTCTTTAGTCAGCCTTATAGCTAATGCCCTGGGCTACTCGGAACTAGGTGCCATAAAGTCCCTTAGGACCCTAAGAGCTTTGAGACCCTTAAGAGCCTTATCACGATTTGAAGGGATGAGGGTAAGATACTAAGAGCAGCTGATCCTTCTGCATGCCAATGGAAACTGTTTAAGCATGCTAGAACTGATCACATGGTGGAAAGATCATTCAAACACGAATTCTGTGATGCAGCTGCTGATTTGATCCTCCACTCTCTTCCCCACACCTGCCCCGTGCAAAGGGGAATTGCGTTAAGCTGCCTCATCACATTAATATTGGCCCCACTCCCAACAACATGCCATCGCAGAACATGTTAACATTGGCTATTCTCATTTGGCCTGGCTTACCTGTAGCACTCGGGGCGGCTTTCTGGGCTGTTGATTTAATAGGGAGAATCACCAGGTGCAAAGAAGGGGAATTGTAACCCACAGACCCACTGAAAAGCACAGGCTTCAGGCAGGAAGAGTGCTGTGTAGGGGCATCAGCCAGGTGGGGACTGTGGCCTTGGGGTCACTGAGAAAGCAGCTGAGAATGGGCTTGAAGACATGATGGCAGGCCTGGAATTGGGGATGGAGCAGAATTTGGCATGGCCCTGGGAGAAGAAATGCTTTTCTTTCTATTCAGATTCCTCTTATTGCACCTTGTTGTTCTCAGCCCAGTCCCATACGGACTGGCAGCCTCTGTCTGATAGCAAAGCTTTTTTCCTCACCCCCAACCCCTCTGCCCATGCTGTATGGTCCCCTAACACTGTCAAAACAACAACCAGGTATGATGCTAGATGACTGAATATCAGCTAGTTCTCCTGAAATTTCTTGATCCCTCTTATTCCTGCTTTGGTGATACTCCACCCAAAACAATACAGGGTGTTGTCACCCCACCAACTTAGAAACAAGGTGCCTTCTTGGTGCCATTTTCTTGTCTCTTTTGGTTTAAACAATTGTGCGTGTGCGTGCGTGCGTGCGCATGCGCGCACACACACAGAGACACTAAAAAGTCAATTTCTTAAAATCAAAGGGGCAACTGGCTTTGGTGGTAACAGTTGTCCTGTGGTGATCAGAGAGAGGTCTGTTATACTTAACGAGACCAAGAAAACTCGCTTCAATTCAGATGTTGAATACATGCAGGAGAGCAAACCAGAGGATATATTTTTAAATGTGCAAACCTCAGAATGTAGGAATAAAAATTAAACTGTTACAATAGTCGACATGAAGCAAGACCGATTGGAAAAACTAGATACCAGGACAGTGCTGCTACATTCATTCCTCATCTGTGATCCCTGGCTGTTACTCCATGAAGCCACCCACAGTTGCATAGGAAGATGAAAACGTAATTGGGACTTGGGAATTCTATTATGTTAATTTATCCAGACAAATGCTTTTTGCAACAAATTCGTGTTTCTTCTGTAGCACAGTCACAGTTTGGTTTACTAAATGTAAGCTTTCTGCAACTCTCCTGAAACCATCTGCAGGAAGGGCAGTTCCACTGTAGTGTAAATTTATTTTAATTTTTCCAAAAACTGGGGATTTTAAGACTTTGTCCCACAGATAAGAGAGGTTTTAGAAGGTGTGCAATAAGGTCATTGCTATGCTCAGGCTAAATTTAGGAAGAGAGTTTATTACACAAGATTCAGTGGTTTAGACAGCCACGGTGAGATTGAAAATGTGGTTAAAATGCTCTTTTCTGCTCCCTGCACCTTTGCACATTTTCCAGAGGGAGCTAATAAAATGTTTTAATAAACCATACTGGTTTTGTTATAAAGTTGATAATCCACTTTGGTGACTGAAAAACTGAGGACAAGATGCAGCCAAAAGAAGTGCACTGAAGACAGTACTTGTCCTGAGCTCCTCCGCATCCCCTTACGGTGATCCCTGATCTCCCAAAAAGAGACTGGTAATACCTGAAGAAATGCCCCCATCCCCCTACAAAAGAAATGCCCATCTGACCCATCCGACGCTTGTTACTAACTCTTTCCCTCTAGACGCTCATTACTGTCAGCCCTGTCCAGGCAGGCAGAAGCAGTCCTCAGTCCTCATGGCGGCTGAGGCCAGTTTGCTCATGAGGCAGTTCCTTGAATAACCTGGAGGCAGAAGCCGTTTAGGAGCCACACCTCTTCCCTTTAGCCCCTTCTTTCTGTACCTTTCCCGGACCCTCAGTTTCCAGTCCCCTAAAAACTTTCATTTGTCAACTTGAAAGTAGTTTAGGAGCTTGGAGGTCCCGAATGAATAATCAGAACAGTAGATAATTTTATTTGAAAAGCATTACGATGTTTTATTTGAAAAGCGTCTACATCAAGATTTTTTTCGGTAAGATAATATGGGCAAGAACAAGTTTGAACCCAAAGCTGGAATTTAAAACAATAAATGTGCATTAAGGGAAGCTTTGGAATAAGAGTGCCACCTCATTTGGTTGACTCCAGCCAACTGACAGACAGTATTGACCATGGCTGGTTGGGCAGGTGAAAAGGGATCAGGGATCCATTCCTGCCCTGCGGGTTTCCTAGTCCTTCTGTGGAAGAGTAACTGCAAGAAGAAAAGATTGGATTTGGCTAAGCTTATAGTAAGTTCCCCAGTAATAAACAGAATTAGGTACACATGTTTTATTTAAATGTTATTTTTCTATGGGGCACTTTTTTTTATTCTTTGGTTTTGGTTCTTCTATATGCCAACACTTGAGAGATTACCTTTAGAATATTTTAAATAAGAAATCTTCATAAACTGAACACCATCCATGCAGATGGGCTCAACTGTCACTGTGCTGCTCCAATTACAGACTCAGAGCTTCACTTGAGAGGGAGCATATGACCCAAGCCTGTCCTGGGACACTGACTTCAGTCTCCTCTTCTTCCTCAAACCAAAGACCAGGAAAACTGAAGCACTTGTGCTATAGGCAAAGGAATACTTAATGTAGTTCTTTGCTTTTCTCTCCTCCATAGTAATCTTCATTTAAAGATTTCGCTGTGCTGTTAAATTTTTGAGGGTATATAATATTAGTGCCATGAAACATGCATGCATTTTTGTTGATTGTCAGTACATAGTTGTCCATTAAAGCCATGTTCCCTCTGCCAGATGTTAAAAGCCAGCTGACAGATTTTATAGTATTTAATGAGCAACAATAATGTCCAAAACATTATAGAGAAGACAAAAATACTGTAAGAATTAATATCCATTGGAATTTTCTCATCAATTAAATGGGATTTGTATCAATTGCCAAGTATAAACTTCCATTGATAAAAGTAACTTTTTATAGATTACTAAAACCTAGCATTGACTGATATTTCCATGTCTAGTTCTTAACAATAATAGATTTCATGATAATTAAAGGCAATGTAGAATAACTAGAGAGCTTGTGTAGAGAAGAGAGGATCAAATTCATTAAGTGCTACCAATGGAAATTTGAATTATCATTTATAATATATATTTAGTGTGAGAGTTCAAAATAAGAAATATGATCTCTTGCCCAGTGGTTGCTGAGAATAACAGCACAATGATCATTACATACAGAGCACAGTTAAATAGTTTCTACTTAACATATTGCAGCTTATCAGCTAATGTTCAAAGCAAGGAAGAATTATTAGTACATTTAATCAACCCTGGGCTGGGCACGGTGTCTTATGCCCGTAATCCCAGAACTTTTGGAGGCCGGGGTGGGCGGATCACTTTGAGGTCAGGAGTTCAAGACCAACCTGGCCAACATGGCAGAACTCCACCTCTACTAAAAATACAAAAGTTAGCTGGGCGCAGTAGCATGCACCTGTAGTCCCAGTTACTCGGGAGGCTGAGGCAGGAGAATCACTTGAACCCGAGAAGGGGAGGTTTCAGTGAGCCGAGATCACACCACTGTACTCCAGCCTGGTCGACAGAGAGACCCTTTCTCAAAAAAAGTAAATAAAATTTAAAAATTAACTCTGTTTTCTGTTTTATTCATAATACTAAGGTAAAAAGTTTTCCTCTGGTTATGATTAAAGTACATTTGCATCTTATAAAACTTTGGATTTTATAGGATTTTATATCAGAGAATAAGGCTCTGAATATTTTTGTATATTGATTCACTTGATCAAATGGATCAATATATAAAATTTTCTATATACTTTATGAGAATAAAAGTTCAAAGAGATCACTTCGTTAATTTTTCTTCCCTGCGGTAAATATTAACCCATATTTAACTGTAACCTATAGTATGTAGGACAGGTTAGACTGGGTTTGAGTAGAAGCCGAAGATCATTCTCTGCATAGTCAGAAGAGTTCCTAGAGGAAGTAGGTTCTGAATTGAGATTAAAAAGCAATATGCCTCAGTTTCAAGTCTTTGGGGCCTACTTCCTAAGCCACATCCGTAATGGTCTAACAGAAAGTCATGATCTCCCACCTAAGGTCTACTGCGAAATGCTGTCACATAGACTTGAGCTTTTCAATCTTCACATAATCTACTCCCGTATTGTTTGAGAAATTATTTTTCCATTTGTGGATCATCCTCCTTTTGCCTGTTCTTTTGCACATTTCATTGCTTTTTGGTGCTCCCGCCAAAGGGTGAGCAACTGTAGAATGAAGAGGTAAATTCAAATCTGAGTAAATGACAAATTTGGTAACATAAATGAATATGAATATCATTCTTCAAAAAGAAGTGAAGGTTTTCCAGATTTCAGATATCCTGGCTTTCCTTGCTCAACATAATAAACAACAAAGTAATAAACACTTTATACTAATGGCAGAGCTGTCAGATCTAGAAGAGATTTCTTGGTCTAAGAATTAAGAAATAACTGCCTCTCAGTCTAAAGGCCTTAATATATGAATTGGAGAAACACAAAATGAATATTTTAATCTAAAAGGAAGAGTGACTCCTTAGCAGAAGAATATCATTGCATTTTTTACACAAGATAGAACAGGTAGCTGTGATCAGCCACATGTCCTGATGAGTGACAATGCAGCCTAAGGCAAAACCAGAAGATAAGGAAAACCTAAACTCTAAATTGTGTGCTGCTCTGACTGATACTGTAAAGCAAAATCAAAGTTGAAAACAACCCAGAAACTTTGATTCCTAAGGGGTTTTTTTCTTTTGCTTTTTTTTTATTCCTGAGCTTACTGTAGTCAGTGACTTTTAATAATATGCCAATTTTTTTTAGTTTCAAGAGCAGTGATGATCTAACCCAAAACTCTCTTAAAAACTTTAAGTCATCCCTATTTCTAATACACTGTGATGAGTGGAGTCAAGGCCTGAAATGAGCAGAGAGATGACAGCATTAGCCTAGCAGGGAGCGACTCCGATTTAAAAGCCTACAAAGTCAGAATAAAAAGGCTGGAGAAGTATAATGAACCTTGAGTGAAGGCACATCTGTTCAGATTTTATTTTATACTGTTTGGTAGAGGGAATATAGCTTTTTTTTACTTGAGCCTGCAAAATATGCATGCTCAGCTATTGCCTGAAATAAAATAACTGGCCTTGCGTAGTCATAAAAGAGACGTTATGTACTGTTAACTGGCTCTCTATTAACCACAACGGGTAGTTCTCTGTGATTTTGAACAATTATACCTTGTTTTTCAGAGGGGGAATGTCTGTTGAAAGGCAACTAGCAAGCTGAAAGTTACTCATATTTTCCCATTGGGCATATTTTATGAATTGAGGAAGAGGGAGACTGGACTAAGAAATAATTTTTCAATCCCAGGCTGATGCATAGGAAAGAAGACCTAGGTCAGCTTGGCTGGGGAATTTGTGTTAGTCAAAATAAAGATGTAACTTTTTAAAATTCCTTCAGTATAGTCCTAGACTTAGAAATTTTTGGTCCTACTTGTCAGTCCATCCAGTTACTCTAATTCCAAAGGGAATGTAATGTTTCCATACAGAACAAGCCACACAATGTCATTCCCCTCCTGGAAATCAAAAAATATGCTTGCTCTTATTTCCACCCAACACTCAGCAACCTCCCCTTCCAATGCAGGTGGTGGTGAATGCCTTGGTGGGCGCCATCCCCTCCATCATGAATGTGCTGCTGGTGTGTCTCATCTTCTGGCTGATTTTCAGCATCATGGGAGTTAACTTGTTTGCGGGAAAGTACCACTACTGCTTTAATGAGACTTCTGAAATCCGATTTGAAATTGAAGATGTCAACAATAAAACTGAATGTGAAAAGCTTATGGAGGGGAACAATACAGAGATCAGATGGAAGAACGTGAAGATCAACTTTGACAATGTTGGGGCAGGATACCTGGCCCTTCTTCAAGTAGTAAGTAATGTTTTATTTTTTGTTTTTGTTTTTTCAGTTGTGTGAAATTCAGGCAGCTAGCACAAATCCCATTTAGCTTCTTCTCAACCCTACTTCTAGAATCAGGATTATTCTCAATAAGTCCAAGAAGACAGTATTGTTCCCCAAACCAGTTTCAGAGAGACACCTTTCCTGAGTATTCTCTGACTTCCACAAGATCTCACTCAAAGGAAATCTCTCACTGTGATCAGGAGCAGAGCTGTGCCCAGCAACAAATAAAGATTCCTGCAGTGTAATAAAGTGGCAGAGAGATCATCCTCCCTTTCCGGTCAGAGAGTGCAGTTAAAGAGAAGGGCAAAAAAAATCAAGAAGATAAGCACATAGACAAAAACGTAATGGCAATTGTGATGGAGCAAAATAATAGTACATACTCACTACAGTTAACTTAGGAAAAAACCATGGCAGTGCCTTGGTGCCACACTCACCTCAGCTCCACCCCAGAGAAAGGTATCAGATTAATGTATCATAGTAAGGAAGGATTTAACTATCTAGATAATTCTCTTTTGCCTAATTTCATTCTTTCATGCTTAGTTTTCACTTCCTCTCTCACTAGTGTTTCGGAATGTGTGACAAGACAACATAATGCAGTGAAACTCGTAGGCTTTGAAATTAGACTGTTAATAGATTTGAACCATACTCTGATACTTAATTGGATATGTAACTTTGGACAAATTATTCAGCCTCTCTGACTCTCTGTTTCTTCATCTATTAAATATAGATAATGATACCTTGCGTGGTTGTTAAGAGGATTTGTGATTTTTAAAAATTTCTTAGCACAATTTCCAGCATATAACCATGCTTAATTAATGAAAATTGCTATTAAGTATTTTTGTTACTATATTGCCATGCCTATCTCATATAGTTCTTGGGAGACTAACTGCAATAACACAGATGAAGCGCTCAACCTAACCTTACATATAGTAAACACTCACTGTCAACTCATAGTAGAAGGCAAAGTTCATGGAATGAACTGTAGTTTTTCCTACCCCAAAGCTTTTGCTGTCGTATCCCAGTTCAAAAAATTGGACCCACCAATTGAATCTGAATTGAAGCATCTCCAGAAAACCAGTGCATATCCACAAGCCAGTCAAACATGGTCGTCACAGAGTCCCTGCCATATGCAAGATGCTGTGCTTGACAGTAGAGTACTAGGGTCCTCAGACGAATAAAGACCTTCCTGTGCCCTGAAAAAACCTTAGAATCTGGTTGAGTACATAAAACACGGAGAATAGTTAGTACATGGATTATCCATATTTGTTTCCAAAATCAGTCTAAATTGGGAAGGGACTGTCAAGGATAAAGCTGGTATTGCCACTACCTAGGCTACACATGTGTATATTAGTAAAAGGTAAGTCTGATCTTGTTTTTCTTTTAAATGCAACTGTGGTTTTTCCGACCCCTATCGCTTAACACTTTTTTTTTTTTTTTCTTACCACCTTTTTAAAAAAATGATTCCTCAGTGGAATGGAGTGCTAAGTTCCAAGCATTTTCAGTAGATTCCTGCCATTCACTCATAAAAGTTTTCCCTAACTTTAGGCAGGATCCTCAGGCCCATGTTTTTGAGTCCTTTCGGAAAGCCTTAATCCCATTACCATTTTCAACATGTTTATTTGCCAAACTTTGTTGTTATTTTCAGGAACAAAGCCCTCCTGGGACCTGTAGTAATAAACAGAAAATTCTGTGCCCAAGGGAGGCTGCACCCAAACCCCTGTTCTGTGTTCTCACTGAACCTAAGCCTGGCCTTTGGGACCCCTGCCTAGACTCCCATCCACTCCCTTAATAGGCACCGTCTAATGACTGACTCTTGTTTGCCAGGCAACCTTCAAAGGCTGGATGGACATCATGTATGCAGCTGTAGATTCCCGGAAGGTAAGGATGTACATGGCGAAAATACCACCTTCTCAGATGGCTGGAAAGCAAGCAGCATGGTATACCGATCCCACCAAGAAAGAGGAAGGGATGGAGGAATGGAGAAGTTGACGTTTCTCTTTGGAACATTTATTGCTTGTTTTACTGATTATAGATCACTTTCCTTGTCTCAGTAAGTCATCACTCTCTTACATTGGCCCCCGACGATTAGACTTGATTTTTACGTGGCCCCAGTAAAGCTGTCTATGCTTCAATCCTGCTTCATAGCAAAAGCATGGCTCCTAGCAGACAGCCCTCCCTCCCTGTGGCCTCATGATTTGCATGTTCTCTACATGAGTCGGAGGACGACTAGTGCCCTCTCAAGGCAGGCCATGCCAGTGTAGAAAAGTAGGCAGGCAGAAAGAATCTAGGGCTCTCCCACCCCAGGATGTTCAGCAGCTCAAATGATCAGTTATGGCTGATGGCCTTGGCATGTCCAACTCCAAACTAGAAGCTGATTCTCTTTCTTTTATCCTGTCCTTTGACAGCCTGATGAGCAGCCTAAGTATGAGGACAATATCTACATGTACATCTACTTTGTCATCTTCATCATCTTCGGCTCCTTCTTCACCCTGAACCTGTTCATTGGTGTCATCATTGATAACTTCAATCAACAAAAGAAAAAGATAGGTCTCCTCCCCTCATTGCCAGTGGTTGGAAGTCAGCCCAGATAAAAGGCACCTTTGTCCCTATCTCTAGAAAGAAAATGTCCCTCTTTCTTTCTCTACAATCTATATTGTCAGCTCACTGTGACCCTGGCCCCCATACGTTAGCCCCAACCCACTCTTTCTGTTCGGGGCTGGATTTTGCGGCATGTAGTTTACCACACTTACTAGCAGTCTTTTATTCTTGAGGCCTATTACTGGTCTTGGTCTCCCACCAGAAGCAGGTAGGTCAGAGAGTGCAGTCTAGCAACAGAGATGAAAAGGGAAGAAACAGATGAATAGCTATCGCAAGAAGTAGAAACTCTCTAGACTTGTGATTATCTAGTCAATCTCTGAGCACAAGCAAATTGGGATTTGAGAGACCACCCTTGGAAAGTTTACTTCCTTACTTGTTCTAGATGGTTAACAAGTTTTACAGAGCAAATTGAAAAAATTGCTCTTGTTACTCATTTTGTAAGCCAAGTCTATCCCAGCATACTCCAAGACACCCTCCAAATTGCTTTCTTGCACCAGAATTTCCAAATTTTGGGTATCATCTAAAATAAATTGGGTATCAGCCAGGACATGAAGATCTTTTTATTCTAAAATGTTTTTTCTAGAATGTATCAGGAAAGCTGGTCCCCAGAAAATGAGACTGTGAGATACGACTGCCTTCAGAGTCACTGCTCTCAAGTTTACCCTTTCGTGAGGGTCTATAATTAGTTAATCCATTTCCTTTCTACCTTGGGACTGGAAGATCTTAGAAATCCTGAGCTAAAAACAAAAGCAGGTATCTCTTTAGAGCTGAATGATTATCGCAGGTCTACCCCACTCTGGGACAGCTATTAGCTACAAAGGAAAGGGATAGGTCTCCCCGCAGTTCTCAGTATTGAACCTTAGGTCCAAACCCATAGCATGTTGAGAGCCAGTTGTAATTGTCTGTTTTCTTCTTCCCTCCTTTACTTCGGAGGTCAGGACATCTTTATGACTGAAGAACAGAAGAAGTACTATAATGCCATGAAAAAGCTGGGCTCAAAGAAGCCACAGAAACCTATTCCCCGCCCCTTGGTAAGTGCATTGTGCAGGCTGAGGCCTTGGTGAGAACCCGTGTAGGAAAAGTACTGCTAGGGTTACTGCAAAGGAAGGAAAAAGGTAAGTGATTGGCTGCTTTGTGCCCAATCCTCTCCTCACCACCCATCTAAAAGATCGGAATAGGATAGCAGAAAAACAGGAATTAAGGCATGGGGGCTTTTACATCAATCCTCGACCTATCCTCTGAGCCTTCCTTGGGCAGCCACCAAGAATCAGCATGTGAACCACACTGGCTTTGGCCCTGGTAGAGAGAGGTTTTTAGAGACAACCAAAAATTAACAAGAGAAAATGAAATAAAGTTGCTCTCTTTCCTACCAGTTCAAGATAGGATTTGGTCATAATTTTTCCAGCTTCTCTCTGCTCAATAAGTATGTCTTTGCAGGATGTGTCTAGAAGCTAAAATCATGCTTCTGGTTATTTGTGGGAGCAGAAGAGGATAAAACTGTGTGAGCCTCATGCCCTGATTCCCTCTCTTGAGCTGAGCCTTTTATAAAACAGATTAAGGGGCTGAGATTCCGTTCCATTGTTCCATTGGTGAAGGTTGTCTTGTTTCAGAGAAGGAGAAGGACATGCCCTGCTCCTGATTCCATATATCCGGTTGGGTGGGACATCACCCCCAAAAGCCAGGCCCAGAGTTCCTTCTTCTGTAACTTCCATTTAGCAACTTTAAAAAACAGACACAATAACACCAAAAAAAGCCCCAACAGAACCTTTAATACAAAAGCTTCCCTGACAATCTAATTTGTAAAAATAAAAGTAGAGTGACTATGTTTGAATCAAGAGTTATAGTTCCACGCGCTGCACGTGGCATATCTACCGCATCAACTTTTGAAGAAAAAGAAATTCTAGGGCTTTGCAGAGCAGATTGAAAACCACCAAGTTAAAGTAATCTTGAAAATAAGCACCAGCCCAAGTACCTAGGTACTTAAACAAACAAACAAACAAAAAAGCAAGGAATCTTAAGAAAGAGAAGAGTTGGGGATTTTTATTTCCTTGATGTTAAGCTTCATTTTGTGATAGAAATGGGACTAAAGGGAATAGAAAAGGGTTAACATTTCTAAAGTTCTGTTTAGTACTTTACATATGGGAACCTGAGTGTATTTTCTTCCACATTAAAATATAATAACTTCCAGCCTAGGCAACATAATGAGACCCCATCTCTACAAGAAAAATTTTGTAAAAAGTAGCTGGGCGTGGTTTATGGGTACCTGTGGTCCTCACTACGTAGGAGGCTGAGGTAAGAGAATTGCTTGAGCTTGGAGGCCAAGACTGCAGTGAGCCATGACTGTGCCACTGTGCTCCAGCTTGGGCAATAGGGAGAAACCCTGTCTCAAAAAATACAAAATAAAATAAAATATTTTAAAAAGTAGGAAACATTAATAAAGAATGATTAGCATTCATTTAGCAAATATTTATCAGTCTTTACTACATACCAGGCACTAAACATTATGTGATGAACAAAAGGTAGACACTGCTGTCATGGAGCTTATGATAGTTGGGGAGGTAGAGAATAAGTAAGCAAACAGCTACAATAAAATGTGGAAGATTGTGGGAAAAAAAATAACTAGAGAGCCATAAGTGGTGGATCTACTTTAATATAGTAGTCAGAGAAAGCCTCACTAAGGAGGGTCTACTTGAGTGGATGAGAAGGAACCGGCTGGGCATGGTAGCTCATACTGTAATCCCAACTTGGGAGCTAGAGGCAGGCAGATCGCTTGAGCCCAGGAATTCTAGACCAGCCTGGGCAACACAGTGAAACCCCATCTGTACAAAAAAAAAAAAAAATTAGCCAAGCCTGGTAGCATGTCCGTAGTCCCAGCTACTGAGAAGGCTGAGGTGAGAGGATGGCGTGAGTCCAGGAGTCAAGGCTGCAGAGGGTATGGTAAGCTATATTGTGCCACTGTACTCCAGCCTGGGGAAGAGAGCGAGACCCTATCTCAAAAAAAAAAAAAAAAAAAAAAGATGGAACCAAAGAGCAGGGGAAAGAGATTCCTGGCAGAATACACAAGACCCCAGAAGCAGAAAACAGTGTGGCCAGGGGGTGGTGAGCCAGAGGAGGGACATTGATGAGCAGAGTCAGACTGTGCCAGGTGTCTCCCTGTAAGCCAGGTTAACAATAGGGATTGTGTTGCAAGTCCAGTGGGAAGCTCTTGAAAGGTTTTAAGTAGGGGAATGATGTGATCCATTTGTTTTTTGTTTTATGTTTTGAGACAGAGTCTTTCTCTGTCAATCAGGCTGGAGTGCAGTGGCGTGATCTCGGCCCACTGCAACCTCTGCCTCCTGGGTTCAAGCAATTCTCGTGCCTCAGCCTCCCGAGTAGCTGGGACCACAGGCGCCTGCCACCATGCTTGGCTAATTTTTGTATTTTTAGTAGAGATGGAGCTTCATGTTGACCAGGCTGGTCTTGAACTCCTGACCTTAAGTGATCAATTTTGGGAGGCCTTGGCCTCCCAAAGTGCTGGGATTACAGGCATGAGCCACCGCACCTGGCCATGATCCATTTGTTTTAAATCATTACACTTGCTATTGTATGAAGACTGCATTGGATGAGGGCAAGAGAAGAAGTGGGAGACCAGTTAAGTGGCCAGACAAGTCCAGATGAGAGATGATGGTGGCTCAGGTTAGCATAGAGCCAATAAAGATGGAATGAAGTGGATGAACCCAAGTTATAATTTTGGAGGAAGAATCAACAGGCCCTTCAGTGGATCAGATGAGGGAGAAGAAATAGACAAAGGTGATCCCCAGATTTCTGGCTTGAGAGCCTGGATGAATAATTGAGGTGAGAGGAACAAGCTGGGTGAGTGGCAGGGAACAGACTTGGCTCTGCTTTGGACTTAAGTGTGAGAGGCTTGGACCTGGTAAGTTTGAGATGCTTATGAGTCATCAAGAAGAAGGGGCAAGTAAGCAACTCAGGTTCAAGGGAAAGGTATGGGCTGGAGAAGAAAAGCTTGAGAAGCATAAGTACATAGATACCACGTAAGGAGCAGGAATAGATGAGCTCTCATAGGGCAAAAATTTAGAGAAAGAAGGGATTCAGAGAAGAAATGGCTTGCAGATGAGACCAAAAAAGGAGTAGCTGGGTAAGTAGGAAGACATCCAGAGTCCACAAAAGAGAAGTGGGTCAGCTGGGTATAGTGGTGCACACCTGTAGGCCCAGCTCATTGGGAGGCTCAGGCAGGAGGATCACCTGAGGCCAGGAGTTTGAATTGCTATGTGCTATGATTGCGCCTGTGCGTAGCCACTACACTCCAGCCTGGGCAACACAGTAAGACTCATCTCTAAAAACAGAGAGAAAGGCCAGGCATGATGGCTCACACCTGTAATCCCAGCATTTTGGGAGGCCGAGGCAGACAGATCACTTGAGGCCAGGAGTTCGAGACCAGCCTGGCCAATATAGCGAAACCCCGTCTATACTAAAAATACAAAAAATTAGCCAGGCATGGTGCTGTGTGCCTGTAATCCCAGCTACTCGGGAGACTGAGGCATGAGAATTGCTTGAACCCGGGAGGCAGAGGCTGCAGTGAGTCAAGATCGTACCACTGCACTCCAACCTGGGCAACAGAATGAGACTGTCTCAAAAAAACGAACAAAAAAACAGAAAGAGAGAAGCATGGTAACTTTGGAAAGCTCTTGGTAAGGTAATATTGATGTTGGTCTCCATCCATGCTCCTGATAGAGCAGCAGAGCTGACCAGTATTACAGAAAAGAAGGGATAGGGTACCTCGATTAGCAGGGTGACAGCTTCCATAGGTTGGCTTGGAAAGGTTTTCATGAGTCTTTTATCTTTTCCTTCCCTTCCTCCCCAGAACAAAATCCAAGGAATCGTCTTTGATTTTGTCACGCAGCAAGCCTTTGACATTGTTATCATGATGCTCATCTGCCTTAACATGGTGACAATGATGGTGGAGACAGACACTCAAAGCAAGCAGATGGAGAACATCCTCTACTGGATTAACCTGGTGTTTGTTATCTTCTTCACCTGTGAGTGTGTGCTCAAAATGTTTGCGTTGAGGCACTACTACTTCACCATTGGCTGGAACATCTTCGACTTTGTGGTAGTCATCCTCTCCATTGTGGGTGAGTGGGGTTGGGGAGGTAGGCGAGGGGAAAGGGGACCTGACTGATGGTGAGGATGAGATTTCCCGGGAGAGGAATGAATGACACGGTCTGAAGTGCAGGCAAGATACCCTCATAGCTTAAGCCCATGTGTGCCCCTGAGTCATCTCGGGGGCCTGCCTAGCAGGTTCCATGGTCAGTGAGTTTCTACTGAGTGTTCTTAGTAGTCTTGGATTAGAAATTCTGTGGCTCAGGGAAAAAAAGAAAAGAAAATAGATTAGTTCTTGATTTTAAGGAGTTTAAAGTCTAACTGGGAAGGTAAAAGAAAGTTGTCATTAAAAAATGTAGCACAATAGAACTATAAAATGAAAAAAGGAATGATTGTTAACTTGGCTGTTAATGAAATCGTCTAGGTAAGTTCTGGTGGTGGTGGCCATGGTAGTGCTGCTGTTACTGGCAGGGCTTGTTTCCTGAGATTTTACTATGGGCCAACTACAGTTGGAGAGTTTCTTCACCTGTGTTGTCTCAGTTGATTCTTACTACATCCCAGGAAGTAAGCTTCTTTATTATCTTGACTGTATAGATGTCCACGGCCACTCACTAGGAGGCGGTGGAGGCATAACTCGAGTTGATCCCAAAGTCCATGTTTTTTAACAGCGACTGTGTGCATTTTGCTTAACCTAAAAGTGTGGGGGAGATGATGTCCTGGCAGGCAGGCAGAAGGAAATGCCACCCTGTTGATTGCCCTCCCAAAATGTTTCCTTGCCTTCCTGAAAGGCATCTTGTGTGATAAAACTGAGACTTAGTTCCAGGTAAGTCTGACTCATTCACACTAGAGAGAGTGCTCGAGACCAGCCCCAGAGCTCCATTGGCCACGCTGGGCCTAGTGCAGTGGTGACTGAGATACCAGAAGGCAGGGGTCTCCCCTTGGCCCGTGCCACCCTCTGCTTCTGTCCTCCAGAGCAGCTTGTCCAAAAGTGTGTTGATATGTGGAACACTAATCCTGTACATTTCTCCCTAAGAAAAGAATCTCATGAGGAAATTGCTTTAGGTAAACACTGCCTTTAATTTTCCTTTGGGGGTTCACAGTGAACATTACTGAATTCTCTTGGAAGTCCTACAGTAAAGAATTCTGGGCTGGGTGCAGTGGCACATGCCTGTAATCCCAGCATTTTGGGAGGCCAAGGCGGGCAGACAGCTTGAGCCCAGGAGTTCAAGACCAGCCTGGGCAACGTGATAAAACCCCATCTCTGAAAAAAAAAAAAAAAAAATGAGCCAGGCGTGGTGATATGTGCCTATAGTCCCAGTTACTTGGGAGGCTGAGGTAGGAGGATTGTTTAAGCCCAGGAGGTCAAGGCTGCAGTGAGCTGAGATCATGCCATTGCACTTCCTAGATGACAGAGACCTAGTCTCAAAACTAAAGAAAGAATTCTTTTTAAATGTAACATAGCATCCCACCTTTATTAGACCACAGTTTCCTTTCTTTCAGTAATAATAATGATAGCTCACATTTTAATGGAATACATTATGTGCCAGGTACCATTATAAGTGCTTTAAATATGTTAATTCATATAATCCTCTCAACAAACCTCTAAGAATCCTGAGGAACTGAGGCACAGAGGGGTTCCCAAGACATGTGGCTGGTAGGTGAGCAAGTGGGGGTTCAAGCCCAGCCCCCTGGCCTCAAGTCCCTTCTCCTAATTTCTCACAAAACACACTTTGGACGATGCCACCCTTGTCCACTGCTCTTGAAACTGTCCCGGCCACTCATCGTTGAATGGTGCAGAAAATCCACAGACCAAATCATACCCCCTATTTTCAAATGGTACTCTAAAAAGAGGAAGATGTTTTTGATGATGGGGATTTTTATTAATCATTAATTTGTTCGGAAACAAAAGTATAGAAATCATCTTTTTAGAGTAAGAAATGTATTAGAGTTTTCTAGAGGGACAGAACTAGTAGGATAGATGTGTATATGAAAGGGAGTGTATTAAGGAGAACTGACTCACACGATCACACGGCGAAGTCCCACGACAGGTCATCTGCAAGCTGAAGGGAGCCAGCAGGGGCTCGGTCTGAGTCCCGAATCCCCAAAAGTAGGGAAGCTGACAGCGCAGCCTCTGGTCTGGCCAAAGGCCGGAGAGCCCCTGGCAAACCACTGGTGAAAGTCCAAGAGTCTAAAAGCTGAAGAACGCAGAGTCTCCTGTTCGAGGGCAGGAAGCATCCAGCGCGGGAGGAGATGAAGGCTGGAAGACTCAGCAAGTCAGCTTCCTCCATCTTCTTCTGCCTGCTTTTTCTAGCCGAGATGGCAGCCAATTCGATGGTGCCCACCCACATTGAGGGTGGGTCTTCCTCTGCCAGTCCACTGACTCAAACGTTAATCTCCTCTGGCAACACCCAGAAACAATATTTTGCATCCTTCATTCCAATCAGGTTGACAATATTAACCATCACAAGGAATTGGGGTAAAACTAGCTCTGGAACCACCTACAGTACCCCTTAAAAGGTGTTTCTACTGCCTACATTACTGTCTGCCCCATTTCTCTCCCTTTTTCTATGGGGACAAACACACATTCATCCTTCAAAACCTACCTCAGCCATCATCTTCTCTCTGAAGCCCTACTTGCCCACCATATATGGGCTGCAAGTATCACATATACTTGAATATATAGTACATAACCTGACTTCTTTGGTCACTGGTTATGATTTAATTGATAAGCTGAGAAATCATCATGGGTGGGTCCTGGCTAAGGTAGAGATTTTCTTGAAGGCTCAAATATCCCATGGAATTCTAGCTCCTGAAGAGGCTCCAAGAGGTTACCTGACCCGCTCTCTGAACTTACTGCATCTTGTCTTTTCCTGAAAAGCTAAGATTCTTCAAAGGGGATTCTATAGCCTTCTGCAGTTAACTGCCCCAGTATTTATGCATTCTTATGATTGAGAAATGTTTCCTTAAATTAAATCCCTCATGTCAGCTGAAGCTCCCATTGTCTTAGTGCCTGGACGGCAAGAGAAGGTACTGAACGAAGAGAACACGTCAGCGCCTTCCCTCCGGTTGTCATTTCCCAGACTTTTCGACTCCTCTTCCTTCCTTCTGTGGCCCCTCATTTGGGTCCCTTCATTGCTCTGTAGCTTTAAAGAACAAGTGGCCTGGTTGAGGTGAATCCCTGGATGAATATAACTAGAAAAAGGCTCTCTGATTTGTACACTTTCACCTTCTGCCTTTATAGCCTAATGCCTTGGCATCTTTACCCGCTGATACTGGTTTCTTTTCCTCTTTTCTTTTCTTTCTTTTTTTTTTTTTTAAAGACAGAGCCTCTGCCTGTTGCCCAGGCTGGAGTGTGATCTCAGCTCACTGCAACCTCTGCCTCCCAGGCTCACGCAATTCTCCTGCCTCAGCCTCCTGAGTAGCTTGGGTTACAGGCATGCGCCACCTGCCCAGCTAATTTTTGTACCCTTTTTTTTTTTTTTTTGAGATGGAGTCTCACTCTGTCGCCCAGGCTGGAGTGCAGTGGCGTGATCTCGGCTCACTGCAACCTCTGTCTCCCGGGTTCAAGTGATTCTCATGCCTCAGCCTCCTGAATAGCTGGAATTACACTTGGCTAATTTTTTTGTATTTTTAGTAGAGACTGGGTTTTGCCATGTTGGCCAGGCTGGTCTTGAACTCCTAGCCCCAAGTGATCTGCCCACCTCAGCCTCCCAAAGTGCTGGATTACAGGCATGAGCCATTGCACCCAGCCTGATACTGGTTTCTGATTCACGACTTGCAGCACAAAATCTATCCGCTCAGAGTTGAAAGTCACTCCTGAGAGTCCCTTTAGTTTTCTAGGCTAGTTTGGTAGACTAGGGAGGTAGGGCTATGGGAAACGAAAGATGTTTTTTCAGAGCAAAGAAGAAGATACTTTGAAAATTGCTAGCATTAGAGAATAAGTAAGACATCAAAGTTAAAGGATAATGAGGTCATGAGGTGTAGCCAGGACCTCTCATTTATTGTTTGTGGACATGGAAATTTGATTCCATTGTGGAGAGTATCAGTAACATCTTGGAAAATCATATGTGCACAAATCTGGAAAAAAAAAACTAATCATTCTTGAGTAGAAAAACAAGCAAATGAGGACCTATTCATAAAAGGGAATACCACTCAATTGTTAGAATGACTAATCTAAAATTATTTCAACATGAGGGACCAGTCTCACAACTGTAATGTTAAATCTCAAAAACAAGGTAGAGACCTAAATAGATGGACCTCAGAAGACAAATAGAGCCTGGATGTGGCAGTTCACACCTGTAATCCCAGCACTTTGGGAGGTTGAGGAGGGAGGATCAGATTGCTTGAACCCAGGCATTCAAGACCAGCCTGAGCAACATAGCAGACCCCCATCTCTACAAAATATTTAAAATAAATAAATAAATAAGACAGATACAGTATAATTTCCTAACCATAGTAGGAAATTATATATATATAGGATTCTTACATAGTAAATCTATAAAGGCACACACTAGAATGATACATACCATCTTCAGCATTGTGGATGTTTCATCTGGGAATGATGAAAGAGGAAGAAAAATTGGTAAAATGCTAGCCTCTATTAAATCTATGTTCCATCCGTTACTCGGGAGGTCTGAGGCAGGAGGATCACTTGAGCCCAGGAGTTCAAGACCAGCCTGGGCAACATAGACCCCATCTCAAAACAAAAAACAACAACATCAAAAGACAAATTTGTGTGTTAGTTTTGCATGTTAGGCACATAGGTGTCTATTTTATTGTTTACTTTTCTATATGTTTAAAATGTCACTTTGTTTTTTGTTTTTTGAGACAAGAGTCTTGGTCTGTCACCAAGGCTGGAGTGCAATGGCACGATCTCAGCTTACTACAACCTCCACCTACCAGGTTCAAGCGATTCTTGTGCCTCTGCCTCCCAAGTAGCTGGAATTACAGGTGTGCACCACCACGCCCAGCTAATTTTTTATTTTCAGTAGAGACAGGGTTTCACCATGTTGGCCAGGCTGGTCTCCAACTCCTGGCCTCAAGTAATCCACCCGCCTTGGCCTCCCAAAGTCCTGGGATTACAGGCGTGAGCCCCCATGCCCAGCCAAAATGTCACTTTTTGAGAGTTCAGACTGAATAGTAAGGCACTTATTCTGCAAAGCCCTTTGAACCTAAGGGTTCCACAATGCCAGGTAAAAAAAATAAAGAGAAAGGGTGTCTGCAATCTCAATAACATAACTCCTTCTATTCCTCTTCTTAGGAATGTTCCTGGCAGATATAATTGAGAAATACTTTGTTTCCCCAACCCTATTCCGAGTCATCCGATTGGCCCGTATTGGGCGCATCTTGCGTCTGATCAAAGGCGCCAAAGGGATTCGTACCCTGCTCTTTGCCTTAATGATGTCCTTGCCTGCCCTGTTCAACATCGGCCTTCTGCTCTTCCTGGTCATGTTCATCTTCTCCATTTTTGGGATGTCCAATTTTGCATATGTGAAGCACGAGGCTGGTATCGATGACATGTTCAACTTTGAGACATTTGGCAACAGCATGATCTGCCTGTTTCAAATCACAACCTCAGCTGGTTGGGATGGCCTGCTGCTGCCCATCCTAAACCGCCCCCCTGACTGCAGCCTAGATAAGGAACACCCAGGGAGTGGCTTTAAGGGAGATTGTGGGAACCCCTCAGTGGGCATCTTCTTCTTTGTAAGCTACATCATTATCTCTTTCCTAATTGTCGTGAACATGTACATTGCCATCATCCTGGAGAACTTCAGTGTAGCCACAGAGGAAAGTGCAGACCCTCTGAGTGAGGATGACTTTGAGACCTTCTATGAGATCTGGGAGAAGTTCGACCCCGATGCCACCCAGTTCATTGAGTACTGTAAGCTGGCAGACTTTGCAGATGCCTTGGAGCATCCTCTCCGAGTGCCCAAGCCCAATACCATTGAGCTCATCGCTATGGATCTGCCAATGGTGAGCGGGGATCGCATCCACTGCTTGGACATCCTTTTTGCCTTCACCAAGCGGGTCCTGGGAGATAGCGGGGAGTTGGACATCCTGCGGCAGCAGATGGAAGAGCGGTTCGTGGCATCCAATCCTTCCAAAGTGTCTTACGAGCCAATCACAACCACGCTGCGTCGCAAGCAGGAGGAGGTATCTGCAGTGGTCCTGCAGCGTGCCTACCGGGGACATTTGGCAAGGCGGGGCTTCATCTGCAAAAAGACAACTTCTAATAAGCTGGAGAATGGAGGCACACACCGGGAGAAAAAAGAGAGCACTCCATCTACAGCCTCCCTCCCGTCCTATGACAGTGTAACTAAACCTGAAAAGGAGAAACAGCAGCGGGCAGAGGAAGGAAGAAGGGAAAGAGCCAAAAGACAAAAAGAGGTCAGAGAATCCAAGTGTTAGAGAACAAAAATTCAATATTATACAGATTTAAAACTCGCAAGTGAAAGATTGTTTACAAACTTCCTGAATATTATCAACGCAGAACAGCTGTGGAGACCCTAACCTGAAGATCTATACCAAACGTCGTCCGCTTACCACGTAACACAGCTGCATCTTGAGCAGTGACCTGCCAAGGGCAAAGGACCCCGCTCCCTAGACTTACAGATTTTCTAATGCTTGGGCAGGTGGTTACTGCATGTTCCACATCAGTCAATGCAACTTAGGACAAAACTAACCAGATACAGAAGCAGAAGAGAGGCTGCCGGGACCAGCATATTTCCGTTGCAGCCAAATGGATTTTATTTTTTCATTTTATTGATTCTCAGAAGCAGAAAGCATCACTTTAAAAGTTCGTTTGTTCATGCAAACTATATTTGCATTCTTACATTAGTTAAGCTAAGCAGCAAAAAGAAAACACACACGCACACACTCACATTTAGCCCATGTCATTTAATTGTCAGTTTCTTTGACATAAAGCGCATCTTCTCCACATGGGCTTCACGTGGTTTGGAGATGGGTGGGGGAAAACAATCAGGTTTCTTCAGGCTGAGGAGGACTTGCTCAGGCCGATTCCAAACATTGTGCTCGTTCAATGCGTAGAAATGATTTGCATGATGGCATGCCGTGATCAGAAGTCATGCATGAGATCCATACACCACAGGACACTACTAACCTAGTCCCTTGCATTGGGTCAGCCTTTGGACAGGACCCAGCCCTGCACCGTTCACTGTATTTGGAGAAAATGGTAAGAGTTCCATACCGGCTACAATTCTTTATTATGAGTTCTTAAAAGTCCTTCATACACCTTCTGGGTAGGGAAACAACCAACTAATTGACTAACACCACCAACAACAAAAAACAAACCCAATCCAACAAGCAGATGGATCCGTTGCGTGTATATGTTTAACAGACATCTCTAACATACAGCCATTGTTGCACATTTCGCAAGATGAACTATTTAATGCTGCTCTGTGTCCAGTACATGGGGGAGACTTTGATCCCAAATGGCTTGTACTATTTATGTCACTGTAAAACCAAATCCTAGGGCTAAAAAAAAAAAAATTCATTTGTATCTTGCAATATTTATGATGATCGTTCAGCCTCCATACTGGAGAATTGACACTTATTTGGGGTAGAGATAAAAGTGCTATTCAAAGTAGCACCAGTTATCTCTAGGGGTAATTTGGGGAACTCAAAACGACCTTTCCTTGGGAGTTATGGGGTGCTCATTCCATTTCGTATCATGTCCTCTGCATTGTGGCTTTCTCCAGGCATGGGTCGATACCGCGAGGGGTTCAGATATTCTGAACTGACCTCTCTCTTCTGCAGAGGGGTTGTCGCGTATTCACACACTGCATGGCTCCCCTGCCTCCATCACATTTCTCCACTGAGCAGGGCTTCCCTTGCCCACAGAAGTGGGTGAGGGTAGCAGCATTGGGGTTACGGCTGTGGTTTCTTTCATTTATTATTAGAATAATAGTCACTGGTGGGACCTGAGGTAGAGATGGAGCTGCCTCTGAACCAAGCCCACTTGGTTTCTTTACTGCACTGGTTTTCATGAGAAAGCAATTTAATATTAATTCTTTAGGATGTTCCAGCTTCCCTCAGTGCATTCCCTTGCAGCCAGTTTTGCTATCTGCTTAGCGACCTGCCCATTGTCATTAAAGTGTGGCTTCTGGGGGAGCATCATATCTTCCATTCCATCTCCTGCTTTAGGAAAGACAGTTTTTAGTCCAGGGGTTTCTCACCTAATGACTGGATTTCAAAGCCAAGATGCTGCAGTTGAATGTGTCAGGAAGTCTATACAAAGAGTGAAAAGAGACTTCAGCATGTGAACCAAATCAAAATAAATTCTTCCTGAACCATACACTAGAGGGGGAAGAAGAACCAACCCATAATCAGACACACCGATCTGCCTTGCAGTAGAAGCACTTTGAAGGTAATTTCACAGTCCACCTGACTAGTTTTGCATAGAACAAACCACAGTAAGTTGGTAAGCAGAGCTTTCTATCTTGTTGGACCACTAGAAACTCTGTCCAGCTCTCTTAAGCCTGCTTCTGCAGCAGCATCCGTAGAATTTTTGTACTACACCCAATACCAGACTGGGAAGGCCTATCTTTCAGTGACCCTGCTAACTGCTAGGATGAATGTATAGTAACATGTACAGGCTACATTGTAAACAGCACAAAACAGAAGCTGACATGTGTGGTTATTCTTTTTAAGAGAATTATAAATACTGTAATATATAATTTTATTTTATTGGCATGCCTTTTTGTAAATACAAATTATTAACTTATTAAATAGGAAATGGCTTCTGGCTTATGCCATTGTCATGTTTATTTTTATTTTTTATACTTTTCTTTCTTCTTAGAACTTAGATGCTGTCAGCCAATGTACATCCCCAAACCAGACAGACAGACAAAAAATTTTTTATTGCTAATGGTCTTTTCCAAAACAACAAAAAATATATATTTTTGTTCCAATGTGCAATAAATTCTAACCACGTCTATGCAAGATTTGGCTAAACTTAATAATTGTTCTTAGGTCTTGAGATGGGCAACAGAGCTGTAAGATCCCGCCAGGTACACCATGTGCTCATGCTAGTGATGTCATTAAGCTACTAGAGCATAGTGATGAGATTTTTCTGAGATCTAACCGTTTCCCTCTGCTAGCTCCTGACCCCAGCCCAGCAGGCTGTCTCCTCAGTAACACATGGGCCTTGGTATCTGGCACCCATCAGCCAGCCTCACAGGAAAGAAGCCACCTCCGCTGTATTTGAAGTTTCACTTTTAAAAAAAAAAAACTTTTCCCACCTTTTTATCCTTCACCCACTGTCCTTCCACCTGCTCACTCACTCACCCATCCTGCTCCACACTTCTTTGGTAGTAAATGACGCCATCACCAGCAGTTTACACCCGCAGTTAACAGGCATTGAACTGAAAGAATCAGCGATAACGTTTTTGTGCATCTTCGCTGAGTGGGTAAGTGGCAACGCTTTGCCAAATATTAACGAAGCCAATCGAAAAGCAGCGCGGCCACAGTATCACTGCACATATATATATAGATATATAAATATAATATAAATATTTATTTTTTGTAGCCAGGTCCTTGGTGCAGTATTTATACTCCACAATCCACCTTTTAAAAAAAGGACAAAAAGCAAAAAGATGTGTGATGCTGTTTATTTAAAACGCAGAGCCAAAGCCACTGAGCAGCAGCTGACATGGTTGCTGGTTTGTGTGTGAAAAACATTTCCCCCTCTTCTTTCCTTAACCTCCTTGTTGCTTAGGATGAGGAGACTCTGTAATTTAAAGCAGAGGACGAGAAGAGGAAGAAACTTCCATGTTAACATGGCCTACTCTCACTCCTTTCTAAACGAGCCATTTTTGGCGTCAGAAGTTCACTGGAGAGAGAGAAACAAACTCCCAGTCAAAGCCCCTAAAGCGACAGTGCCCAGAGTTCTTTTATTTTTTGCTGCAACCAACATAAACCTGTAAAAGACCAACACTGAAGATTAGTGTATTAGTGAATGCATGGAGGCCAACGCTGCCCTATTGAGACGTGATAAAAAAGTCCATCACTCCTCTAAGCCAAAAGGAAACAAAATAAAAATGACCCTTTTTACTGTACAAGGGAAGCCTGTCTTGGTGTGTTTGTTGCTTGACTATCCCAATTCTTGAGTCCTGGGAGGGGTCTGGGAATTGGGACCTTAGCACATTTGGGGAAAGGAGGGGAATGGAGGGAAGAGAAATCAAAGAGGCTCTCGCAAAGTTCTGGCTAAGAAGGAGATTGGAAGAAAAGCAAGGTCCTGACCCCCCAGATCCCCACTCACCCATTGCATGTGGCATTCCCCACTACTGGCCGGTGCTTAGATAACCTCTCTTCACCTAATCCACCTGGCAGAGCCCTCAGAGATGACGTCAGCCAACCCAGCTGGACTGGCCTTACTTCTGCCTTTTTCACCTGTATGTTAAAAAAAAAACAAACCCCTACCCCCATGCCCCAAAGCTAGGGCATGCGTGATGCCCAACAGCCTCCACTCTGCAAGCTCATACTGGGCCCTGCCCTCCATCGCCCCAGACAGGCCCACAGACGAGGGCTGGTCTCCTTCACATTTGTGTGGGGGTGGGGGCACCCTTCCTCTTCCTTCTCTACCTGTCCCACTTTGGGGACATCCCTCTCTAGGCCTAGGCCATGTCTCCTGGTTCAGGAACACTCTCTCAGGAGGATCTCGAAGTGCCCACTCTAGTCCGCTCCAGTAGCTCCACTCTGGAGCGAGATGGCTGGTAGGTCAGTCCCCATCCTCCTCCCCTCGGCCCCCAGCCTCCAGGCCTGCTGTGGAGGTGAAGTCGCCATGGGTCATGACTTTGTGACTTGAGTCCTGGGCATCTTCTGTAATGATGCCTCTTTCTTTTCTCAGATGTTGCCCACAGTTTAGCAAAAAGCTTCGTTCATTTTCAGGTACCCCCCACCCCCTAAAGAATTGGCTGCAACTTGCCAGCCAGGGGGACATCAGGAGAGAAGAGGAAGTCTGGGTTGGGAGGGGCCCAAGTTTTGCAACAGAGTTTCCATTGTTCAGCTCTGTGCTTTCTTGGATTCCCTTTCCAAGATTACCAAGATTTCCTCCATTAAAACTCCTGAGGCACCCCCTGCCCCTGCCCCCCACTGCTGTTTGCTGTACATAGAGGCTAAGTGGGGTGGGGTGGGTGGGTGTGAACACGTGGTGTGTGTGTGTGTGAAGAATGTATATAGGTAAAGGGGAGTGTGGTCCAGTGGTTCCAGAAAAGGGACAGAACTGTGTTCTATCCCTAGCTTGACCGCTGGCTCGCTGTGTGGCCTTGGGCAAGTCACTTAACCTCTCTGTGCCTCAGTTTCCCCATCTGTAAAATGGGGATAATAATACTGACCTACCTCACAGGGGTGTTGTGAGGCTTTAACTAAATGTTTTGTAAAGCGTTTTGAGATACAGAGGCAAAGGCGCTAGGGAAGGGCAAAGTATTATTGGACTTAAGGAAGCTGAAATGGTACCATAAATGCTGCTATTCTGAGAGCCATTTTAAACTGCACTGCTCCAACCACCCCCGCTTCTCATCACCAGGACAGCAGGTCGAGAAAATGTCTTTCCTTTCACTTGCTTCTGGGGTTTGTGATTATTCAAGACAATTTTTCCCCTTGCTGTATCTCCTTCCCTCACCTCCTCGACTTGTTCCCTGTTGTTTATGCGGAAATGGCAGAAATGCTTGAGAAATGAGAATGTGTAAGTGGATTGGAAGTTTATAGTATGAAATTTCAATTTTACTTTGTACTGTACATCTTTTTACTTTAGAATTTGCAATAAAGGGTTACGTCAATCTTGTTTTCAACTCTCCTCTTGGACTGGCCTGTCATTCTGTCATTGCCCTCACACTGAAGCCCAAGGTGGACAGGCGCCACCACCTCGCAGGACCCCACTCTGTCCTGTGGCGGGGACAGAGTCTGCGTGAGGACTTAACCCCGGCCCAGCCCCTTGGCTGGGCAGGCAGTGCCCTAGCCACTCCCAGGTGTGTGGGAAAGGTTTGGGACTCCACTCAGCATGTCAGGAGGCCTTGCCTGGGGGGGCAGCACCTCGGAGGCGGCGCCCTGCACGTGGGCACACTCCTCTCTAGTGGTGCTGCCTCTGCACCCTCCAGCAGAGCCCAAGAGTAGCCCCCGAGGGGGAGCTGCACATCTTGTTCTGGTCCCCATCATGTTTTTCAAGCCCCTTATTGCGCACACACCTTTCCTTCTGGAGCTCAAACTTTCAGGTCAGACGGCCGTAGGTTCGAGAACATGACTAGGCCACTAACTAGCTGTGGCCGAGTTTCTGCATGTGTGATGGAGACAATACCTTCCTCCTTGGGTTTTGAAGAGTACATCAAATAATGTATGTAACTGGTTAGCATGAGGCCCGGCACACAGTGCTCAATAAGTGGTAACTCTTCGTGGAAGAATAATTGCAAGATAAGAAGGAATCTGCCTGGAGCAGTGGCTCACGCCTGTAATCCCAGCACCTTGGGAGGCCCAGGCGGGCGGATCACTTGAGCCCAGGAGTTGGAGACCAGCTTGGCCAACAAGGTGAAACCTCATCTCTACTAAAAACACAAAAATTAGCGGGGCGTGGCTCCGCACACCTGTAGTCCCAGCTACTCGGGAGGCTGAGGCAGGAGAATCGCTTGAATCCTTGAACCCGGGAGGCGGAGGTTGCAGTGAGCAGAGATCGCACCACTGCCCTCCAGCCTGGGCGACAGAGCGAGGCTCCGTCTTAAAAATAAAAATAAAAAAAAAAGCTAAGCTGACAAGAATTGGGCGGTGCACCTGCCACCCTGGGAGCCTGGTACCTGAGCCCCTCTTCCACCGGCAGTCCCACGGGCTTTGCTGCTCCTTTCCAACGGATTAACAAACTCTCTGCCCTTTCAGTATTTCATAACGTTTATAAACCGTCCACAGCACCACTGCCCCAAGACTGTGCTCCCATTTTACAGCTGAGGGCAACGGCACTGAGAGGTGAGGGAGAATCTGGCCCATCTGCAGCCCAGGCCCCCGGGGGCGCGCGCCACTCTTCAGGAAGGAGCGGCTTTGTTTCCCACCAGCCCTGCACCGTGGCGCGCGGGCCGGGGCTGCCGGGCCACGCCCGGTCGCCGCCGCAGGTGATCCACAGCGTGAGCAGGACGAGCAGCGCCCCGCTGCCCAGCGCCCCGACGAAGCCGGTGAGAAGGCCGAGCGCCAGCGGCCCCGCCCAACCCATGGGGCTCCGCTCGTACAGGGGCTGCGGCAGGCGCTCCACGATCAGCTCCAGGGCGTCCCAGTCGGGCGCGGGGACCGCGGCGCGCCGGGGGCGCGGGGCCGGGGCAAGGGGCACGCGGGCGGCGGCGCCGGGTCGCCGCAGGAAGCGCTGCCCGAACTTGCGCAGCTGCAGCGCCGCCTGCTGGTGGAGGTTCTTGCCCAGCTCCCTGGCCACGTCGGGGCGGCCGCTGCGCCGCAGGGCCCGAGCCAGGCGGTCCCAGGACAGGGACGCGGCCTGGGGGGCCAGCCAGGCCGCCAGCGCCTCCCGGCAGCCGTCGGACACCTCTCCCGGCCCGGCTACCCTGCCCGCCGGGTCCTCGGCCGCCTCTCGCCGCCGCCGGCTCGGAGACCCCGACGTGGTGTTGAGCGGCTCGGGCCGCGCCAGTCGGTCTTCAGAAAGCCGGGACAACTCGGCCTCCACGTCGGGCTCGGGCGCCTCCAGGAGCGACCGGAAATGGCCGCACTCCTCCGGGGTCAGCAGCTCGGCCAGACGGACGGCCGCGTGAGGGCCCATAGCGTCCACGGCCCCCGCCGGAGCCAGCGCCCGAACCCAGAGCGCCAGGACCAAGGCGCCCGCCAGAGTCCGCGCCGCCATCCCTGGCGGGAACCAGGGACCGAGGTCTGTGCGGGGACAGAGACGGGCTCCGAGCGCCGGCGATGGGGGAGGGGTTCCGAACGCCGCGGATTGTGGGAGGGAGGAGGCTCCGAACCCTCGGGAAGCCCTAGTGGCGGAGGGGACTGGAGACGAGGGGGCTGCCAACACCCAGCGACGGAGACGGGGACTCCGACATGGCACTCGCTGGAGGGTCTCACGAAACTCAGGAACTGGGGTAAGATGGCTTGCAGCACCCAGGAAGGGGGTTCTCAGCCCCCCAGGAGGCTAGGATTCTGGGCCTTTACATTGTAGCTCCTGCCCTAGGCCTCCTAATAGCCACTAATAACCTCAAACTGAACAAGTTACCAACATCTCCTCTAATTCATGTACTCCCCGACCGCTCCCCTCTTTACCAGACGCCCTAGACCGCTTGCTCTCCATTAACCTCGATAGTCAATCAAGTCCTACATTCTCTTTTTTTCTTTTCCTTTTGTGCAGATGGGGATCTTGCTGTGTTGCCCAGGCTGGTCTCCAACTCCGGCCTCTGCCTCTGCCACCTCCTAAGTGCTGTGATTACAGGAATGAGCCACCGTGCCTGGCCTGAATTCCTAAATTCTCTTCTTGTCTACCAAATACTAAAGTTTAGTATTTATTAAATGAATCCATCATCCCATTCCCCCACTCCGGTGCGAGTCCAGACCCTCCTACTCTCTTGCTGGACCTCCAGCCCCCATCCCTGCCCTTGACACTGGGGCCCTGCCTACCTGCACTTATTCCATTTCCCCCAAGGAAGCTTGGCTCTCGCTCTCCTTCTGATCGCCGCCGCCTGCACTCCTCCTGCTGTCAGGCGCCTTTGGGAAGCCCCCGCTGACTCCGAGTCACACCCCTTAGTGGTGTCCCCATTAGGGACTCCTCCTATCTGCCCCACAGCACACGGCAGCTCGGCCTTTTTACTGTCTCCCCCCACTAGACTGCAAGGTCCATACATTGTCCCCATGGCAACTAGAGCATAATAAGTGTTCAGTAAAGATTTGTTGAGTCAATGTGTGTATTTTTTGTTTTTTTAAGAGACAGGGTCTCCCTCTGTTGCCCAGGCTGGTCTCAGAACTCCTGGGCTCAAGGGATCCTCCTACCTCAGCCTCCCAAAGTGCAAGGATTACAGGCATGAGCCAGGAGGCAAGGCCATTGTGTGAATTCTTAACTTGCAAATCAGTCCTGTCCTCAGCCCCCTAAACTCCCACAAAGGCTTCATCATAGAGCCCCAGCTCCTAACAGGACATGGAAGGCCCTCCATAGTGAGGTCCCCACTGACTCATCCAGCCTCACTTCTCCGATTTCTGCCCTATCTTGTAACACATCAAGGCTCATGGCACAGCACGTAAGATGCAGTTTCCAGCCTCCATACTTTGCCCAGCTATCCCCCTCCCCTCCTGGGTAGGAAGTTTTCCTGACACCCCACCAAGACCACCACAAGTCATGATCTTTTCTGGGCATTCCTTTTCTTTGTTTTGTTTTGTTTTGTATCAGAATCTCCCTCTGTCACCCAAGCTGGAGTGCAGCGGCATGATCTCGGCTCACTGCAACCTGTCTCCCAGGTCCAAGTGATTCCCGTGCCTCAACCTCCCAAGTGGCTTGGACTACAGGTGCGCACCACCACGCCCAGCTAATTTTTGTATTTTTAGTAGAGACTGGGTTTCACCATGTTGGTCAGGCTGGTCTCAAAACTCCTGACCTCAAGTGATCCGTCCCCCTTGGCCTCCCAAAGTGCTGGGATTACAGACGTGAGCCACCGCACCCCCAGCCATTTCTTGGCATTCTTAAGATAACCTGTGCATCCTCCACCAGGGCACTCATCTGGAAATTAGAGGATTTATTCAAGAAACATCTATTTGATGTCTTCTGTGTACCAGATAATTGCACTAGGTGTATGAATATAAAGACTAATTTGATGTGGTCCCCCACCCCCAGCAGCTTTATCCAGTTGTATTTTTAAACGATCAATTTCTGAGCTTTTCCCACCTAGATGTGGGCTCCAGGAATAGCAGCTGTGCTTGACCCCTTCTGTATCCTCAGTGCCAGGCCCAATGTCTGCACACAGTAAGGTGCAAAATAGAGGAGTGGGGGCAGGTGGGTCTGGACCTCCAAGGGCTGAGAGGCTTGTGGTAATGGACTCTGGGGCAGTGCCTTAGAGCCCCCACCTCCAGGCACACTCACATTCGTGTCCTCTTTGCTTTGCAGGGTCTCCCTGGTGCTCACTCTGCCTCCTGAATGTGTGCAGTGAGCCATAGCCGGGAGCCTGGGTGCACCACTCCCCTGTGCTCTTGCGAATGCTCTGCAATCTTGCCTAGAGTATTCAAGGACCTAGGAGTTGTGGGTCCAAATCTCTCACTGGCATCTCTACAGAGCTTTTTCAGCAAGTGTTCCTAGGTTGTTCAGTCTCCCAGTTTATGATGAGCTGTCACAGATAGAGTTAGGGGACTGATGGATGGGGGGATGGTAGACAAAAGACACCACGTGACCTGAAACATTGGAACTCGGCCATCTCCACACCCCGCCCTCTGCCCCCTTTATCTCCACTGAGAATGGAATACAAGTATAACCCTAGCTCTATTCAATGAAGGCTGCTGCAGGTTCTGGATGGCTCCTCCCTCTCTTCAGCAACCCCCTTCCTCCATGCATTCATTTCTTCACTCATTCAACAAATATGTGAGCCCTTCCTTGCCCCCCTATTTTGTGGCTCTGGGGATACAATGAGCCTGCCCCAGTGCTGAATGTCAGAGCTCAGAACGGCAGGAAGGCCCCTTACCCATGGCTTCTTCCCCATAGCCTCAGTGCCCCTTCCTGTAGGTACTCACTGTATCACAGCGAGTCACAGGAGTCCTTGCTCCTTGTTACTAAGGCATTAGGAACACCCCGCCCAGGGCACCAGCATACCCAGGTGTCCAGACATCTCCCAGAGGACTCCCACACCCCACTGCCCCCAAGAAATCTTCTGCAAACCACATGTCATCACTTTAATACTGTGTAATACTTTCTTTTAAAATACAGTCTCTTCTGAGGTAGACAGACCACAACTGCAGAGCATCGTCAGACAGGAGATAAATACGTCCATGTACAACACGCAGCAAAATGAGGTAGAAATGGTTACAGCGGGAGGAGAGGATCCCAGCCCCAGTCTGGGTAGAGGAAGGGGAGAGGCCAGCTCGGAAGTCACCCTCCCCACTCCCTGCCCCTGGATTCTTTGGTATGCCTCCCCCCAACATTACTAGAGCTGGACCAGCCCTTCCCCTACCCACCCCAGAGCCCATGAGGTAGGTGCCACTAGGCTGGGGGCAGTCTCCTTGTGCAAAGCTCCCCAAGCCTGGAGAACAGGAGGATCCTAGTAGAGGAAGCGGTGGGGACTCCAGCTCCCAGAGCTCCCTGCCTCTTGAAGGGAAGGCTGGGATCCCACCCCAACTTCCCTGACACCCTCCACCCCCCCACCCCCAATACATACACACCTGAGAGAGAACCCCTCACTCCATGGTCCCTCCTTGGGTCTTTTGCAGCCTGCGGCTGTGACCCTGCAGCCCACGGCTTCTGAGGCACCAAAGCCCTGCGGGCGGCTAGCTCCAAAGAGGGGGTCAGAAAGCAATGGGGGGGGGGCGGGAAACAGAGCAGCCTTCCGGTCAGCACTCCTAGGCCAGCACAGGCCCTGGGTGCCAGGGCCCCTGAAAGGTCCCCCACAGACACCCTCCCAGCCAGGAGGGGAGGCAGTAGACTCTAGGAAATGCACGGGCAGGCAAGGAACTGCATGGGAGGCTGAGGTGGGAGAGAGAAAAAGTGGTGGGGGGGGGGCGTGTCCCCTGCTTTGGACAAAGATCAGAGTTGTGAAATGGGCTGGGGGTGGTGGGAGCAAACTGCTAAAGCCTCATCAACGGAAAATTGGTGGGAAGGAGAGAAATATGGTTCTCGGAAGGGTTCCAAGCCTAGTGGAAAGTTCAGGCAGGACTGACACTAAGCCCCTAAGGTCAGAGAAAACACCCCTGCCCATCTCCCTCACCCTCTCCCAGCCCTGGAGCTCCAGACCTAGGACTCCGGGGGAATGGGGAAGGCACATTTCCTCACAGAGCCCCCCAAGTAAGGGATGCTCACTCCTCCTCAGAGCCTCCAGCAGAGGCGGCTGAGGTCCAGTAGCTGATTGTGTGGCCAGACCATCTACCCAGATGGAATCCTCCTAGCATAAGTCACTGGGGACCTCTGCCAAGGCAGGGCCAGGGGACATGACCTTTCTGGAGACTTTCTGCTTAGGTCACCTTCCCATTTGGGCCCTCCCAGCCTACTTTCTGGGTCTCAGGAAGGAATTGGGCAAGAGCATCCTAACTCTGGATAGCCCTTCACAGAAAACACTCAGCGGAGGGGTTGGGTGGGGCAGGGGGTGGGGAGCGGCAGGAGAGGAGTAAGGCCTCCCCTCTCTCCAACCCCACAGCCCACTCCCCACATTCATGCCTAGACCTCCACCCTGGGGAGGAAGCCCTTAGGAATACATTCTGCTTCTGACAAGGAACTGAGGCCTCTGGGCCTTCCTCTCCCCTTCCCCAAAAGTCTCATTTTTTGAGTGTCTGGGAGAATCTGGTCCCCTGGATGGAGTGGGAGGGTGGAGGTGGGAGGGCAGATGTGAGGGGCACACAGGAGAGCAGCCAAAGTCTAACATTCTTTCTGAGGTCAGTTTCTTCCTGAGTTGTCAAAATAAAAAGAAAAACAGCAAATTCTACACATTTTACAAAAATAAGAAGCCTAAAATATGAAACAAGCTACATTTCTGGGATCTCCCCTCAAAAACAAACAAAAAATTCCCCTTCTTTGGGGACTTTTTTTCCTTGATCCCCCTAGACCCTAGGTTTCAGATGGGTAGAGGGGTAACCCTCCTCCTCAGCCCCTGGGCCTCCAGAGCTCCTGCAAATGGCCACTGCAGTCCAAATAAGAACAGAAGGCAGGGAGAGGCATTAAAGCTCAGGGACCAAAAGACCAGAGACGCTGGAGAGCCAGGGATGGAGACAGAAGCACAGAGGGTGAGGGATGGAGAGCTGGGGAGGGACGGGCAGGAGAGAAACAGGGCCAGCATGGGGGGCAGGGGTGTCAGCGACAAAGCAAAAGGGAGAGAAAACCGAGAGAATGCAGAGAATGGGGTGGAGAGAGTGAGGGAGAAGGAGGGTGCCATTCAGATAGCGAGGAGACAAAAGCGTTGTGGCTTCCAGTCCACAATAAATAGGAAAAACCTGAGTCCACGGCGCATATGGCATCTATCTGCCTGGCAGAAGCATTTTCCTTCCCACGAAAAAAAAAAAAAAAAAATCCACCGGCAGACCCCTCCTGTCCCCGATCCCACATTCACCACTCCGGCTCCTGCCAGCCGGGTTTCGTCAGTGACATCCCTCCCACGCGGAGGCGGCGGGGACGGAGGGACGCCGGCTCCCGCGGCCTCCCCAGCGCGCTGTCAGTGTCCGGAGCCGTACATTTTGTCCCACTCCACGAACGAGTCCAGTTCCTTGGCAGAGGCCCTAGGGCCCACCTTGGCCAGTGCCGCCTCCAGGTCTTTGTAGGAGAGGGGGCGCTGCAGCCCCGGGAGGCCCGCCCCGGCCGCCGCCTGCTGGCACAGCTGCCCCAGCTCGCCCCCAGAGAAGCCCTGCGTGCCCTGCACCAGCGCCGCCAGTTCCCGCTCACTGAGCGCGCAGCCCTGCTGGGCCAGCGCCCGCTGCAGGATCTGCCCGCGGGCCGGGCTGTCGGGCAGCGCCACGTAGAAGCGGAGAGAGAAGCGCCGGCGGGTCGCCTCGTCCAGAGCCGCGGGCCGCGAGGTGGTGCCCACAACCAGCACGCCGTCAGCCCCCGCGCCGCAGCCCGCGTCCAGGCAGGCCAGGAGCGGCACCTGCAGCGCGCCCCCTGCCGCCGCGCCGTCGTCCCGGGCGGGAAGCAGCGCGTCCAGCTCGCTGATGAGAAGTACCGCGGGTGGGCGGCAGCGCGCGGCCGCGAAGGCGGCCTGGAGAAGGCGCGCGCCCTCGGCGGGGCCGGGCGCAGCCAGGGTCGCGCCACGCAGGCGCAACAGCGTGGCTCCCAGCTGCGTGGCGAGGCAGCGGCCCAGCAGCGCTTTGCCCGAGCCCCGCGGCCCAAAGAGCAGGACGGTCCGCGGCGGGCGCAGGCTGCCCGGGTAGGCGGGCGGCCTGAGCAGGGGCCACACCAGCTCCTCCTCCAGCGCCGCCTTGAGCGCGCCCTGGCCCGCCACATCCGCCCACTGCACTGGGGGCCCGCAGTCCACCATCTTGCTCGTCACCAGCTCCAGGGCCCCGGGGTCCCCGCCTTTGGGAGGCTCCGGCACGGCGAACCCCCCACGGGGAGCCGGGGCCCGCGCCGGGAACTTTTCAAAGGGCTCCAGCTGCGGGCCGTAGACGGGGGAGCCCAGGACCTTGAGGGGGACGCCGCCACCGTACTTGCCCGACGCGTCCTCCGCGGCTCCCGGCGGCTTGGCCCGAAACCCGTTGCCCCGACACTCACCGTTGTCCGCGGCGGGGTAGGAGGCCCCGTCAGCCGCGGGGGCCTTGGCGGGCTCGTACACGAACTTGCGGTAGCGGCCCTCGGGCCCCTCGTCGGCGGCCTTGCGCTTCAGCGACAGCCCGGATTCGGCGCCCGGCGCGGCCGTGGGGAAGCCATAGGCGGTGGGCGGCGCCGGCGCGGGCAGGGGCGTGGGCGCGGGCAGGCCCGGGGTCAGGTAGGGGGCCGGGGGCGGGCCTGGGGGCGGCGGGAGCGCGCCGTAGCCGGGCTGCGCTGCGTAGCCCCCTGCGGGATAGTTGTACAGCGGCGCTGAGGGCCCGTACCCCGGAGGCGGTGGGGGCTGCAGGAGCGCGGCCGGGGGCGGCGGGGGCAGCGCGGCGCCCGTCTGCGCGCAGTAACCCGGGGCCAGGTACCCCCCGCCGTAGCCTGCCGCGTAGTCGGGCGCCGCCGACGGGCCCCCGCACGCATTGCCGGCGTAGAGGGGTTCAGGGAGGTTCCCGGCTAAAACTGGGGAGCCCCCCAGAG
Organism: Nomascus leucogenys; assembly: GCF_006542625.1. Taxonomy (NCBI): domain Eukaryota; kingdom Metazoa; phylum Chordata; class Mammalia; order Primates; family Hylobatidae; genus Nomascus; species Nomascus leucogenys. Next base: position 300,320 of record NC_044388.1, on the reverse strand, counting down.
CCCCAGAACCGCCCCCACCGCCCGACTTGGTTCCTGGGAGGCCTTCGTGGAGTGAGGCCAAGGGGTAGGGTGGCTCCGGCCCTGGCCAGGGCTCGGGGTCCCCTTTGGCGCCGTTGAGGAAGGAGGCGTCGCTGTACCCGCCCAGGGCCGGACGCTCGTAGGGAGAGTCCAAGACCCCAGAGTACTTCTCTGCATAGCGCTTTAGGAGGTTGGAGGCAGTGAGGGCGGAGATGTCGTCGTGTGCCCAAGCGTAGTGGCAGCGTTGGCGACCCCCAGGGGGCAACTCCAACTTGTGGGCCGGCGACGGGGTGGTGGAGGAG